>NC_134369.1:5273863-5597727 GCF_035582795.1 Mycteria americana | reverse complement strand
ATTATCTGTTGAATACAATTCATAAATACTTGACAATACATTTGAATTTTATGGCTAGGTCAAGGATGTGCCATTGAATTGCACATCTTAATCTGATGAAATGCTCATCCTATTATTATCTACATTTATTCATTCAATCTCTATTTTCTTTATGTTCTTACTATTTCTTGATATTTTTACGTTAGTGCATTTCAAGATGAGTTTAACAGTTTGTCAATTCTGTGTTATATTCCAGATAGCTGTGGGACACTTAAGTGTATAAAGCTTGTATTTTGGAAGAGGCATTCTTTTATTGCTTTAGCTTCAGTGGATTGCAATGACTATCACTCCAGCCTTTTGAACAATTTGGTAAACTAAACTGAAAGCTGTCCTTTAAATTGTGATCACTCTTGGTGAGGAGAAAGATGGTAAACTCATGAGGTTGTGCTGTTTCCTCCTAATTGCATTATTCAGCTGTTAGTAAACTCCAGGAAGACTAGTATAGAAACTAAGCTGAGAGAGATTAGAAATGCAGCTATGAGACTAACATTTTAATTTCTTATGGAAACTTGTAATACTCTGTGTTCAAGCAAGGAAGCCTTTGAGGATTAGCCTACTGGACAACACTGATAAGGAACTATGGTGCACATGATCACTTCAGGACTTCCTTCACCATTTTATTGTTATTTTGTTAGGTCTTAGCCTAACACCCTGCAGCTGCCATTTCATCCTAAGAATCTGGAACCTCTTCACTGAGGGCTGCATATTAAGTTACTGTGTATGGTGTGGAAATTGCCGTAAGAAGTTTAAAAAAGTAACATAGAAATTGTGATTGGTATGGAGAAATTATTTAGTGATGTATGTATGTAAAAACTCGGTTTGCTTGACTGGGGAAATGCAAATAAAAAGGAAGAAGGAAAAGAGGATGACTTCCTGGAGTTTCATAATACCACCAATTTACATTTACATTGTGGGCAATAACAGGAGCCCCTATTGTGTAGATGTAGGCTTAGCCTGTTTTCTCTCACCTATTCACGTTATGCCAGTCCAACACTTCTCACAATATGCATCATATTTAACTATGATAGCTGAGGTGATATAATTTGGATGATTGCACCATAAATCACAGTAACGGCGTAATTCCTTTATGTCCTTGGTTAGAATATGCTCTGTGTAACTGGAAGCTGCCACAATTCATAGTAATGGTACAGGCCAACGTTGCAGAGATCAAGAAAACTATTTGCCTAGCATTTTTAAAAATCACATTGATTATTATATTGTATGGTATGTGTAATCTAAATATGGATATCTGCCTGAAGGATGGAAACAAGCTAGGGAAGGAGAAATTATTACAAAGGTCAAAGTGCTTTCGAAACAGTCTTCAGTGGATGGAAAGTCTCCAAAAGTTAGTGCCATTCAGCAGAATACAGACATTTCTTGAGCTCAGCAGAAACACTGAAAGCTGTTAGGCTTTTTTTTTTTTTTTTTTTTTTCCTAATCACTTACCCTTGTGTAATGGACTTGAATTGACATTGGGGAAATGAAAGATGAATAAATGGATTTTCTGTCTTTTCATCAAAGCAGTCCTTTGGCAAATCAAGTGTGGGTCTTCCTTGACCCATTTCCACTTGCAAGTTGCATCTTCAGGCAATGAATTCATGCCAGTAATATTTCAATGAATGCCAAGCTGAGAATAACTGTGATATTCTGGAACACAATTAAGGACTTTCTTTGATTTCCCTTCTCTTTAACTTCACTGGAATACTGGAAAAGTACCAAACCCAAGAGCTGATACGGAGCTGACAAAATAATGAATCACTATTTCCATCTCTATCAAATTTTAAGAATTAAGAATGACTGCTTGATTCCCTTTTCTAGAGAAAATGCAGCATCAGAATGATATTAAGTCAAGATGGAAATTTGGAGAAGAGATTTCTGTTTAAATAAATCTGTTCTGTAGGAGGGGGACATGAGGACATGGGTAATTTTCTTTCTGTTTAACAGCCTGAAAAATGTCATGATGCTTCATGTTAGCTAGCAGATGAGGGAGCCGTGTTATCCTGTTTACCTGTTATAGTACAAGCAGTAACACAGCACATTTGAGTACATCTTATAGAATATGCCAAACTCTATTGACTTGATTTAAGAAGACTGGTAACAAAGAGCTAAGGTTCTGACATGCAGGCTCTCTTGGATATTCGCCACTTGGCAGTGGGTGCTTGCTTTTATTTGGTTTGCGTCTGTGAACTTTTGCACAAACCAGAGTTTTATTTATTATGTATACCGGAGAGTTTCTGTAAACCTTTTAAGTTGCAGTTTATTGATATACTACAGGTTCAAGCACTAGTTGCAAATAATAGTACAAATTCCTGATTAATACTCTTTTTTTTTTTATCCCTGAAGTCAATCTCTTCTAGTACTTATATATTCTGACCCCCAAAAGATCTTATGACTCTTTTGATCTTCATAGTTTTGAATGTGTAGCTCACAAGGAACAACGTTCTGGTGTTCCACTGCATTCACACCTCTGTAGTGACCAAGTCTGCACAGGTATGTCTTGAAGGAATTGAGGCCAACCTCCAGAGTCATGCTACCAGGTCAGCTTCCACAGTCAGGCTTCACAAATCTGTGTCTTTACCTTATCTTGTGTTGTAAGTTTAGAACATCCAGAAGCTGAGAATACTCAGCTGTCAACAACATGTATTTTTAGCTCTGCAGTGACTTGGTAACATGTCTTAAAGATCAAATACGTATGAAACTATTTAAAAAATAAGAAAAAAATAGTCTGCAACAGTGATAGCGTAAGTTCGGTTGGTATGATGTTGGGCCATTTGCAAGCAGTTTAATTCCAGGCATGTGAAAAATAAAAATGGCCATTGGCGTGACTAACTTGTGCCTCAACAAAGCCCAAGCAGGAGGTATAACTGCTCAGGACTTGAGTTCTTACTATTTGCACCCTCACAGTGCTGGTGACAATTGCCAGGATTTGGTCTCTAGTGTTGGCCCAGTTGGATGGCGAAAGACTTTAACAGATACATTGGAAAGACCTGAATTAGGTTTTGTTTTCTTTAAATGCATAGATCAGCAAGCATCATAATTTCCGTAATAAGGCCAAGAAATTTTAATCAAATTCTAACAGTTTTTTCTCATCTTTATCCATATCAATTTTTGCATGCAAATATAATTTGAGGAAGGACAGACTTGATGATATTCCAGCGTAACTTCAGAACAGGGGAACCTACAAGCGTACATATACTAACAATGCAAATAAGTATGCCAAGACTTTGTGGTTCTTTCAGAAATGAATCACACTTTGATATTACGTGCTATGGGTTTGAAAAATGCTGATTTATTTCAAAAGCTACATTTGCCCTTGGAGCAGCAATGCAATACCTCAAAGCCTTCTTTGTGTAGCTTTCTGTGTAATTTAGACCGTAGGCATACTTCATACATTACCCATGCTTCCAGAAGGCCCACCAGAGATACTTTCCAAGTTTTATGTTGATGTAGGATGCCATGATCATATTTTTACAGGGAAGTAGCTCAAAGACAATTGTAAAATCAGGCTTCCCGCTAGGTGGCAAAGAGAGACAGTGATTTGCAATGTATTTCTGCACATGGGAAAAAAGAGGGTGAAAAGCAGCCAGCTATAGAGCCAGGTTTACAAAAATACATTGTGTTTTACCGGCATAGCCTTTTGGAGTGAGACTGAGTTTTAATAAGTGTGATTCTGAAACACTGGAAGGAGCAGATTGATTAAGGCAGGCTAGACTCGGAAAAAAGCTATCTGCATGTAAGGAAAATGATCTAATTTCAGTTTGTCCATTTTAGTAACCTACTTGAAAGGTGTTTACTTCTCCAACTCATTTCTTACAAATTGTAATATTCAGTGTAGAGGACCATGATGTTGTGGTCAGCTCAGCTGAATGGCTGAAGCAGTAAGCTTTTTAAAAAAGTAATATTTTTAATGAAGAAATTCTACTAGCCACACTATAGAATATTCAAAATATGGGATATCTCTGCTACAGTTATTAGAGTTATCATAGAAATCCATTGCTGCAGGTAAAGACGTATATAATCTCTGCATTTACAGCCCACACCTGCAATGTACTTCCTTGACCTTGCAAGGTCATACCCCAAGAATGTGAAGTGGAAGCTTTCATAATGAAAGGAATTCAAGATTTTGGGGGCTTTTTCTTTTTTCTTTTTTAGTGTTTTTCTATACCAACTCAAGGCTCAGCTGAGGTTTCTGCGGGTTAGATGTAAGGTGATTGTGACATAATATTTATTATAAAACAGCAGCTGTATCGAGCAGTTCAAATTTGTTTTCAGCATTCTTTTTGTTGCACTGTCAAAATAAATTATTTTCAGATTTATAAAGAATAGTAACCAGAGGGGAGTGAGCGAGCGGCTGTGTGGTGCTTAGTTGCTGGTTGGGGTTAAATCACGACAGTCCTTTTTGGCGCCCAACGTGGGGCTCAAAGGGTTCAAGATAACAACAGGTTTGATTGGAATGTGCTAGATCGAATTTATAGCTGTTATTGCTGTTTAGCTATTAATGGGCAGGCTTGTGTTCTTGCCATGGGGCTTGCTTGCCTTACTGTATATAACGAGTCTAGTGCTCGTTAGTGGCTGCTTTTTGCTTTCGCTGCTTGCTGTGCTGCTGTACTGCTGATCATCTGACTCTGCTGTGCCTGGGAACATTTTGATAACAGCAATGGCCATGCGCCTGGGCTGGCAGATGGCCAGGGCACCACTGCTGTTTCTGTGCTGCTGTTCTGGACTGGCTGGAACTCCAGTGTGAACTCGAGTTGAAGGGACTGTGACCTGGGGGTGAGTCCACGTGCGAGCAGGACACCCCGAAGTGTCTGTGGCCGTGGATAAGCCCATGCCAGAACAGGTACATCTTGAAGCATCTGTGGCTGTGGTTATATCTGTGCCGCAGCAGGTATACCTCTGAAGGGATTGTGGCCCAAGGATAAGTCCACGCTGGAGAAGGTACACCTCGAAGCCTCTGTGACTGTAGATAACTCCTTGCTGCTGCAGGTAC
Source organism: Mycteria americana (assembly GCF_035582795.1). Lineage (NCBI taxonomy): Eukaryota > Metazoa > Chordata > Aves > Ciconiiformes > Ciconiidae > Mycteria > Mycteria americana. The sequence goes on along the minus strand of NC_134369.1, from coordinate 5,592,698 downwards.
ACCTTGAAGCATCAGTGGCTGGGCATGAGGTCATGCTGGAGCACCTCAAAGGATGTGGCCATGGATAAGCCCATGACAGAGCAGGTATACCCCTGGAGGGACTGCAGCCATGGGTAGGGCCATGTTGGAGCATGTTTACTTCTGAAGGGACTGTGGCTGTGGGTAAGGCCATGCTGGAGCAGGTCTATCTCTGAAGGCACTGTGGCCCATGGAGAAGACCACGCTGGAACAGGTGCACCTCAAAGCGACTGTGGCTGTGGATAAGTCTATGCTGCAGCAGGTATACCCCTGGAGAGACTGTGGCTCATAGATAAGGCTCCACTTGGAGCAGGTACTCCCCTAAGGGACTGCAGTCTGTGGATAAGTCCAAGCCGGAGCAGGGACAAGGGGAGGAGTTCATTGCAATGTTAAACCCTATGATCTGGTCAAAAGGGACTGGGGGTGGAGATTGTAATGAAAATACCTTTAAATTGTTGTAACCCACGATTTGAGTTGCATGTTATAGGAATTACGATAGCCAGAACCACCTGAACCAATGGAGGACAAGTCTTACAAGGAGCAATGCAAGTGCAGCAGTGACCCAACCTGAGCCGGCTCTGGTGCCATTAACTCCATGCAACACACCACCTCTCCTGTCCTGAGTGACCACCATAACAGATGGAGCCCAAAGTCATGGACTCAATTAACTCAATAGACATTTGTGGACATTTATGGACATTTTACAGACATTTCACACAGGTGGTCCATAGACTAAGGGAATGATATCTGTGTATCAAAGGATGGGAAGGGGTGGTAGTGGTTAATGAGGATGTATTGGATAGTGTGGGACCTGAGCATGACATAAATGGTATGGAATAAAGAGTGGAGAATGTGCTGCTTTTGGCTGGGGTAGAGTTCATTTTCTTCACAGGAGCTAGTATGGGGCGATGTTTTGGATTTGTGCTGGAAACAGTGTTGATAATACAGGGATGTTTTCATTATTGCTGAGCAGTGCTTACACAGAGTCAAGGCCTTTTCTGCTTCTCACCCCACCCCACCAGCGCACAGACGGGGCATGCATGAGAAGCTGGGAGGGGACACAGCTGGGACAGCTGACCCCAGCTGACCAAAGGGACATTCCACACCATATGATGTCATGCTCAGCATATAAAGCTGGGGAAGAAGAAGGAAAAGGGGGATGTTCAGAGTGATGGTATTTGTCTTCCCAAGTAACTGTTAAGCGTGATGGAGCCCTGCTTTCCTGGAGATGGCTGAACACCTGCCTGCCCATGGGAAGGAGTGAGTGAATTCCTTGTTTTGCTTTGCCTGCGTACACGGCTTTTGCTTTCCCTATTAAACTGTCTTTATCTCAACCCACGAATTTTCTCTCTTTTACCCTTCTGATTCTCTCCCGCATCCCGCTGTGGGGGAGTGAGCGAGCGGCTGTGTGGGGCTTAGTTGCCAGCTGGGCTTAAACCACGACACTTTCCCTTGGAATGAAAAGAATCAAAGCTTCATTTGTGGAATGTAAAACACTTCTAGAAAAAAAGAACAAGAAGCACTACTATTGGCATTGTTAAAATCGTATGAATTTTTGCAAAATTCAGCTTGTGTTTCAGGTATTCTTCCTCTTTGCAGGGTAATAGTGAAGCTCAAGAAACTTTATTATAAGAAATGAGAGAAAACCTTATATATAGGTTATCTGTACTTTCTATTCTAAAATTCTTTTTGCTTATTTTGAAGAGTTCTAATATCTCACTGAATTATTATAGGAACTTGAAATTTGAAAGAGCCAAATAATCCTGACACACAGCTAGTCTTTTGTTCAGAAAAAACCATACTTCTCAGGACAAATTTTGAGGTAACAAAAATGTGTTTTACACCTCATATATTTAATAATATTAGACTCATGTTTATAAACTTATTACATAGACAATAGCAATAGAAAATGGTGGGAACAGATCATGAAGAGAGAGAAAACTAGTCTTAAAAGAAGATAATCTTTCCAGTGAAAAGAGATCACGACGTTTGTTTTATGTCTTTTACGGTGAGGCACAGGAATAGGTAAGTACTTCTCACTATCTATTGAGAGAATTTCTGTGCTAGGAAGTTCAAAAAAGTGTATTTGATGAGGATCTTGGAAGAACAAAGGTGAAAGTACTTATCTTTTTCTAGGAAAAAGGTTGATAGTTCAAGTGTAAGGAAGCTAGTAACAAGAAGGGGGGGGGGAGGACTATGGAGATAAAGAATATGGAGGATGGCAGTAAGACATGAGAGCTGAGATGTTTATGTCACTAGGTCTACATATAAATTTTCAGATAAATATGAGGAGTTTGATACTAATATGGGATGTGTCAGAAAGCCTTGAAGACACTCGGACAAGTCAAGGTAAAAGGACGATTCGATGGGAATGGAAGAGCTGCAATTTGAACAAAGTAAGGAACATAAGTAGCATAGGCAAGAGGCTGCAGCATTTGAGGTACAAGAGGATGAAGCTAGATTATAGAATGTGTCCGTGGAAGAAGAGGAATAAACTACTTTTAGAACTGTCGAGGAAAAAAATTAAAATGTTTATTTGATAGAAACAGTGCCTGTGTGGGAAGTAAAATTCAAGGACAAAATTTCACTGTGCCTGAAGAATAAATTGCCTGCTGAAAAACTTTCCCATATATTATGCAGAATTAACACAATAGCTTTAATCCTGTTGTGACAAAGAAAATATGGTTTATTATAAAGAGGATTGTTTTGGAAAGGCAGTCTCAATTTTCTTGCTAGATAAGAGAGAAAATGTTCTCTTGGCTTCCCACTGCTATCTGAGCATCCAACAGAAGTGAACTAATCAAAGAGAAACCCTAAAATAACAAGAATAAAGCTTGTGTGAAAACTCATTGTTCTGTATAAAATATAAGGGTTTTTTTCTGAGGAATGACTATAGAACACTGTTAAAAATGTGTATCATCCAACTGGATTCATCAGTATTAGATTGAGTAGATTTTTTTCCATAAGGGTACCCTGAAGACTAAAATCTCTCTGTAAATATGAAAATATGAACTGCATAATTAACTCTGACTCAAAGTTTTCTTATGTCTGGGAAAATAATTTTTGTTCATTTAAAAGCAAATTCTTTGCTTATTTTACAGGCTGTTTCACCTGCTTTCATGTGGTTTGGTCATCTCATTGATGACCACTTTGTTCAAATGTCAGTCAAGATCTGGAGAAAAAACAAGTTTCTCTATAAGTGTGCTTCTTCAGCAGAGAAATTTAAAATGCACAGTCTATTCTCTACACTCCTCTAATGAGGAGATAATCTGAAAAAGTCCAGAAGGATACTTAGAAGCATGGTTCTGGAATTTCAGATATGTTTTGAATGCTAATTTCTCCTTAAGGTGCAGCAGCTCATTGGAGAACTAAATATTCAGGCCAAGACAGTCAACATAACAGTATGCTTTATGCTCCTTCACAGAACACATCTAGAAGATAAATAAGGTCCAAATTTTTGACTGACTGAATACTTACAAAAGCCTACTGAAATCACACTCGAATTTCACTTTACATTTCACTTAAACTAAGTTAATTGAACTGTGTTTTAAAGTAGACAGGCAAAGATAACTTTTCCAGATTGCCAAAGGGTACTCGGGAAAGCTAAGCATGCCAACGTCTGTGAGCTTAAGCGAATAATTACTGGGAGACATCTGATGGTACTTTCTACCTCAGATTTAGTTTTATCCTATGACTAGAACTGTAACTTACAGAGCCTCTTGAGAGCTACTAGAGTGATCTAAAACTTTTCTCTGAAAATGTTCAGTTGACGGAGTCCACTGATATAGCTCCAGGTAACGTACAGTATTGCAGACATGCTGATAAGTGTTAAAAAATATTGAGCAGGACATTTTGGAAAAACAATAAAAATAATAAAGAACCCCCCAAAAGCATTGTTTCTAGTTGTATCTATGTGTCACTTAAACATCTGTACTCACCTTATGGTAGAGCTGTGGCTGTAAAAGTCCCATTGATCTCCATGGTACACATTCTAAAATACTGTTACAGATTCTCTATATACTTAATATTATACATATATTGATATATATTTATATAGATATATTTTAAAATAGTGCTGACGTGCTTTCCCTTACAAGAATAACTACGTAAATTAAATGCCTTAAAACCTAACCTTCATCAAATGAGTTTTAAAACAGCTAGCAAAAGAGCTTTCTGGATTGTTAATATTGTTTTTTCTATACATATTGAAAAAACACAGACATTTCAAGGACTAGAATCAAGCTAGTACCATGACAGTTTTGTGTGTTTAAGTTAAAAACAGATATCTCACAATGTTATCTCTGGCAAAATAATGGATGGATTGATACAGGACTCTATTTATAAAGACTTAAAGGACAGTAATATAATTAAAGCAAAACATTTTGTAAGAAAAGGCTTTTTAGTCAGGCAGAAAAGCCCAGGAAAAGCATAAGGTTAAAAGTCAAGAGAGAGAATTTTGAGAATGTTATTCTATGTATATTTTAAATGGTGAGGATAATTAAAAATGGGAGCAGTTTACAAAGAGTTCTGATGCATTTTTTCATCACTGGGAAATAGTAAAGTCAAGACGGTTATACTTCTAAAAGAAAATATCTTGTTCAAACCCAACCGTTGGATTGTGAAGCTGGAATTAGTGCATGAAAGTCAGCTAGTGCTAAACAGGAGGTTAGAGTACATAGTTAAAATGGGCTTTTCTAGACTTAAGAGGCTGCAATGTGTGAAAAAGAAGCATTGCAGTACCTAACTGTGAACTCAGTGAATCAATCCCCTTTGTACTCTTATAAATATATATATATATATAGTAAGCAACAGTTCTGGCTTCAGCCTCATATTAATTTATTTTCATGACAATTCTTATGTTGGAGTAAGTTAAATGGTGAAAGTCTGTGAAGGGGAATGCTCAAAATGCTGAAAAAAGAAAGTAGCCTGGTGGTCTTTGACTCTTTACGTTTAATTCGCAGTGGGAATCCAACTTTTTATTATAGTTGGTACTAAAACAGTGATTTTGTAGAGAGCTGCGCTAAATTCCATTCTGTCAAAAATTGCAATTTCAGTTTTGGACTGCAAAATTATTATTTGTAATGGCGCAAGAAGTACAATGAGCACAGGCTGACTTCAGATCTTGGGGATTCTGTATGCTAGAGATGACATTTAGAAAAATCATTTGTTTTGCAAGCCTATCGGATTGAATGTAGAGTCACTGGGGAGGAGAACAAAACACAGAGCCCTGTGAAGTAATTTCTGACACAGTGCTTTTCTTACTTGAAACACATTTTAAAGCTAAAACTTTGCTTTGTTGTGCTGTTGAAGTACTACTGCCATTCAAATGATGCTAAGCTGTTTACTGTCAGAGCAATAGTCAAGGCAAAAAGATGCCAGTGTCCCCAGCACGTGCTTAGACATTCTTCAGTCCTGGCAGTGCTGAGCAGCTCAGGGCCTTCCTCATCCCTCAGCCTTGCTGGGTTTCACAAGCCAGGCATCTCAGTGCCCACCTCAGCCGTAGAAAACACATGATGAAATCTGTTGGAAAAGCTCTGCCGAAAGCATGCCCAGAAGACGTAGGGGTAAGAGCATTTCTGCTGCATGTGGGAGACCCAGTTTGATTCCCCCTTGCCAAAGGGGGTTGTAGCCCGTATCTCCAGTCACCCAAGGGAGTGCCCTCCCTCTTGCAGCATAGGATGTTCTGGTTGCTTCTCAGTCTGAGATGACTGTTCATACCTATTACTGGCTTGCGAGTCTCTCTTTCCTTACTTCTGGACTAACCCGAGTCAATTGCCCTTCCTGAATTTAAGAAAAAGAAAGCAAGCTCACACGAATATATGTTCTTAAGTCCTAAAGCTGATTTATGCCCTGCACAACATTTGTAAACAGCACGTACAGGGCTGCAGTTGATGTTTCGGTCATCCTTGCACAGCTGCTGAGGTGTGTTGTGCCCTGAGTGTGCATTATCACGCTTGGCTCAAGCCTCTAATTTTGAAGTCCTCGCTGTTTCCATGCGTGGTGTAAGGAGGACTAAATACTTCACTCTTTGCTCTGGCTTCCAGTTAGCGTAACGGCAATCCCAGCGCACGAGTCCTGGTGTGAACCTAGTCCTTCAGCTTGTGTGTGCTTTCATCTGATCATCCGTTAAAAGTTGTGACCTGTCGTATAAATGCACAGCGAACCATTTTGGAATAAACATCATAAGATACACATTATAACGCAGCAGACCATTACGGTTGCATATAAAACATTATAGTATATCATGAAAACATTTACAACTAATTAGTTTAAAGCAATAGACTACCATAATTATCATCTAATAAATAATTAGTATTAATTAGTTAGAGGATTAATTAGTTTGCTTCTGAAGTACTTTGAAGATGCAAAGCAAAGAATAACTGCCACATATCGTGACCTGTGTTCCCTTACAACTGAATATAACATATTGTCTAAAATGTGTCTTCTTGTTTATACCAAATTGCGTTTCATTAGGCCAGTATGTGGCAGTGTTATCGACTGGATCTAAAAGGATTTTGTTGCTATGAAACCCCTTCAGAAAAGTGGCTCTTTTCTCCAATCTAAATGAGTGATCGCAGCTCTCCTGTGGGGAGATCTAAGACTCGGAGGAGAATGCAATTAAGATTCATCATGCGTAGGGAGTGAAATTCATCCCCGTGCATTGATCTGTAATATATTTTTATATGCATGCTAGCATTAAGAATCTAATTACCACATACTGAGAGCAAAATTCACCCCTGGAAGAATTAACTATAACCAGTTCAAAGATGCTGTTCAAGAATCCCTGTAGCACTTGGGCCTCACAAAGCCCCACATTAAAGTTCCTGATTTTCTGAAGTACCAAATGCCAAGATCTCTTAATGATCTTAGTGGGAACAGTGGCTGCTTTTCAAAACCTCTGAATCCAGGGCCCTTTGAGGCATGGGGGACATAGACAGCTTTGCATAGGCTCTGAATTTATCTAGTATGAAACAGAAGTTTGGGTATGTGAGATATCCATTGGCTTGTCAGTGCTTCTTAGCAGGTATGCAAGACTGTGCAGAACTAAAATAACTGCTTAATTGTGGTTTTCTTTTGTACTCCATGTATATAAGAAAGCAGAATGGTGGGCAATGCTGAGTGTTAGACCTCTGCAAAGGGTTGTATGTTGACATCTAATCTAAAAGCAGTAGTTTTCTGAAAATTGAAAATAATCTGACTTGTCCCTTCCACAAATGGGAAAAAAAAATCTAGTAATTAAATCCCATTGTACATGATGGCAAATTTACTGCATTAATATTAAAGGATGATTAATGGAGTTATAAATCTCCAAAACCAAGGAATGATAAAGCAAATCCTGTGATAAGTCCATAACTTCAGCAGCATTGGCAGACAGCATTATAACTGGATATTGCAACAGTCTTGATCAGTTTATTGTCAAGAGACAGAGGCCAACTGCAGTATATTCTTAGACAGGAAAGGTCAGCAAGTGACCTTCAGCTCTTAAATATTTTTAGAGCAATTATGTTAATACTTGTTCTTAAGCACCAAAACCCTCTATGACAGTTTCATTTATCCTTTCTAAAATTATGTCAAAGTGCGCCTTTTGTATATTAACTACAGACAAGTGATGAGCTATTCAGCAGGATCTTAAACCTCAGTGAAGAAGAGGTTTAATCATCTGAATATGATGTTGGTATTATAATGCCTGCAATCCTTAAATATTCCCTATTTCCTTCATTTTTTTTGGTGAATGAGATTAAAAGCACAAGGCAAGGTGTACTGCATATGGCAGGAAATACTAAGGCCCAGTGTTAATATAGCATGTTTCTAACTTCACTGAGTTATATATCAGTTGCAACTGTATTTTTTTTTTCCAAGTGAAAGCCTACTGTTCATTCACTGGGAGTTCTGGTTTTACTTATCAACTTTTTATAACTCTGAGGAATTCATTAAAAATGTTTGTAACCCTTTGAAGTTCCACGTGTTCTACCATACATAATTACTAATCCATAAATTTATTCTTTGCTCTTCCCTAGTTTCAAGAAAGGCTGGTTGTATAACCTTGAAGTTTATAAAGACCATAGACTTAGATGATGAATCACATAACATAGCTATCAAAAAATAAATGCTGAATATCTGACATAGAGAGTATGTGAGCAGTCACAGTATAAATTCTGTGTAGCTAAACCGTGTACCACGTACTTTTACAGTAATTAATACATTAGAATCATAGAATGGTTTGGGTTGGAAGGGACCTTTAAAGGTCAACTAGTCCAACCCCCCTGCAATGAGCAGGGACATCTTCAACCAGATCAGGTTTGCTCAGATTAGCGGTCATCTGGTTTGGTTTGCTGTTTTCTCCTCAGTATAAGTGTTTTCAGTGCCTTTGTTTGAACCAGCTGCTAAAAGCATAGCTGGTTGTGAAAAATTGACTCACTTTCACCTTTCTCCTCAATTCCGCTGCCTGTTCTTCCAGGATCAGCCCAGCTTGGCATGAGTTTCCTTCATGTTATACTCAAACAAGCATGGATCTGGAAGGTCTTGGCCCCAGGTGAGGGAAAATAGGAAAAAATCCCTGCCAACAACTTGTTCTGACATCTGCCTCATTTTCCTACCTCTCTCCGAAATCCTCCCACAGCTAGGCTTGGGTAAATCCCCACTCTGACCTAGAGGATGTAGGAGTCTCCTCTTCATCCTGCTTCCTACCACCCCCTACCTACTCTGATTCAAATCTGGAAGCTGCCAGATGATTTTTAAAAAGCAGTAGATCTCCACTCTAAATGGTAGAGAGACTTATCCTAAAAGGAGAAGTCACAGCTGGAAGCCCTTACACATTCATTATAGGTTCTCAATGTGCCAGTTCTTGGAGCATTTCCACCATTTTGTTTCAAATGATAGACACTTGTCAAGTTTAGACAAATTCTAAGGCCTCTGTTCCAATGGCAGCAGCATCTACAGAATTAGACTGTCTCTAATTAACACGTTTGTTGGCAGTTTCTATAGGGAGATCCAGAACTGAATAGGGCTGAAGATGAATACGTTCCACCCTTTTCAGAATAGTTGTTTCTGGCCAAGGCTGATTTGCTGTAGCGGGAAAGAAAACTGGTCCAGGTTCTGCCTCTGGTGTGACAATCCTCTGAGTAAAATAAATAATCTGTCTTCAAGACCATCAGTTTGATGTCATCAATAAGCATTTCATTTGCTTTTATAACAGGTAATAAAGAAGGAAACTATTTCTATATTAGCAAATTCTCTGCTATCTGAAGCATTCCAGGTTTTTCAGTGAGAGTGATAACAAAGAAACCTGGCGGACAATGGTTTTCAGAGACTGCCTGCTGCTTCTGCTGAGGAGGCAAAGATATTGTACATCATATCTTTGAGTCACATAACTGCTGAATGTAAATCAGCATTACTACCTCATTCATCAGCATGATGTCTTTAATTGTGGAGCTGGAAGATTAACTTACAATGCCTGGAAAATGGCCCAATTTTCAGGAGAAGCATTTGTATTAAATGATCAATGCAACAATGAAAAAGTGATTGTATGTAACCCTTGAATCTTATTTTGATCCAAGAAAAAAGGCAAAGACTATAGCCACGAATATCAACTATTTTTATTCCTATAGCTTCCTGCATCCGTTAAGGTCATCGTGATATTTAAGTATTACATCATTGTACCTGACGTCAAGTTCATTAGTATTAATTTTTGTTGATTGAACAAACCAAAAGGGCAGTATATTAAATATTAAGCTACGTTAAGAGCTGGATAGCAATGTTTTCTTTCTTGCCTAAAGTCTTACAAATGTAGAAGCTTTGTTCTTAATTATTTAACTGTTATTGAATTTTCTCTTTTCCTTTTGTGGATCCCCAATAGAAAGAGGACAAACTCTGAAGATGGGTCAACAGTAGGACATACTTTCTTTTGACAATTAGTTGCAGTGACTTGGTCCTCCTGTATGGTCCTGTCCATAACTGCATTTCCAGAACTACATGTCCATATGTTTTACTGTGGTTAAAGCATATAAAAATAAGAACTGTGTCCACATAGGACAAGAGATGAGCATGGGAAAATATTTTCCTTATTTTTTCCCTTTTAGAAAGCAGAACAGGTATCAGGATTCACCTGAAAGCTTCGTTCACATCACTGGTGTTTCTTTAGTCATCCAAGCAGACGTTGTTGTCCCTCCTCTATTTCAGCCAATCTGAAATCCCAGAAGAGTGGAGAGAAACAAAACACAATTTCCACCACTTAAAATGGAAGCAGAGGGAGGAAGGAAGAGTGAGGTTGTATGAGTAAAGAGCTGTGAAACAAATTGTAATCAAAGATGGCACAACCTCCACTGGCTGTGAAGTTTCTTATGATCTGGTTTTATAAACTGAAATGTTCTGAATGTTCTACAAGTAGACTGGAAGCCTTTTTCTGTTAGCAAGACCATTAGTGACTATGGAGACACTGGCATAGCATTTGCCAAACAATAAAGGGTATATCTCTGAAGTTAAGTCAGTTAGCTTCCATCCTCCCAGCAGCTAATAGGGTTGCTCTGGGCTTGCATTGCTGTAACCTCCCAGGAGGATCACGTAAGAGCTGTACGGAGAACTCAGCGGCTTGACCCTATGAATCTTGATCTCTTACAGGAGCACAGTCCACGGAGCTACCACCATCAGCAGCACTAGCTTCTCCTCACAGAAAGGAAGGTGTTTGAATGCAGACATTAGTCTTTACAATGTAATAGTTATTTTGAGCAACAGAAGATCATGCTGAGAAGTGCTTTCTATGAATCTGAGTCAAGAGAGCCCTTTTCTCCCTTTTCTTATGAGAATGTAGTTCTGCACAGCATGACCTTGTCCTGAATATTTTACTACTATTGGGAAAAAAAAAAAACCCAACACAAAAGACTAGGTGCATATCTACTGTCTTTTGAGCAGTGACTTTGTCCCAGCGGATGGTCCTGTCCAAACTGGAACACAGGAGGTTCCGTCTGAACATCAGGAAATACTTTTTTACTGTGAGGGTGACCGAGCACTGGCACAGGTTGCCCAGGGAAGTTGTGGAGTCTCTGTCCTTGGAGATAATTCAAAAGTTGTCTGGCCACGGTCCTGGGCAGCTGGCTGTAGGTGGCCTTGTGTGAGCAGATGGAGGGGATCAGATGACCTCCGGAGGTCCCTTCCAACCTCAGCCTCTCTGTGATTCTGAGATGTCTTTATCTTTTAAAAAAGTTGCACCTTACATGAATGTTTATACAGCAGCAACGACATTTATTTATTTAATTTGAAGCTTGTTATTGAGAAAAATAATATATTGTTTGTAGCTGATCCTTGCTCATCCAAGTGGCTGTGACATATATTAAGCATATTGTTTCAGGAGGTATGGAGTATAAAGAAACAACAGCAGAAGAGCAGTAGCTGTTTATGAGCAGTAGCTGTTTATGAGACCATCCTTCCAATTATCTGCTGGGTGTCTTCATTAGATGGTAGTATGGTGTGCCATCTTTCCCTCGGCGCATTGCTAATGCAGTATTTTAACATGCATTCTTCACTTCTAAGCCTTACACTGATAGGAAGGTTCCTGACAACAGCTTGAAAGTTACTTCTTAGTGGTTTCAGAGCCACTTTCATCACATAATGAACAAATGGCACCAGGAAGATCACACTCGTGTTGGCACCTTCAAGTTGTCGTTTCAAATGGATGGAGGATGTTAACAGTGAGGATAACATGATTCTAGTGGGTGGTAGGAAGGACAACATCTGTCGTCTTTTTACCCTGTTGCTTGCCAAATACTGTAAGAACAAAGGGGGTTTGGTGTTTTTTATTATGTCCCTGAAGCATATAGAAAAAGGAGTTCCAACAAGTTTTAACTTCCAGCTTAGGTAACTATTTTAATTGACTTGCTTTCTCTAGTTGACTCAACATGTTTCCACTTTTTGGGTACCAGAAAAGAGGCTTTATAGATATTTGGAAGGATTCTGTAATGGATATTCGACACTGCTGAATAATTGTTCAAAGTCTTTTAACGTCATTTTTGGAATAGAAATAAGTCCTGCAAGTCACACTGAGTTGTTACCTGGGGAATTCTAGGTTCAGGTCAGAGAGAAACTCTCAAACTTTACTGTGAGTACGTTTGGATCTGAACATTAGACTACTTATAGGAAGAGAAAAGCACAAAAAGAATTGGAAATCTGAATTGCCTTCTATTTTGTGTTGACATTTTTCTTGATTATTCTTTGCTTTAGACTCTAAATACACATATAATTTTCCCAATGTCATCTCTGTTTTCTCTTCTACGTTTGGCCCTTGAAGGCTGCTGGATCAGAGAAAGCTCATTTTCTCATCATTCAAATTGCAGGACACGTGGAAAACAAATCAGTTTGAATTGCTAGTTAGCTAGCAGTGCGGACTCAAGCCTGCACTTCCATGTCGGTATGGACACCTTGCGTTTCCATCCCACTAACGCTGCTGCAGTCGTATCAGACATAATAAATGGCATCATACGAAATGATTTGGAAAGAAGTTAAAGGGGCTTGTTCCCTGCTCTGTGATGTTTACATAGGCAAAAAAAAATAGTCTGTAACACACTCTATCAGTCAGCACGAAACGGTGGCTTTTTCCTGCAAAGAGCAAAGTACGGGACATGTCAGACTATGTACTGAAACCCATCAGTATTTTCTCGAGTACTTTTTTTAGTTTTAGGCTAACTGGCTTATATTTTAGCATAATAGACCTCATTTTGCACTTTGTTTTTTATTCAGACTACTCTTTTTTTCTTTACTAGTTCAGGATTTTATAGATCGGTGGTCTGCTCTAATCAATTCTTACCACATTTTCTCACATCTTTCATTCACCACTTAGCCATGTTTTGTACACTAATTTCTCTCAGTTCCCCTTTACAGTCCTCTTAGCTGTATATGTTCTTGTTGTGCTAACATTCTCCAGTTCGGTAGTGTTTTTCATGTATTGAGACAGAACACTAGAATGTGGCAGACTCTAAAAGGAATTCTTTTTAACTTGTTAAAAATGTTGCTATTTGGCTCAGTCGTGCCTTCCATGTCTGCAGTCTTCCGCTCTCAAATTTCTCCCATTGCTACACAGAGTCCTTAAGCCAGGTACATTTATTACATTCTCCAAATTCTGAAATCATACAGCTCCCATTTAAAATTTTTTCAAATATTTTCCTAATATGGATTCTAGGCATCCTGAGTAACAGCTAACACTGGCTTCATTGTATAAGCTCGTTGCACACATCTGGCTTGCAGTGTGTTCCTCATAAGTGTTTTATTTTGTCTCATTTTCCTATGCACATTCTACCTCTGTTGTCTTTTTCAGACTGTGAATTTTTGTTTTGTTTGACTTGCTCAGCAAAAGATTTTAGGGGATTTTTATTTTACCTGGAATGTGTAGAGATTAATAATTATTATAATATAAAGCCGCTTTCTGTGTGCCCTCCAAAATATTTTATCTTACCTGTAGTTGTCTGTTAACTATATTCTGATGTATATATAAAAAATCCACTAAAATGATGTTCTAGGTAGTGCAAGCATTTGGTCTAAACAGTTACTTTTTTGCTGTAATGACAAAGAGAGTTCTCTGACAGGATTTAAGAGAATGAATCCTTCGCAATTCCTAACCCTAAAATAATATTAAAACAGTATAAATATATTTACAACATTGCCCAAAGCTTTTTATAGAAGGTTCTAATAATTTGTTGAACGTTTAGGGATTTTCCTTCATCTAATAATGTGAATGATGTCTCCATGAGTCATCATCTGCCTTGGGAGAAATTCTAGCTGGTGACAGTCCTATCTAGTGAAATATCAAATGAAATAATGAGGTCTTCCTCGTACATATTCTTCTAGGAATGAGTCAGATGTCTGGCTTTCATAGAGAAAAGGTATATAATGCAAAACAAACAATATCACCAGATAATCCCATTTCTACAAGGCTCCACATTTTTGTTTGAAACTTTCATTAGAATCGTATCGGACTTTTTAAAGATTATGATTAACTATCTCCAAGTTTTGGATATAGTCTCTGTGTAGAGTAGATATAACTATTAAAATACAGAACAAGATTTTATTACCTGAACATTAATAGAATAAGGCACTTGGAAACAAAAGGAGCATTAGAGAAAATACAGCTATAATTTACAGGAGGAGGGCTAACCTTTTAAAATTATTTGGCTATTCACTGTAATAAGTTATGATAGCCTGTGACAATTAGAGAGGATATCCTGAGTTACTAAGAATTCTGTTATCATTTGACATTACAAAACCCTCTTCTCCCACTGCAAGGTATGAATGCAATTTCCATGACCGTCGCTGGGAATTACTGTGGGCTGCCATGACAGAATAAGACCTGCCACTTATGAAATTATATTGTACCTGCGCTGTAATGTCTGTAAAGTCGGAAAGGGTAGCATAAACTCTGACACACCATGAGAACCCCACTAAACTTTTGACAAAAATAGTTAGCTAGATCCTATATGCAAGGAAAAGCTGTAAAGTCTACCTGCTGCCTGAAATACACTTTTTGTTTAAAACCAAATTTACTTTTCCCCATTCCGACGGGTTGTAGTGCGTGACACAGACTGATACAGACGTACAACAGACTGAGCTGTAAGGTGTCATCCACACTGGGGCTAGGGAACTGCCCCAAATCATCCACACCATTAAACTAGTTTCTTTAAACGAGTGCAGACGTAGCCTGGAAGTATTCACCTGACTTCAGACAGTGAATATGTTGTTTTAAAAGAGTTAAGAGAGAGTGAGGGACATACCTAGTAAACTTTGTATCTTTGTGCACTATAAATAATTGCAGCTTAAATGCATTTTCTGGAGTGTTTGCATACTCTCTGGATTTGCATTTTTACCTCAATAAAATCTATCACTTAGACCTAGCAAACATTTGTTCTGCTTTGCATCACTTATAAACTGTGTTGACTTATTATAAGTATTCTCCATTGTAGCTGGTACAATTTTAAATACTATAAATCAGGATGGAACTTGTCTTTATGTCTGTCTACAGCCTTAATATTTCCTACTTGATTGTCACCTGCAGTACGATTATTTTGCCCAGGGCTTCTCCAGATTTACTTTTGTTAGGTTCACAAACACTGGTACTGCCTAGTGGAAGGTATATTATCTGTATGATGTACATGAATCTTTTCCCCAAGCCACTCAGAAAAGCATAGGTTTCTCTGTATAATATTGTTTTATGTTGGTCAGGTAGTATGCTACAAAAGAATGCTAAATAATTTCCAATTATATCACTAGAGTTGAAGTAATAGAATAAATATGACATCTAATAATTTGTTGAAATTTTTAATTTATTTCCATGGTGATTCGTATATATCATCCAGAATCTTTTTATTGCTGTGACATATTGCCACCATTTTGTTGTTTACTTTTTGCATTTCAGCCACTGTGCCCCGCGTTCTTCTGTTTATTTCAGTTCTACCATGTTAAATCCAGCAAATGAAAAAGTAGACCAAGGATAACTTGTGAAAATATGTAAAAATCTTATATTTTTATTTTGGTAAAATTAATTCCTGTGTGCAGTTTGGCATCTTTGTGACAAAGACAGCTACAGGAAAACAAAAAAACCTGCATGCTTTACTGAAGTCCTTTAGCTGTCATGTGTGCTACTTTATGTTATAGGTCCTTTGATAGTAATGTTAAATGGAAATAATCCTTTAATCATTTGGATGGGTAGGTCCAGATTATCTGTATGCTCTATCCATGAAGACCTACATGAAGCTGACATGTAAACCACTGTGAAAACTGGGTGAACGTAGACTTTTTATGGTGTTTTCTCCTGAGTGTTGCAAGGAGGTTGTAGAAACACAGTGTTCTGCAGTTGTTGTCTATTGCTGTAATTGTCACAACCAGCAGTAAAAAAATTGTTAACGTTGTCTGCCATTGAGCAGCAATACATAAAGTTCCAAAAGGCTTTCTAGAGCACCTGCTTAGGATGTAAAAACAATTCTTTTTAGCTCGGCATTTATGGATTCTTAACAAGAATACCACCTTTTAACAGTTTATGCAAGGAAGTTTTCTAAATTCATATTGAAAAGAGCAAGGGAATGTATTCTGTGGGCAAACTAGACTTCATCTTACCGCTGTTGCCCTGGTGAAATATTTTCAGTAAATCACAGTCTTTATGCCATCCTTGGATCTTCTGCAATCTCAGCTGCCACTGCTGTATAATGTACATTGATTTCTGTTTGGTATTCAGACAGAGAGAAAGCTGTTTTATCATTTGGTTTCTGACTTGTTAATAAAAAATCTGTCTTCTTTAATAAGTTTATTTTAGATAAAACTACAGTCTCTGCTACAATTTGACATACTTTCTTATGTTTTTTAAAGTAACAAATGGTGCTGAGGATGAGATAATATCATGGTAATTTCTTCTTATCAAGTGAATGCCTTTGTGATTTGCAGTGCTGTTCAACATACAGATGATGAAAGCTATTTAATCATTCTCCATATGAATTGTAAATAAAGTTTTACAGTTGTCCCACATCGAGGGAAATGAAAGAAGAAAAAGGAGAGACCTTTGCTCATTACAAGAAAACCTTTTCTAATAGGGCAGAACAACATGTCTATTCTAGAACGTGAACATCTTTTATATCACTAACAGTGTTCCACCCCATCACATCTCATTGACATTCTGCTTCATTAAAGCCTCATGATAGAAAGGTTACTAATATGCAGGGGTAATTTTATATCAGATTGGGAAAACCCCCCCAAGTCTAATAATATAATTACTGATGTTATATGATGGGAAATCACTAATATGATTAGAAGTGGCTGACAGATTGTAGTAAGAGATTTGATAAAGTCCACCTGGGTTTGGAGGAGTCAATTGATCCAAGTCCCAGCTACTGTAGGGAATAGGGAATGGAGGAAGCAGCTGGGTTGGACTCCAATTAGAAAAACATAAATCAGCTTGTTTTAATGGGTCTGCAGCTGGTTTGCACTTTGTAGCCGGACTGTTCTCTGCATTAAAGATGTTCTTCCAATTTAGCACTTGGTTCAGTAACAATGATTATGATCTATAAGTATAGAGAAGACTTTGTCAGTAAGATAATGAATTATATTTTCAAGTATTCTGGGTTAAAGTTTTCAGCAACATCTACTGTTCCACATTCCATTGACTATAGAAAAAAATTTAGTCCATAGAGCCAGATAAATCCCTTTTGCACATCTACCAGTGTAAACCTGGGAGATCTACAGTCAAATTGTAGGACAGCAACTGATCCAGCTAGAAGGAGTTGCAGACAAAAGGTATTTAAAAGATTTGTTCAGTGTGAAGGCATAAGAATTTTGTTGTTTTAGATGTTCAACGTGCATCAGCTCAACGGACCAGAATTCTTCAGGCACATATAAGAATAATTTTTAGACAAAGCAGCTCAGAGCGTGAGAGCTAATGGCTTCCCAGGGGTGCCTTGTGCACAGCTTCTGCGTTGCATGATGTGCAACGGCTTGACTGAAAATGCAGAATTTTCTAGATTTTGTGAAATCTCACAGGGAGTGAATTTCTGCTGCTATTGTCATGTAAGTGACAAAATGGTTGCTTAGAAATGTCTTAAACATATTTTATATTTCTAGCTTAAGGAAGATGCTTTCTGACACTCTATAAGCATATTTTGTGTTTCTCGGCTGGAAATTTATAACACGATATGCTTGGCATTGTGGAAAGTTTGTCAGATATGTGTGATGAGGTTGTGATAAAAATCAATTAAAGGAGAGCCAGGTCTCGCAGTATCCATTGATAGCAGGTCAGAGAGAGACATATTAACAGGGGAAAAGACAAAACTGAGTATCGGAATAATATAGCAAGGGAAGAAATTAGATGTTGTTTGCTATAAAAGGCTGGATAACTGGATAGGATTATTTTCTTTATATTATCAGAGCAGATTAAGAATAACTTTTCTCAAATAATTGAAATTACATCAACATAGTTCAGGTCAAAATAAGATAACATGATCTTTGACCCCTTCAGCCTGTACCCACCAGTTCAGTGAGAAGTTCACAGGCCTGTCCTGATAATGTAGACCACAATATTTAGTAATAATTTTTTCTCAAGAAAGATTAAGAAAATGGTATACGTTCCTTTTGTTATTGTGCGTTTATGCACTTAAGTTCATCAACTGCTTCTTAGTGATAAACAAAATAGTGCTGAGGCATGGTCTTGGACTGTTTCCCACAGTTGCTAAGTTATAAGCACAGCTTTTGGCATGGTCTTGTCTTGTGACACTGAAGAATCTCCCAGACAATTACCAGACCAGTCTGAGGATGGGCGTGAGTTAGGGACTATCTACAACAGGTATTTTGGCTGCAACCTTTCTGTTTTGGAAGGTAAGAGAAACTAACTATACAGACGTGAGACATACTGTGTCAGACAGGTTCTTGTCCATTTTATTTACTAGTGTAGATGAGGCAACACTAGCTATGAGATTCTAACCAGGAGTAGAACAGCGCAGCTTCTTGTAAGCATCCAAGGGTTGTGATTGAAAAACCATTGTCTTCTTTGAAGATCAAAAACAAAACCAAAAATAACTGCTGTTTTGAAAGAAAAAGATTTCAAAAGGTAGCCTTTTGCTTTATAATGGTAAGTGGTTTTTTTTTTTCCCCCACCTTGGTTTAAGTTTCCAATACCGCATTGATGCAACCTTATAATTATGGACTTACTTATATTAATTATGGAGTAACTACCAATTATGACATAATATGCATATAGCATACAGAAGGAATAGTATTATACAAAAAAATCCTCGACAGCAGTATTTTGGACATCTGTTAAAGAGATGCTTGCCTTTGATAAAACCCTCTGCTCTGCAGAGAGTGAATGCACTGTTCCACTTAAGCCCCATTTGCGCTTCCTGTCTACAAAGACGAGTGGATTTCACACATCTGATTGAAGAACCCTCTTTTATTTCAGAATTATGAGATCTAAGAGATATAATGCCTATTATGGTCCTTTATTTAAACATTTACTTCACCCAATTGGTCTGGTTGCAATTGTAGAAGGTAAGTAAAAATCACTAGATTTGTTTTTCCCTGGCCTCTCCTTTTGCTGTCACATAACTGTTGTTAAATTCCAAATAATGAAAAGTCTCTACGTGTGTTTTCCTTCAGCCGGTGCTGATTCCACTGTGACTTGATCTCAGATAAGTGGTTCTTTGGACTTAGTGGACATGACCCTAGCTTAACAAACAAGCTGAAAATAAGCCTACATTTTTCCTGCCAAACTCAAGGCGTGAGAGAAAGGGTCAGAGAGTCTCTGAGCTTTGAAATGATTCTGCTTTCTTCTCAAATGTTACAGTTTGTATCTTAACTCTCTCAGCTTGGTGGCTAGCCAAGGAAATGACCCTTCGCAGCTGGAAAACAGTATAACATGGGCAAGCAAGGACGCAAAATTGAAAGTGAAAATAAAAATTTGCATGCTAATCCTGGAGACCTCAGAGCCTATTTCCTCACAAAACAGAAATAGTTATAAGAAATCAGACTATTTAGGTAAACCTCTGCTGAGAAAGCGTGTTGATGAACGATTCCTAAAACATGTTTTTGCAAATGTTATACTGAGGAAATATGACATGACTGTGAAGAGCAATTATTTTTCTAAAAATTGGTAGTTTATACCACTGTGAGATATGTGTAATAACTGTGGATCATATCCTCACCTAAAGACAAACTTTATGCACTGCAGATTAGGGGTCAAGGAAGAAAAAAAGTGTTTTCAAGATACTTAAAAAATTTCTTAATCCTTGGGACATTTGCAGCCTGTGGGAGTTCTGTCAGGAATCCCTTGAGCACAGCATTTTGAAATGCATGACAGATTGTAAAGCCATGCAAAGCTTTCCTACCCATTCAATAAAACCTGAGGATTAATTCCTTTCATGTTTCCTGCAGAAGCATGTATTCTAGAATTAATATCATCAGAGACAGATACCCATTTCCTTTCATCCTACTGCCATGCACCGCTGCAAAGAGCCTGGCTCTGTCTTCTTGAGGACCTCTTCACAAGTACTGGAAGGCTGCTGTTCAGTCCTTCAATAGCTGGCTCTTCTTCAGGCTGAACAAGCCCTGTTCCTCGGTCTCTCCTCGTAGGGCCAGTTCTCCAGCCTCCTGAGTATCCTTACAGCCCTCTGCTGAATTTTCTTCAGTTTGTTGTCTTTCCTGAACTGGGAGGCCCAAAACTGGATAGGGTATTCTAGATGCAGTCCAAAATGTTCCAAGTGAAGGGAGATAATCATTTCTCTTGATCTACTAGTTGTGCTTCTGTTGATACAGCCCAGGATGCGGTTGGCTTTCTTTGCTGTGAGAGCACCCTGCTGACACATCATCAGCTTGCTCTTTACATGGAGCCCCAGGTCCTTTTCGGCAGAGATGCTCCCCAGCTAGTAAGTACCCAGCCTATTTTCTTGTTGCAAGGTGTTATTTCTTCTTAGGTGCAGGACTTTGCGTTTGTCCTTGCTGAATTTCATGATGGTCCTGTTGGCCTGTCCCTCCAGCATGTCTAGGTCCTTCTGAATGGCAGCCCTGCCCACCCTGCCATTGAGAGTATCAGCTGGTCCCCCATTTATAGTCATCTGCAAATTTGCTGAGCTCCGTCATGTCTTCCTCATCATTGGAGGAGGTGAGTGACCATCGATAAAGATGTTAAACGGGAGAGGTTCCAGTACAGTCCCCCGAGGAGGTACCACTTTGGCAGATCCCTGCCAGGTGGTCTACCCCATCCAGGCAGAGAATGACCATTAACTGCTGCCCTCTGAACCCATCCACCCAGCCAGTTTTTTTACTCATCTAATTGTTCACTTACGCAGACCATAATGACCTAACTGGGCTACAAGAGTGTAGCGGGAGACAATGTCAAAACTCTTGCTAAAGTCAAGGTAAATGACAACCACAGCTCTCCCCTTGTCCACAAATCTAGACATTTTATCATAGAGGGTAATCAGGTTGGTCAGACATTATTTACCCTTGGTAAACCGATGCTGACTGTTCCTGATCACCTTCTTCCCCTTGATGTCCCCAGAAATGTGCTCCAAAGGACTTGTTCCATGATATGCTGCTTGTGTTGAATACCATCAACTCAGAAATTCTTTATTACAACCAAAAATGAAGCATATGTTTAAAAGATCTAGGTGTCATGTGTTTTATAGCATTTTATAGCAAAATATATCTATTATCCCTCATTTTGTTGATACTTCAATAATGCAGGTGCTTCATGTATGCTATTTTCTGGTCCGGTAGTCAGCAATAATGAAAGCTAGGTAATTGAAGCAGGTATAATATGCCACTTGTCACTATCAAAGCTTTATAATTTTGATGGCTGGGAATCTCATATATGGGCTCTCATATCAAACAAGCAGATGCCTTCCTGCTGGAGATAGGGTCAGAGTTTGCACTGAAATCCTAAGGGTGTATATGGGTGTCTACTTAGTGCCAGCTGGCTTCTGAATGATATTTACCTAAGCTCTCTTTTTTTATTGATATTTTCCAGACAGCAAACATAACTGAAAGTTCTATCCCTGTGACTCCAAGATGCTGTGGGTGATTGTCAGTCTGATGCAGAAATTCTCTGTGCCTCACTGCTTCACCATTTTTGAAGTACGATACAAATTCTATGGTCTTTGGGGTATGTAATTTCAGTCTCCAGTTTTTTAAATTTCCACCATTGCAAGAGAAAGAAAGCGCTAATTTTTGTGTTGTCTTCCCCAATAAGTAGGAAAACACAGTTTATGCCATTAAGGTTGTGACCAAGTATGGCTAAAAGCCCAAATAATAAAATTTAATAATCCTTCTCAGGATAAGTCAACCAGAGAGTAAATCCAGATGGTAATTTAGCACAATTTCAGGCATGCTGTAAGTTACAGTGGCTGGAACAGTCCCTTGATGCAAGTCCTGTGACAATTACATTTTCCTTTTCAAGGCATGTTCCTTCACTGCAATTTCTTTTTCCAAATATGATCATTTTCCCCCATATGGGAGACAGTGAGCTCTAGCATATGGATTTCCCAGTGTTTTTCGTTGTCCAAGGGGCAACCATGAGTCATCACAAGGCTCCATAAAGAATCCAGCCTTTAGTGGCAGAGATTCAGCCTTCAGTATTTGCTTCTGCACAGATATTGATGGTGGATGAGTGGTCTAAAATATACTTCTGAAGCCAGGCAGACAGGCTCAACGCTTTTTTTCTAAATCACATATAAAGATAATTGTGGCATGTATCCATCCATTTGCTGTCTGAAATGAGGTGAGGAAAGACGCTGAATGCAAGTACTTTGGCGATTTTGTTTTGAGGAGATTTACACTTAATAGAGCTATGTCTGACAGTTGGGTTTTTTTATGTATATTAAAAATAAAACCTGTGTATCTCAGATTTACAGAAAACATATACCTGTTTTCTGTAGAACATAATCTACTGGTGTGTCCTGCCAGAATATTTAAGATACACCACTTTTGCATCTTCCAGTGGCCTAAATTCATGTCTGCCATATATCCCTTACAAACATTAATTGTTGTTACTCCAGGGATGAATTTGGCTGCTCAGTACTGAAACAAGCCAGTTGTTCATCTGGATGGATATGCTTCCTTGAACACTGGCCAATGCCTTATGTCTGAAAGGCAAATGAAACTTTTCCTCATAAAGCTGTTTAAGAGTATCATAGGTTTGTGGGGAAAAATAATATATTTTCCTATGTCCATTAGTGTTACTGATGACTTTTTCAGATGCCAAATAGAAGCATAAATTTTCAAAGCGAGAATACAAGGTGAGAGTCATTGTTCTGAGTTAAACCTTTTCTGAAAGAAAGACTGGGAGGAATCGGAGGCAGCAATCGTAGAGGCAACAACTTGGCCAGGCCATATATATCACTTGGACTTGAGGTAAAAGACTTTGGGAGCCCAAGTACAGCCCTCAAAGACCTCTAGGACTCGCTGTGCACCCGCAGCATAGTCTGCATAGAAAGAGAGTTTGTCTTTATGTGTACCAAACTCAGGAAACTGCTGTTATACCCTTTCAAAACAAAACCACCTCCAGATCTGTGGACGCACGGGCATCCAGCGAGAAAGAACTGAGGTTTTGATCCTTGAACTCTAGCTCTAATCCCAGTCTCAATGCTAAGCACAGCTGTAGTTTATGACCAATCCCAAAATAAAATACAAGATAGGGCACTAGCCAATGTCGATGCCATTCTTCTTCCTAACCGTGTAAGAATGTAGAAGTTAACCAAAGTTTTGCTTTTAAGATCTGTTCAGTTTTCCAACCCTTAACCCTGACCATAATTATAGTTCAGTGCAACTCTCTGAGGAAAAGGAACGAGTCAAGCATTATTTATAATCCCTAAAAGTTTGTATTTTGAAGAACCCAAACATAAACTTGATTTTTGAGCATTTAGGTTCCTATAACTTAATTATACCCATGAGACTGGTTCCTACAATAAACAATAACATTAGCAATTGGTTACTGCTGACATCACCCTCTTCATAACTTTGTGGACTAAGCAGATTCCAGTCATGTAGAGGACTTCTGACATTTTACTTTTTCAAATTCTAATTGTTATCCTGACCTTAATTTTCCCTTAAATATCACAAGGGTATCATTCTTCAGGTTAAAATGGAAAGTAAGATATTGGAGCCTTTTGACTCCAATACGCTGTCTAACTCTGCTGAATTTTCAGGATCCATCTATTATTTAGTTTAAATTTTAGCTTCCACTGTCCATAACACTATCCATGATTTTAACTTCAGACAGGGAACCAACACTTAGATTAAAATAGATGGATTAATACCCAGAGAAAAATAAGAGAAAAAAAATTACTATATATTAACACCAGGCCTCTTCCTAATTTGCTAGCTGTGTACAGGACAAAAGCTTTATCTTTTCCAAACTTTCTCTTCACCTCTCTTCTATCCCAAATTTAAAGAGACCAAAATCAACCGGTGAAATAGAAAATGATGTACTGAAAGTTATACCTGCCTTCTTCCTAGTGTTTCAGCCTGTTGCATCCAATCGTTGTTTACACTGCTGAAGTCCTAATCTTTAACCGCCACCTTGATTTTAACTTTAAATATAGACAGAAGATCCAGGCGAGCAGCAGAATAAAAAAGAAGTTATTAGGAACTGCTGATAAGAGACCTTTTTCTAATTTTCCAGGTTTTGAAAAATCAAGCTATTAAGATTGGCTGTTGTCTTTCATCTCCAAGACTTTACCCTCACCAAACCGAAATTCCAACCTTAAAACGTCCAGGGAAGTACAGGGGAAAAAAATTTTGAGTCTATTAACTTCATCCATTTTCCTTATTTTGTGGCACGTGTAGAATCTAAACATGACCTCAGCTGCTGAAGATATATTTTTTCTAAACTCTGGCTAACTCTAACCCCAAATAATACATGCCGCTAGTATGTCTCTGTGCCAAAGAAGACGAAGACATAGCTCAATTAAGTTGCCAGTACACAGGAGTTTATATAAAACAAAACTATTACTTTATTGGTATTTTTTTTCATAATGTCTTGCTTCTGACCGGATATATGGTCATTACTGGATTGACTCCAAGCAAGGACCATCCTGGGACAAAGAGATGAAACAGTTGGTTTTCTGGATCATATATGCCTGAGGATGGAGGAACAGAGCACCTTTGTTTTAGTGGACTAGGTGCGACCAGTTGCCATGCTTCAGTGGCTTCCCTGAGAATATATCCACACCTAACCAAGCCTGAACTCAGGAGCATGCCCCAGCTGCCCTCCTCATGTATAGATTTTTTTTGTTCAGAATCATGATACAATCAAAGACACAGCCCACATGTAGACAATAGCATTTGGGTTTCTATAATGTGGGACTAGTGGCTGTTTCTCAGCTGAAAATTACTCAAGAATACTCCTCAGACTGGTGAAAAAGTTACATTTACAACAAAACAAGTGCAAAACACCTGAGGAGCATGGGCTCTCAGGTGGGGAGCTACTAACTACCAGGGCTCCCAGCTGATTCTAATGCCACCTTCTGCCTAGTTACAGCCTCTGCTAACAATCTCCCCTTTCATTTCAGCAGAAAAACAAACAGGCGAGCTTAAATCACTGAGGTGCAACTATTGGATGCAGCACTCTGAATGCAGCGGTAGCTCATCAGCCTGCTATATACAGAAGCAAGCTTGAAGAGAGTCATCTTGGGCCTGGGGTATGTTTGGTTGTGGTTTGCGTGGTGTCAGGCTTGCTGATGCTAAGGTAAATTTGTCCGTTTGAATAGTTTGCTTGTTAAGCATCAAGCAGGAATAGAGTCTTGAATTGCATTGTTATGATACCATAATGTACTTCAGGAAAATTGAACAGCATTGTTATGTGCTAAGAATGTGGAAGTATATGGAGGAGTAGATTTCTTCCAGCTCTATGGCTTCCCAATATATTTTTGGCAGTAACTGGCTTTCAGAAAGGGTAAGAAACTATTGTGATATTCTCTGAAAGAAGCCATAAAGAAAAGGTTTGTTGGCATTTATCTTGGTCTCTGTGTGTATTTCGGTTGGTGTAATAGCTGCTAGTCTGTTTGACTTAACAGTAATTGGACAGGTGACCTCTGAAAATTAGAAATGGGAGTTGTTATAACTATTCTAGCTGAGGCTGTAGCATATTTCCACTGTCTTTGGTATAGAGAGAAGTCTATAATGTGTTATTTAATGGGGGCTGGAAAGGATTTGTGTTCCTAAAATGTTTGGGACTTGGAAGATATTAACAATTATGATCTGATAAAGGACAGAGATCATGCCCTTTAGGCCTATCAGTGTTGACTTATGTGTTTATTATTGTTTGCGTTGTGGCATAGTATTGTTGCATTGCTGAGTATCCTAGCTCTTAAGACCCGCTCAGGCTGCATACCACAGAACATATCAAAAGGCAGTCCTTGCACTAAGAGCTGGAAAAGTGAGTAATTCAACGTAGCAGAGATTAGATGTGAAATGCAATGTATTTTTCTCATCTTATGTCCCTATCTCGAACAAAGTATTTGTTTTACAACACTGCAGCTTATGAAGTTCCTCTTTGTAGTTAATGATTCATGTAAATGCTAACATGCAGTAAAAGGAAAAAAAAAATTCTTTATTTCACGGTGCAATTTGACTATTTCATTCTTTCTGCTGTGTAGATCCTATTGAGACCCTTGATGAGGCACAGAACAAATTTAGAATGTGCAACAGCCCTCCATCAAGGCAGGCTACAAAGATCCTTCTCTTTGAAAGGCCCCTACCCAACTTATATTTAGAATAAACAGAACAGTTGAAAGATTGGTATGAAAATAGCTTTGTGGCTGGTTTGTTTCTGATGTGAGGAGTGATAACAGAGGTGACTGTTCTGAAAGAGCAGTGAAATTTGGTATTGTCCCTTTTGATGCATAAAACGCATGCAAAATTGTTTGAAAAGTGCAAGTTGATTAGTAAAAGGAAATTCTCAGTAATTGTAGTGAAATGAAAAAGGAAACAAGGCAAGAGCATTGGAAAGAATATGTTTAATTGCATGTAATTACTTGATGTATATTTCAATCAGGGAAAGAAAGGGACAGGAGCATACTAAATAGTGTTAGTGTGGCAATTACTCGAAGATGATTTTCTCAAATGACTGAACTTTGCCTATTGGTTTTAAACTTAAAAAAACTCACAAACCAAAACCCAAACAAAACACAAAAACTATTGTGAGTTCTTTCTAGCTATGTCTGAAAATGGTCATAAGAGCTGCTTTGCTGTGATCAGTCAAAATGCTCCGCCGTGTCCTTCATCACATGCATTTCTATCTGTAGACAAAATGAACTTTCTTTGCTGGTAATTCTCCGTAAGCATGTTAGGTAGAATGTAAAATGTTAAAATAACAAAACGTTAACCACCAGTGTATAAGTAAAATATTGTATGTTGTTATATGATGTTGCAAGCATTTACATGGGCAAGCACTCTAAGATTGAGCTGCTCAGTTGAACAAGTTTTTGACATGTCAGGTTTGCTCTCTTTGAACAAATTACAGTCTGGTTTAAAATAAAAACACATGTATGGCAGAGGGAAAAGTAGAAGCAAACTAGAGGTGAGGCAGGGTTCCTAGTACTAATTCAAATGCTTTTGTCTCTAAACAAGTGATCAGACTATGCTGAATAATTAATAAATTAAAGATTGTATGTGATCTATTTTAATCGATATTCCCCGTAAGCAATAAAGGTTAGGGGTAGAATAACTTACCCTATTTTTTTACCACTTTTTATAATGGAGAAATGAATATTAACACTTTCCATTTTGGATTTGGGGTTAATGCAAGGGCATACTTCTACAGTGACAAGGGAATATGTATGCTGTTGCGTGATTTGGGGCAGGGGGGTGGGCATGGGAATGCACTTTCTGAGTTATGAGGGGATTTTTTTTTTTCTTGCTGATACCATCTAATAAGCACATTATACGTTTCTAAGGCAGTAAAGAAAATGTACAGTACTACTACCCAGAGATGGTGGAATCCAAACGTAGATAGGTGGGCGGTTGCCTAAGTATGGATCTCAGCTTGTGTGCAATCAGGAGACTTCAGCGGGGGTGATGGCGATATTGATTGGGACAGCTTGTGACTTACCGTGCCTCCTTCTTCCTTGTGCCTTCTAATTATATTTAATCCAGAAGAAAAGCTTTCCTGAGACTCTTATTGAAGTTACATTCTGGAGGATAACACTCGGGTCTGTGGACATATTAAGCCTGGCTCTGGCCAGCACAGTAGGATAGCTGCAGCTATGTAGGGTTCAAAACACAGGTAAACTCTCTGGCTGCCTGGTGCAAGCCCTATAGTGAGCTACTGTCCCTCTCTAAGCAGGGAGCAGTTTAAAGCTGCCTGGACTGCAGTAGTGCTGTTTACCAAAATGGAAATATATTCCAAATCTTGGATGCCTTTTAAAATGGGCATCTGAATGCCATGTTGCCAAACTTAAGCCTAATTGCCAAGCTATGTGCAGAAGGGAGATTTTTATGCCTGTCCTGGCTTATGAAGGTTGGATGATCAGTTCTAATTCTGCTGTGGTTCACCCTCTCCCCACCCACCGAAGGCATGTGTTACCAAAAAGGTCCACTGTAAGGAGTTGGTTTCTGCCAATGGACCAAATGTGGCTTGCAGCAAAAGCTGAACTAGACTTATTGGGGAACTTAATAGGCAATGTATGCCTTTTCCCTTTTCTGCAGCAAAAACAGCACGTTGAGCCTTTTAAAGAGGTGAGGAGAGCCCTGGGGGGAACACCAGTTGATGCCACCAGAAAGTGTTTTGAGATGCCTGTGGCTACAGGAAAGATGCCTGTTGTTCCCTTCCTGCCCTCCTGCTGGGCCTCTGCAGTATGCAGTGGACTGCATAAGTATACACTTAGCAGAGAATTTGGCCCAGCAGTTTAGATAAAGGTACATCCATTGCATATTATTTGTTTGAAGAAGAATGCTGTGGAAACTTCCAAATATTTCTATGTTTGAGGGTGTGCATGGGACTTGAGTGTGTTTTTCATTGTCTTAGCTGACCTGGGAAATATTCCAATTAAAAAAAGGAAAAATAGTACATTTTTTTGTTTCAGTGACATTTATTCCCTTAAAATTGCTGTCTTATTCTCTAGGGAAGCCTTATCTCATCTGAGTATGACACTCCAGAAAATAAAGAGAGCCTACGGGGAGATCCGAGAGTTAAATCTGCACTTGTGAAGGACCTGCTGTGCAGGTTAGTTTTCAGAATGAACATCTTTCTTTCTCCCAACCTGTGAGATGCAGATCTGGAGGAAAACTGAAAATAACAAATCTGTCATGGCATCGTAAAGTATCTTTCTTGTCATCTTTAAGGATGAAATATCTCAAAGCAACACAACTCCAAAAGAGTCGCTTAATGCTTCAGCTTTGAATGGAAGCTGTATGGACAAGTATGTAAATTCTTACATGTATGTTCATATGGTACCTATGTGATTTTTTCCATAGCATGATGTTTAGCTCGTGCATACTTCAGAGTGACACCGTGACTTCCTTTCTGCTCTAGGTCACTAGTTTGGCTGTAGCCAAATAGCTGAGAGTGGGTTGCGAGTGAGGGGATGGCTGCAGCAGCACGTAACCCTGTGGGAGAACATGCTTGCTGGTGAGATCCTGCACTGTTGGGCTATGCTCCTTCTACGGTCACGTGCAAGGCAGGCTTCACATGGGGCTTTGGAGGGTGGAATTTTACAGTGTAAAATTTCAGTGTAAAACTCATCCATCAGCCTTCAGCAATAAATAGGAGTTTGGAATGGACATCTGGTCAAGGTGATTTTTCACCCTCTAGTCCTGTAGTTTTCATGAAAATTGATTTGTTTGCATTGTTAAGGACAAAGGGTTGACTTCAGGAACTGAGCCACATTTCTCAAATTCCTCAGTGAAATTGCCTTTGCCCTGAGGTAACAGGCAGAAGTTCCAAGACTTTATTAAAATAATAAACAAGTAAGTAAGAGTTAAATGTCAATGATGCTAAATTACTGCAGCTTTGCAAGGCTGATTAAGAGCAGATCAAATCAACTCCCTACCATGGCATTCAAAATTGTTACTGTAAAAAACACTGTACAAAATTTGACAAAAATGTCTTATTTCAGTGTGAAAGCTCAGTTCTTTCTTATCCTTGCATAAACATGTGGAAGAAATAGTTGTTTTCCTTTATAACCAGGACTCTTATTGCTAATCCACCAAAAGTGGGACATCAGCCCTGCTGGCAAAATAAATGAATGAGTTAACCATCGGTCCCTGATAAAAACTTGGCTATTTAATGGTATACAGGAGGAGTTAAATGACTTTTTTCAGTCTACCAGATCATACTTTCTCCTTATATATCACTACTGTTTAAAAAAACTATTCTTTATACTTATCTTCTAATATGTAGCAGTTTCAAGATAGCAAAGATTTAATAGATCAGTGATTCCCATATCATAAAAGCTTCTAATAATGTTTCATCTTCACTCTGGAGGCTTCCACTAAGGACAAAAGTGGGAAGAACTCCCTTCTAAGAAATGTTGGTAATCACAGAATTGTATAGGTTGGAAAAGACCTTTAAGTCCTTTTCAAGAGAGTCCAACTGTACACCTAACACTACCAAGTCCACCACTACACCATGTCCCTAAGCACCACATCTCCACGTCCTTTAAATACCTCCAGGGATGGTGCCTCAACCACTTCCCTGGGCAGCCTGTTCCAATGCTGGACAACCCTTTGAGTGAAGTAAAATTTCCTAATATCCAGTCTAAACCTCCCCTGGCGCAACTTGAGACCATTTCCTCTCGTCCTATCACTTCTTACTTGAGAGAAGAGACCGACCCCCACCTCTCTACACCCTCCTTTCAGGTAGTTGTAGAGAGCGATAAGGTCTCCCCTGAGCCTCCTTTTCTCCAGGCTAAACAACCCCAGTTCCCTCAGCCGCTCCCCATCAGCCTTGTGCTCCAGACCCTTCCCCAGCTTCGTTGCCCTTCTCTGGACATGCTCCAGCCCCTCAATATCCCTCTTGTAGTGAGGGGCCCAACACTGAACACAGGATTCGAGGTGCGGCCTCACCAGGGCCGAGTACAGGGGCACCATCACTGCCCTAGTCCTGCTGGCCACGCTATTCCTGATACAAGCCAGGATTGCATTGGCTTTCTCGGCCACCTGGGCACACTGCTGGCTCATGTTCAGGCAGCTGTCACCCAACACCCCCAGGTCCTTCTCTGCTGGGCAGCTTTCCAGCCACTCTTCCCCAAGCCTGTAGCGTTGCCTGGGGTTGCTGTGGCCCAAGTGCAGGACCTTGCACTTGGCCTTGTTGAACCCCATACAATTGATCTCGGCCCATGGATCCAGCCTGTCCAGGTCCCTCTGCAGAGCCTTCCTACCCTCAAGCAGATCCACACTCCCACACAGCTTGGTGTCATCTGCAAACTTACTGAGGGTGCACTCGATCCCTTTGTCCAGATCATTGATAATAACATGCCTCAACGAAGTTATGCTCACGCAATATTCATGCAGTAGTGAAGCTGCTGTTCTTGTAAAACTTCAAACTCCAGGACTCTTTGACGTATGTAGCTGTAGTTTCTGTACCAGTAGAATCAAACAATGGAGATTTGCTGAAACCTTGGGTTCCCTGGGTACCTCCTGGGAAGTGATGCACTGGTCTGGTGTAAGGAACTGATCACACAGAAATAATCAATGAACCAAATACTGTACTTCTTGTTCTGCAATGTGTGTGAGATCATCTTGGCAGCTTTCAGAGGATTATGCTTATCTTCTCTGCAGTTGTGAACTTTAAAAAAATTTCACTTCCTTCTTCTTATGCCTCAAAAAACCATCTTCCTTCTTTAAGCCCAAGGCAGACATTCATGCTTTCTGGATTCAGTAAAAAAGCTTGATTCTCCTGTGACTGTCAAGTCTTTGGCTGCTATGTCTGTGAATGCCTGTACTCTTGAGATATCTGCTGTTGTAATTGATCTCCAACTTGAAAATGATAATGGGGAAAAGCTAGATAAGGACAGGGGAAACTGATACTGTCCTTCTGAGGAAAGAATTGAACTCATAAATGAACTTGAGACTGTTCCTCAGCGTCTTTTAGAAGCCTACCAACATGTCCATTCTCAATCATGGCTATGACTCTTGTGCTGGGCAAGAAAATAAGGAGTAAATTCTAAATGGCAAATATTGAGGAGCCAGTCCAAGACTTTTAAAATATGAATACAGAATTACTTTTACTTCTCTGTCAGAATGAGTTTCCTTTACTACAATACTATTAACATTTTCCCAGGCCTACTAATGTAAGTTTATTTCAGTATGAAAGATTAGCTATGTTCTAGTTGTGTTTTCCAAACATGGAAAAAAACTTTCCAAACATGGAAAATTTTGCTCTCTGCTATACCAGTGTCTTAACAGGTTCACTGGTGGAATTTACTTCTGCGGATGTGTTTTTTCTTCAGGTCTTAATCTGGTGTATTTCTTCTTTGTGATAAGAGTTATCACAGATGGGCACGTAACTGGTAGTATTTTCCTGCTCAAATACAAACAATATAAATATGTTCCTAGAAAAATGGAGAAGTACTAAAAAAAAGCAAAGCAAACTTAGGTCCTCAAAAAAAAAAATTGTACTCTGTGCTGCATCTCTCTAACCTTTTTTATTTTGCTGTGATGGAACACCATGCAACTGAGTGGGGAAATACTCTGTAGTTCAGAGTGTAATTGAGTAGAATGTGACTTATTTTGGTTGCGCACAAAAGTGAGTATAAATCAAGGAATTAACAAGACTGAGAGAAAAGATGACTTTCCAGATCCCAGGGTGCCAGTGCTGGAAAGTTTATTGTCTTGGAATTTCCAGCCAGAATTTACAGACTTGAGAGGTTTAGATATTTTGGATACATTTCAGATCAGCAGAGTCTGCTTGGCATGCTGTCTGCTCCTATGGCAGCATTTAGTTTTATGACAGTGTTTTGCACAAGAAACAAGATGGCCTATATCAGGAAACCTCAGCAGCTTTATTTTAGTGGTAGCATTACCAAGAGGAAGACTCACGACTACTATTCCCTATATCCATGGGTCAGTGTCTATGCTGAAAATGGTTTAGAAGGATGTATGAATTAAAGGCCTATTTTCCATAGGCTGTAGGTGTCAGCTCAGCTGCTGGTGCCTTATATGTGTAGTGTTACAAACAAACTGTGGTAGTGAACTAGAGACTTGATTACTTCTCTTTCTGGCTCCTCTTTTTCTTTTTTCTTTTCTTATTGCACTGAGATCAGCAGTTGAACTATGGGGGCATGCAGCTTGCAGAGCCCTGGGGAAGGAATGCTATTAGTGGCAGTTCAGCAATTATACTTTATCGTGAGACCTGGAGTGGTTTCTTTGTGGTGGTTAACTTAGGAAGGTGCTCACTACAGGATCCACATTCTTGTTTACAGAATTCTGAGGATGACGTTTGCTAGCAGGGCCAAAAAACCCACAGGTTCGCTACATGTGAGCAGAATTTTTGAACAGGCGGTGTAACCTGCTATAATTGCATTTCCTTTTGTCTATAATCAGCAGAATTTATCTGCCAGGGTGGTTTTTTTTCCCCAGTGTTTTGAGTGAGTAGACCCACTCTGAGATCCCACTTCTTTTATCTTTGCTAGGGTTCATCCAGCATTGGGTACTTAGTGCTGCATTGCTGTGACAATGACTATCATGAAAAGTACTGTGAAACTTGTGATCTCTTGCGTTCCTACTCCCTCCCCTTTTCCCTGATCCATAAAAGTGTTTAGCCATGACGATACTTCTATTCAGTTCATGTCCTAAGAAGTATCGTAAGTGTTAGTTGCGGGGTGGTAGTGCTGAAGCTGTTGACCATGTCATTATTAGATGACCCCTGGCATTCCTCAACTAACTGAGAAGTCGGAGACCATGAATTTCCCATGTGTTGTGAGGTGAAATGCAAAATCACTTTTGGGAATTATTGCAAAGCGTTCCACAAACTCCATTACTTAAAGGCAGAGATAAAAATGTAGGTAGTAGTGACTGACTTCCAGCTGAGATAATTTTGCAAGGCTCCTGCTAGGGAAGAGGCAAGAGTTCAACCCCCTGACTGGATTGAAAGCAGCCTTGCTGTGAGCAGCTACTGAACCTGGAGAGAAGATCTAGGTGCTTGTTAAGCTACTGAAAGGTGGATCTGACAGCTGCTCTCCATGAGTATAAAAACACACGAAGCACGGGGTCTTTTGAGAAGCAGGTAGTTGAATGGTCATTGGTTCTTTCTAGGTGACTTCTAGTGCCAAGGATGCTCGATGTGGGATGACGTTAGGGATATAAATAGCAGGAGAGGAATAATTGCATGTTGTGAATGAGGAAGGAATACGGTGTTCAAAAATGGTTTCTGCTTGGCTGTTAAGATGCAGGGATGTTAATTTTTCTAGCTAGGATTTACTTTGGGGTGGTGATGCCACTTGAAGTTGTTTTCTCAAGTCTGAAACTAGTACTATGTTTATCTGTGGCTAATGTTTTGAGTCTCTTTTATCAGGTTAGTTTTAACATATATCCTAGGCCTTGGTCTTTTATCTCTAGGAGGAGCTGGTGGTTCTATTAAACAAATCAAAATCGATCTCATAATATGTTCTTCCCTTATTAAAATTTTTTTCCTGATATATGAAGTTGCTTTTTCGTTTCTTTTAGTCCCTCAGTGGCATGAGGGGGGAAATTCTTTTTAAATAAATAGATCTGGGCTGAGGCACTAATGCCTGTCCTTTTTCTGCTGGACTCTATTGCTTTCATACTTATTTTTACATTCTCTTTTCATGAAGAGGCACTGATGTTGTAAAGCGTGTCCCTTCTCCTAAGAATCTCATCAGTGAGGAATTATATTAAAGTAATGAGGCAGAAATTAGCTGGAATTCAAGGGTTATAAAAAGGGAAATTGCCAAAAAATGAGGAGGCTTTCTCTGAGCACAAGTATCTAAATACAGTGTTCATATAATAGCAATAAAATACGATCTAGTGATGATAAATCTGCAGAAGGAAATGATAGTTGGATATATTTCCCATTTTCTTACTGTGATAGAGGAAATTGCAAGAAATTCATTGCTGTCATCACAAAATGATTCTTTCTGTTTATGATTGCTCTGCTTAGTATTACTAAAAATTAAAATTGGCTTACTGAAAAAGCCTGCTAGGAACTAGTCACAGCTCACTCATCTCCAAAATAGCACTGTTGCATATCCTGAATCTCGGGAATGTGTGTGGGAAGGTGAGGGGGAAGGTGAAGCAGTGCAGTGAGAATATCTGCTTCGTGTCTGCTCCGTCTCCCCATTTTCATGTGGAAATAATATAAGACAGCGTTCCTTGCTCTTTCCTTTCCCCTGCAGACGACTCCAATAATCACAGTGATATCAACCTAGCATCAAAGCATAGGGTCTTCATAATGACTGGCTCTGTGGGTATTTAAAATGTGTGAGCTAGCTCTGTCTCTTCTTTCCAGAACCAGCAGAGAGGGGATGTTTATCCAGCCATTCTTGATTTTGTTCAAATTCTATTGCAAAACAAGAGCTTGATGAATAGCTCGAAAATCAGCTACTAAACTCCCTGCCTTGCGAACTAAATGGTCATACTTCTACCTTCCTTGTGTTATCTGTAACAGACGTTTGCCTTGCTGTATATTGCAGGCATATATGCTCATCAAAATAGTTTTAAAGCCTTCATTATTAATATTTATTAATATTACATTTTCTTATGCAAATGTTTTCTGGAAATAACTGTGAATCTTCCATTAATGACACAAAACCATAACTAGGTGATTTATCTGCCCAACTGCATTTGGCCATCAAAGGAGGAAGGGTGCATGTTTAAGCACCAAAACAAATTGAGAGATATTAAAGTGGAAGGCAACTCCAAATTCTGTCCTTGTGAGAACATAGAAATGACACATTTCTACACCCATGACCTATAAACTGTACGTGCTGTGTGATGATAGGTCTGGTTCTCAGATGTGCACCTACCCGTACCTACACCACGAGACGAGATCGGGAAGCTCACTGCGCCATCCGGCTTCCCCTGGAGTAAACATGGGCATGTGGGGAGAGACAGAGCCTCAATGAAGTCTTACAGGTATCTTGATGTGGATGATTAAGAGATGGTGCCTCATGAGTGAACCCATAGTATCCATTTTCACAACTACAGGGCCATTTCTTTTTCGTTCTTGAAAGTTATGAATCAGGCTAGAGTCTCATTTGGGCCTCATTAAATTGCAGCTATATATACCAAATAAAGAAGTTAAATAATTTGAATATACATGGAGATGGAGCAGTTCATAATTCTTGGGTTTTAATTGACTGAAGAGGTATTGTAATGAAAAATGAATAAGAGGCGTGAAAGGAGTTAAACTCCCTATTTCTGATCCTGGATTTCCTGTTATGTATGTGCCTAAATTAGAGTGTCTGAGTTAGGCCATGTACTGTAAAGCTACAGATGTGTGTGTAGTACGCTGCCCACCTAGTAAGTTTAACAAAAACTCTGCACACCATTTCCTAAAAGCTCATAATTCAGTCAATTCAAGGCCTTTTCTTCCATAATGCTATTCTTGTTTCTGAATAGGGACTATCACGGTGACAAATTGGAACTCTTTACATTTTCAGTTGTTTAGGTTAAAATGTTGCCCAGAAAATCTCTGCTTTTTTCTTATAATGTAGAAAGTATTATTTTTATTCTCATCACAACAAAAATGAGTGAAGTATCTTACTCAAGCTACAGAACAGATAATGGTAAATTATTGAATAGAAACCATTCTTGGGTAGAGACAGGAAATAGAAAATTTTGGACCAAGCAGTGACTATTTTAGAGGAAGCAATTTGGCCACCTCAGTTACAGTAACTACTCTTACCCTATTACAGCAAATTTATGGAAGATATATTTTCATGCCCACTTATAGTGCTACACCTAAGTAGGGCCACTGCTTAAACAGAATGACTCTTACAGGTGAAGTGATGGATGTGTTTGGAACAGGGCTGTGCATTTCTGAATCTATTAAAACACTGTACATTTTATTTCATACTTCCAAATTGTTTTGTTAAAATATGGTATTACAGCATGAGTACCAGTGGCACATTGCTATCATTTTTGCTCGTGTTGAACAGTTCCACATAAATATGCATGCGGAAAGTCTTTTGCTCGTACTGAATCCTGGTCTGTTGCTCTAGAATTCTCTTTCCAACAGTGTTGGAAAGTCCAGTGTAGTTCTTGGCACAAATCATTGTGTCTGTGAGAATGCAGCTGTTGAATTATGGGGTTTTTTTTAGAGAACTTCAGTTCTAGTGTACTTGTATGTAAGTGTGTACACACTCACCTGTGCCTGCACCCTTGCAGAGAATACACATGTGTAGGTGAATGTATGTACATGCGTATGTATAAAATATACATAAATGTTTTAGAAATAACTTTCATTGTTTTAATACGCATCTGCCTACATGTACCTGAATATATACAGGCAGCATGTGTGAATCTACAGCATCCATGTATCTCTTCCTATGCATATGTGACATACTTAGGGCTCTCTAAAACAGGCAGTTGTACGAAGGTACAAATGTCACACTCGTCAAAGGAATGCCTTCTCAGTTTCACTATTTGCACTGACGTGTTTGGGGGTTGTTTTGATAACTTAAAGTGGAAGAAACTAAGTGTTGTGCATTGCCGTGTGGCATAGCCGTGCCCTACCACAGGCAGTGAGTCTGTAAAGAGAAATGCAGGGGTAAGAAGCAGCCTTTCTGTCCTGAAGGGACCAGGAGGAGGAAGGCTTGAGCAGCTGCTCTCAGGGGCCCCTTGGCCGTGTTTAGCAGCTGGAGCAAGGGGCACGTAACTGGAAGATGCTCCCCTCCATAAGGCAGCCTCCTCGAGCACCCGTGAGGTGGGCTGCAGGCACGCGTTAGCCTCAGAGCCGAGACGAGATCTTGAAGAATCTGATGTGAAGAACTAGGAATGAAGTGTCTAGGGAAGATACTGCTGAATACAGTCTCTGCACTTGTTTATCATGTCTCCACTGTTAAAAACTTATGTTTTAAGTAAACAAATAATCTTTTATTCTTTAATCTTGTCTCATACAAAATCTGATGGTGATTACTTAGGGAAATGGAGCACATCCTTCAGATAAGTAATTCTTGCAGCTTCATGGTGGACCACTTTTTCAGACCCCACAATGCTAATGTTAACGTGGTTCATTTCTGTGTAATGATGTCTGACTTACAGATTCATAACGCAGTAAAATAAGCATGTTCTAGTGATGAGCAATGGCTAGAAAATTCCCTTGGCAAGCAGCAAGATTATGCAGAGAGCGCTTAAAAACAAATGTGGGTCTTAGCTTGTAGTAATAGTGGTGTTTGTACCTTTACAAATAGCAGTGGTAGTTGAAGGACATAAGCAAACGGTCTGTAGGTAGAAATAATACAATTTAGTTAGATTTTATTTTGTGTGAAATAAGCATAATCACAAAATACATGTGCCTATGTAAATGTAGATAGATTAATTTTAAGACTAAAATAATTTCCAGAAGCAAGGAGTAAAGTGGCACTTCTATTATACTGACTGACATGTCATTATTTAAATGCCTAATGTGCATTTTGCTTTTGGATAATTAGTTGTCAGTTTGCAAAAGCAATTACATTTTAAATGTTACCAGAGTTTTTCCAAAGGGAAACTTAGACTTTTTATCTTGTGGCTGAATTGGTATTCAGATCTGAGTAAAGACTTGCACAAAACGCACTTTCCTCGGAGGCATGTGTGTTGGCAAACAATGGGAACGCATGGGCAGGATTCGTGTGTCTCGGGAAAAGAAAAGATAAATAAGGCTTTATAATCAAGGTAGCTCCTGCTGCCATGCCAAGTACAAAGTGGTGGTTCTTCATCTGAATAACCCCATACTACATGAACACATTGCTTCTTACGTACCTGCGGAACTTCTCTCTCTTCGTGTGGATGCAAACGGTTTTGCTTAGGTTCTTGCAGAGTGGTTTCTCCAATGAGGCTTGAATGTTTCCCCTATCCCCACCATCCTGGCCAATTATGTTTCCTTCAGTTATTCTTCTTTTGTCTGTGTTTCATTCCCAGGGAAGATTATTCTTTACCCTTCGGCGCAGGTGTATACGTAACAGTTCAGCTAGAAGCTATAAGCATAAATGAGGGGAGTTAAAACTATCGCAGTAACATTTAGGTAACGATAAGCATTTTTGCTGTATAGGACACCTTGTAGGTATACCGGCCATGTGGTATGTGGGCCTAATCAAAACATAGTAGAGCTGTGGACCCAGTTATAAGCGTAGGGAAATTCCTGAGACTTTACTTTTTAACGGTCTTGGAAAGGCACGAAGGTGAAGCAGCACCACAAGCTTTGTGTCTGGATGCTTTCCCATTATGCAGAGGTGACTACATCTCGATTGCCCCTGAGGAGGGCTGGGTGCACAGGGCTCAGGTGCACGCAGCCACCAAGAATGAGAAAATAGGCAAAGTCAGAGCTGCAGTACAGGCAAATACAGCATTCAATCTAGCATCTTACGAAGCTGTGTATAGGGGACAGTTTTCCACATCTGGTGTTTTTTTCCTGAGATTTCCGAAGTGGTTCTGTACCGCTGTGGGATAAAACTGAGGCTTTTCAAAGCTTTCCGTGAGAAACGATCTGGAAAGAATACCTAGTGGTAAAGACGTTCACCTACAATGTCAGATATCCAAGTCAAAGTCACATTCAAGTTGAACTCAAATTTGGCTTTTTTGATACGTTTATACTTTTATCTGTCTTGGAGCTTTTCCATTTACTGCAAATTGATATTCCTTGAGAAAGCCCAAGTGAGATTGATAACAGCACTTACAGGAGAGGTCTAATATGAACATTCAATTCTTCCAAGTATAGAAGATTTCAGGACTATCCTAATACTCATATGGATTTTATAGTATTTCAAAAAGGCATCGGTTAAACATGAAGGGTCTCTGCCTATCGTACTCTTTTTGCTTATCAGAGAAATGGAGCTGAAGGCAGTAGCTTTTAGACATCCTGCTGTGCCCCAGACCAGAAGGTGGAAGTTTGCCAATTAAGATTGTTTTGGGTTTGATGAATAAACTACCTGGCAGTGTTGAGGCAGGCTGACGCTGGCTATTATATTACTGGGCAAAGTGCGGTGACATTCTTAAAGTCCGGATTTGTTAGGACTTTGTGTTTCTTTTCCATTGGAAAGGTGACGGCATTAGCACTGTATACGCAACTGGTATAGTGCTGAAGGATGAATAGCTGTTTTGTTGCTCCTAGATTTATCTTGGAAACGTGTTCCCTAAGGACCTGGTTATGCACTTGAATCTTTCTGGGCAGAGCTCTGAGCTTCCTTCAGAAGCGTATGCCTAAAATACATAATGAAACTTCATGCTTAGGTTTTGTTGTGGGGTTTGGGGTCCTCTCCTCCTGTTTTCTTATGACATCTGTAAGGTAAGAGGATAGGAAAGCCGGCAAACATCTGAACAGATCATAATTACTATTTATTCTGTCTCTGCAAATGATGATCTTAGCTATATTCCCACTTTATAAATGACATATGTAATTGGGTTAAACAGACTCACGCACAACATTTGTTGGTCAATTACCTCTTAAATTATGTACGTTTTCTTAATTAGAAAATGCAATTTTTCTTCCACACAAAGCTTTTTTTCTAAATATGTACTTGGTATATCTGAAATGATTACCTGTACTTGTACACAGAAGCTAAATTGAGGAGAGTTTTCCTATTAAATATGTATGTTTCTATAATCAGCAAGACAACTTTATTTCCATATATAGGGGGTGTTCTCTGAATTGTGGACTGAGGAATCAATGGGTGTACAATTCCTAGACAAGGAAATCCTGAAAACCAAATGTGTTCACTCAATCAACAAAGAAATCTGCATATTTATTAAAAGAACAGAGAATTGATGTTATAAAGTTAATATTATCCTAAGGCTCAATTATTTGTGAGCTTACTACAATTCCAGTAAGAATGTTGAATTGTCTAGGAACATGCATTCTTGCATAACATCTTTAAATACGCATAACATGAAATCTCATTTTACAAAAATAATTGAACTCCACCATGAAAACCTTAACTGAAGATGTTAATATTTTTACATTCGTTTTCCCAACAAAACAAGGTAAAAACTAATTTGACAGCAACATACATGATGTGTATGATGGTGATCTACTCCATGAATCTTATGTTTGGAAATGTCCTTGAAAAATTTACACGGTAAAGGTTTGGCTGCTTTGCTTGTGTAAAAGCTGACATTCCTCTATTAGCACTGCTGTGTTTATACAGATTTCTACCCAATAATTTCATATTGGACTTATTGTGAACAGCACTGAAACAGATGATGCATTCATCCCTACTGTGAACAGCATTTAAACGTGTGCTCAGCCTCATACACATTTGAATGTTTTGTCCCAAATTCACTTTCAGGCGTGAATCATAACAAACAGCAGTATGAATTGGCAAATAATATTTTTACTTCTTAAAGATTAATAATTTTTCTTCCATCATTTCCCTTTATAATTATACTTGAGTTGGCAACTTCAACGTCCAAGCCATTTAAAGAAAATATTATATACTTTATTTCTTTTCCGTTTCAGTGCAATCTGTCTGTTTACCAGATTTACACAAGTGTCTGGGGTTACTATATGGGGCAGAGGATCACCAAGGGAAGCTTGGAAATTGCACCAAGCAAATTGCACCAATTTCAGAATCCAAGCAGGATTCTGAAAATAAAATCAAACGCCATTTGTTATTACAGGTTGACTCTTTGCCAAGGGCTACGTACTATGGTACGTAGTACCATAGAACATGTTCATAGTGCTATGGTACTCTTGCTGTAGAAATATAACTATCAATATTATAATTGCCTACTACATAAGTGCTAAAAAAGCTACAGGATGGAGCTCATGACAGATTGTGCCAGCATTATGCCAGATTATTTTGAGAAGCAGAAGGAGTTTTTGCTGTACAGTTTATACTCAAGTCTATCAACGTGCTGTGTCTAATGCACGCTTGCGTTCAGAGTCACGCAAAACTGTCCCTCCCCAGTCTCTTAATCGCTTGCACCAGCATGCGCGTGTCATCTGGAGGAAACTTCGTTCATATTAAGTTCGCTCAGAAGTCTTTGCGTTGTGTTTCCATGTTTTCTTCATCGTTTTCCTCATCCCTGCGTCTCGTCAGCACCTTTTGATAAACGTAAGACTCATCCCTTTTAGAGGCTGTGAACAGGAGAATACTGTTTTATATGTTTGCCAGTTGTTTAAAACTCAGTCTGATCAAGTTATTATGCAGTTTCATTATCCCCCTATTCTTCCTCTCTAGTATATTAAGTTTTTATGGAGAGAAAAGAGAAAATGCAATGAATTAGTCTTAGCAGTCAATCTCTACTTACTTAAGTGCAAATTAAAATTTATTTCATTGTAGTGCTGTAGATAAGTCTTGTGTCGCTAAATCATAATATCTTGACAGTTAATTCAGTGAAACTAATATCTGAGTAGCCTAACTTTCATTACTTTTATACTGGTGAAACATGCTTAAGTCACAAAGAGTTACCAACATATTCTTGTTTAACGTGGATCTTAAAAGCTGCTATGTAAGTGTAAAGTATTTGGATTAACTTTCTGTTCTCCCTCCTTTGGATTTCCTGCTGGCTTCCTTGCTGTAGCATATTTTTTGCCTTCAGAGTAGGTGAGCTAGTCATTCCACTGGGGCTACCAATTTCCCTCAAGGGATAGAAGATTGTGGTGCTAAATGTACCCTTGAGTTTACTCCTACCCTGCTGACTGCCATACCTTTAAATTATATTTCTATTTTCTTTCTTTTTAAAAGAAATATGTTCTCAGAGTCTCCCATACCCCTCTCTGCTGGAAGGCCATGTCATAATCTGACTACACCAAAAATTAAGGAACTTATTCTAATTCCTGTTGAATTTAATCATGGATGTTGTGTACCTATTTATGTTTGTACTGATAGAAATATATTTAAACAAGTAAAGATATTGCCTCTCGGCCTCCATTTTTATTGATTAATCAGATCAGTCTTTTTTAGATCCCAAATAGGCTTTCAGTTACCCTCCC
The DNA here is from genome assembly GCF_035582795.1 of Mycteria americana. Lineage (NCBI taxonomy): Eukaryota > Metazoa > Chordata > Aves > Ciconiiformes > Ciconiidae > Mycteria > Mycteria americana. The sequence continues at coordinate 5,550,133 of NC_134369.1, read as the reverse complement.
ATCTAAGCAGGCCCTTATACTTGTTTCAATTCAGTTTGTGTATTTGTAAAACGGTATTCTAGGTGAAATCTCATCGGTGCTGAGTGTTTCCAGTTCTACTGTAGAGTATCTCTTCTTTACTGTGGGAGTACCAGTGATATAAAAGCAGTAGGTAGGACATGCTGTTTGAAAAGGACAGTACTTTATGTTCAGTCTTGACAGCAGCTTTTGCATTTCTTGGTAATTTTTGATTATTTAAGTCATTCTCTTCTTTAGTCATTTCAGATTGATGAGTTCCCAGCTTATAAAAGAAGCTAGGGGGTTTTGCCCAGAAGTTCATCTTGCACATTGCATGTTTGAACTTCATTTCTCTTTCAGAGTTTTACAGCATGGTATATTAAATCTCTTTAAGATTGCAGACAATAAGCAGGTAAGAGGCATTGCCAAATTCTGTTAGGACACTTCTACTTCTTGTTTCAGGACCAAGAATGAAAATTTACAGTCTTACAAATCCGGTACTTAACATCTTCAATTACAGACAGATATTCCCCTTTCAGCTCTACCCACTGTATTTCCTCATGTTTATTTTTAGTTTTATTTCTAATCCATATCATGTCCAACCTTGTGTGGCACTGTAAAACAGTGATCTTGTCAACTATAGTGTCATTAGTCTGACCTCAACAGAATGCAAGAATTTAAGAGATCTTGAAGGAAGAGATAATGAGAGCAGTTATAAGCCTGCTATAATTGCTGTGGTTGAAGGATATGTACCAGACAAGTTGTAATTAAAGAAACAGAGATAAAGAAAAAAAGGGTAAAAAAATGAACCGAGGATTTGCCAAAGATAGAGTGTATCTGAGTAATCAAATGGCTTTAAGTATGCTTACTGATTTTCTAAGGAATGCAGTAGATAAAATCTATCTGAGCTTTGAAAGTTTTATGATGCCTCTGTCAAGAAAATCAATTGTCATTTTGAAGTCTGCTGCCATGAAAGCCACAAAGCAAGGAGGTTAGAGCTGGTTTCTGCTTCTACGCTGGCTCAGGAGTTGTGGCAGAAGGAAATGACTCTAGCTTCTGGCCTCCTTCTTCTGGAGAGGAAGGTTATGTCACTTGTCACTGCCAGTCTGGACACGTATAGGGCCCAGAACCAGTGTTAGCGATTTCTGCTTATGAGTGCACTTTTTCTGTTCTGGGGGCACTACTGTGAACGTTTTTGGGTAATAGATATATCGGACAGTCCAAAGACGTAACTTAGTAAATAATTTCTTGGTGCAAGGCATTCAGTCATGTTCATGACAGAAAGGATCTGGTTTGTACTGAGAAAAAAACCCCCAAACCTGCTGTTCCTTCAGCTTTGTGCTGTTGTCCTAATCTTTTCTTATTTCTGTGTTAGTCCTCTTTCTTCTGTTCAAGGAAGCAGAGAGTTGCATAGCTGATGTCCCGAGTGCACCTTCACTGACTAATCTAATTTTAAATGTTCCTATTACTGAATCATAATCAAAGAAGAAGTGACTGAGAGGCGCCTACAGGAAGCTAGCTAGTCCTTACTCAGCTGTACGTAAACTATTCATAGCACTGTGTTTCTCTAGTGGGTTTTTTTTTGTTGTTTTTTTTTTTCTCAAAACTTCTAGTGGTGGAATCCATCTCCCTTCTCAGTGAAATATTTAAACTTTTACCGATGTTTATGGTTAGGAAGACTTTATTTTAGCATGTAATCCAAGTGTCCGCATCAATTTGCGTCCATCGCTTCTTGGCCTTGTCCAGCTGAACACAGAGAACGGTTTATTCCATTCCTCTTTGTGGCAACCTTTTAATAGTTGGTGCTGTCTCCTCAGTTGTCTAACGTCTAGACTAGACTGAGAGCTTTTCCCTGTTTTTCCTTGTGCATGTTCCAGTTCTTCTAGAATTTTGATTATTTTTGGTGCTCTTCCATGGATTTTTCTTAGATTCCCACATCTTTGAAAGTGAGATGTCCCAGTCTTGACCCAGGACTTCAGGTGAGGCCTTGTCAGTATTGTGTAGAGTAGAAGGGCTACTTTGACTGTCTTTATTTATAATGCTACTTTTGTGCCATGTCAAAAGAATTATGCTTTTCTCAAGTACAATACTACTGAAAATAAGTAAATAAAATACAGCTTGCTTACTATGGGACTTTTTCCCAAGCTTTCACAAAGATTTACAAATACCACACTAGCAAAAATGTCTAACGTGAAATTGCATAGCTCAAATCCTTCAGATTTACCAAGGACCCCAAACCCTGTTGACAAATGCTATTTACACAGTCCTAGCTATTTATTACTGATAATGAAACCATAGAAAGGCATAACATAGTGTCAGACCTCACTAGACTAAAGTAAGATTAGTTGGCTCAGCATTTTCCTACCTGCCAAATCCTTGGTCAGCATTGCTATCAATAATTCTATTTGCTGGTATTGAAATGCAAAAAATCCACGAGGTATCATAACAATATAGCATAACTTCCCACTTGCAAATAAAATTACATAATTTTATTACAAGAAAATAAAAAAGCAAACACGGGAGATGTGATGGGAAAGTGAAATCCACTGGTTTAGGGAAGGTCTTAACTAAATATTTGTACTGTGTTCACTCCCTGTTCATCAGCACATCTCCCTGTTGTGATGGCTGCAGGTGTAGTAATAAGTAGAAATTGTCTTGATGGATGGTTTATAAGCAGAAGCAAAGAGGAAAAATCAATTTAAGAAAAGTTAGTACTCTTTTGAGGAGGTGTACCAAAGGTGTTAAAAATCTTGTACTTTTTTCCAGAAGTTAAACCCAATATTTTATCTAGAAGCAGTTGTAAATTTTCCTTGTACTATCAGGTGCTGTATAGGCCTAAGAGGACAATTTCTCCCAATCCAAGCTATATTTGTAACAAACTCTGTATTTGTACCAGCCACAGAATTCTTGCAACTTAGAATTTCTTCCTTTCTGTTTTATCCTTTCACAAATGCTCCGCTTTGGAGACTAAAAGTTCACCAAACTGTCAGGAGCACTACAGCTCGTATGGCTTTCTGGTTCTTTTGCTGACAATCCCCGTCTTTGCTCAGAGAAGCAGTATTAGCTTTCCAACAGAAGCCAGTGAAAGCGGTTAAGTCAAGGACTGTCAAGTGCAATGTGACAGACAGACGAGTTCCTGCTCGGGAGCCTGCCCCTGGGAAATTGAGTGAATGAAGTTTGAGCAAAAACAAGGCAGGCTGGAGGATCTGGGCCTGCGCGATGCTGGCATATCCCTCTAGAACTCGTTTATTAAGCTCTTGGGGCTTATTAATTTTATCCTCCTCGCAGACACAATGTTGTTAATGTGGAGGAACTTAACAGAGTTGCTGAGAAATGGTATCTAGACAGTTTGCCAAAATGCCCGAGTCACCGTTGTGACCTTCTCAGTCCCACATCTGCAGATTTCCCATTTAAGCAGCCAGAACCCTGGACGCAGGCCTGTGCAGGATCATTTAACTTCGGTGGCTCTCCCCCATCATCATTCCCTGGAACCTCAAGTGACACGAGGGACAGAAATGCTTTACGGAGGAGAAGACAATAGGTTTTAACCTCACCCTCTCAGATTAACCGCAATGCACAGGGAGTATCTGACTTCCATGGGCTTGGTGCATTGCATATGATGAGGGAATGATGTCAGCTGCTGCTTGGGCTACTGGAGGAATGAGACTATAGTTTTTGAACAGCCTACTACACCAAACCACACTTAAGTAATTGGAAACAGAACAAACCTTTTAAACAGTGTTTTGGTACGAACCAGACTTGGAGAGAGATATGTGTAACTTCCTTAACGTGCATTAATTATTAAAATATGGCTGTCTTAGAAGCAGACACTAGGCTGTTTGCAAACGTGTACATTTAACTGTGAGTTTCTTGTTCTTTCTTACTGATATTCCTTGTAGGTTTTTGCTATTTTAAGAGCATTGATTTAATGGGGCTCCCTTGCCAGTCATGCACCAAGGATGTCAGAGAGAGAGAGAGGAACGTGTAATGAAAATCTCGTATTATTCTCAGGAACACTGTGTGAGGAATATAGTTGCTCTCCTGGTAAAAACGTTGATCCCAGCAGCGCATCGAGGATGTGCTTACACTAACCGTGCAGTCCCTGGGTCACGTAGCCAGGCTGAATCCTTGGACGATGCTTGTATGGGGCAGTTACTGCATCACTGGATTTTGGTTTGCAACTAGGTTTTTAATAATATTCAAACAAGGCAAAATATAATCTGTCTGGGGGTGAACCTGCTAACTAAAGTCTATTCTGTAATAAGGCTGTGCCAAAAAAAGACAGGTGTGGTTTTACAAGGTGCTGAGCCCACTCCTAGCATAGTTTATGGCTTTCTGTTCCCACTGTAATCAAGATTGAATATATTGATGTATTCATCAGCATTACACAGAAGAGCTGGGCTCCACTGAAATGCAGTTTCAATCTCAACTCACTTTTGATGGATTGTTTTTGTTTGTGAATAATTCTATTTATTATCCCAAGTCCTTAATAAACACTGCATCTTCATTCATAGCCTCTTAATCTTTCATGAGATTGCATCTTGGTGAGATTCTTCAGCCTTGTTCCTTATTATGTTTTATTGCATCTGCTGGATTGTATGTCAACTGGAAATAAAACAAACTCTGTGAGCAAGTTTCAGATAATCCTTTGCTATCCAGTCTACAATTTTGGACAGTAGCTTGAAATACACGAGGTCTTATTATACTCCTCGGTTCCCTTCTCATAGCTGAGCTGAGGTAAATCCTTAAAGTGTAAATAAAATGCAGAAAATTACTACCAGATAGATAGAACAATATAACCTCAGAAATTAGAATTAGTTTTTGAGTTCACTGTCTAGCAGTTACAAGAATTCCTCATATGGAAAAAGCATTTATTCTGTGTTACTTTAATAACTTGCAAGACCCTCTGCAGGGAGTTCATATACTCACTTCATATTAGAATTCTCAAAACCTTGCTATATAGTACTATGCTCATATTCTCCCCGAAAACTAGATGAAGTAAATAAAATTTAAGGCTTTTTTTCTTATCTACTTCTTCAGCAAAATAGTAGTGCTGGCAGTCTTGTTTTGTCTGTATTAATGCAATCTGCCCTTGCTGTGTAATGCTGATGAATAAATCGCTAAATGTGTAACAGCATCTATTTACTCTGAATGGCAACATTTTAGTCCAGACAGGAAAGGACTATTCTTGTGTTTTTCTTCTCCTACTGTCTTAAAAGAAATTAATTGTTTTGTGCGGTGCCATTATAGAAATATGTAAAATTACACCTCACAATAAAGTAATGGTGTATTTTCTAGTCTCGGCGTGAAGGTATTTAGGTTCTAGTTTGCAAGTAAATTGCTTTTTCTCACTTTTGTTGCAGGGTGCCAGGATTGTAACAATTCTGTCAAAACAAGGCCTTTAATTACTGCACCTTTGCAATGATAGGTTATTAGTGTCCACAATACAGATTACATGAGAAATTCAATAGAATAAAAAATTTAATCATTGCTAAAATGTGAATGAAATGGATTCCAAATCTGATGGACCTGTCATAGGAAAAAAGTTATTAACTTGATTTTTATAGCTTTTGCTTGTCCTTATGTTCTTACTGTACCAGTGACAAATGTATCTGGCGTACCAACGACTATTTTACAGGAATACAAAGGGGAAAAGGAAGGTCTGTTTTACCCTGCTTTGCAGTCTATTTAATTTATAGCAGTGCAAGGGAAGTCAGTGAGTCCAGAGGAACTCTGTCTTGCAACTCTGTGCAAGTTTCTATTGAATATAGCTGTTTTAATTCCTTACAATGAAGCACCACCACTTTTATTTTTAAAATAAAGGCTAAGCAGTACACGATGTCAAATATAAAATGAATAGCAACCTTAATGATTTTTCCTTTTTTTTTTTTCCCCTCTGCTTATGAATTGGCCAGAAACAGATATGGCAGTGTTAGGTTTAGGGTTGGACTCCATGATCTTAAAGGTCTTTTCCAACCTAAATGATTCTATGATTTCATTATATGAAATTGCTGCTCACAATATTTGAATAAATCTTGATCTGTTTGAAAAAGGTCTTTTATGAATTTTTGATACTTGGTTTTTTGGATGTGTTATAAGGTTATATTCTAATTACAGACTTGTACAGGTGTTGGATTCTCTGAACAAATAAGTTTACAAAGTTTAATTTCCTGTGATTATAAACATCACTTCTGTAATGCACTAAAATACCCCCCAAAATTGCTGGTTTTTTTAAGCAACTGGAAATACTGTTCTTGGTTTTGGAAGGACCACTCTGGTTTCATAGCACCCATAAGAAAGCATAAGAAACTTTTCCGCCCTGTCTTTCACTTGTCATTTAGTTTTCATATATAGTAAAAATGCCAAAAAGGGTGAACAGTTGCAATTTCTAGTAAGTCCATTGTCCGTGATGAAATTCTGGCTTGTGCTGAGTAAATGAATTTATCCTTACAACGTATCTACTTGTTTTCCCTTGCCATTGGTTCTAGTAAAAATTTTCACCCAAAAGCTTATTATATAGAGGAATCTCTTTAAGGCAAACATCAGGAAGCAATGACAGAGCAACTGGCCATTATATCTTTGGAGTGTTTTGCTGTGCAAATGGAAAGCAGTACAAACCAAGTACACTTAAGTCCATTAAGTCAAGATGCCAAAAATAACCCACCTGAAAAGCCAGAAGAAAACCAAAACTTTCATTAAGCATGACATTTTGTTGCCCATGTTACCTGCCCTAATGTCTTCCTCCCTGTTACATCATTATATTCTGTGAGCATACAGGGAGCGTAAGTGGGCTGGCATTATCCAAAACCTTATGCCATTTGTGGACGGGGAAAAAAGCTGGATCGACTTGTGCTTACGCTGGCCGTTGTGGAACGGGGACTAGTTTGTAATGATGGTTGACCATGAGCGGGTGGGCTTGCTCACATTTTTCTTCTCTATTTTGAAGCCCCAAGTCTTCCTTTGTTTTCAGGCTGCCTGTTCAACAGAAGACAGAAAGTTATCAAAAGTTTCAGGATGGTGAAAAGTTGCGATGTTTCAGGCAAGGCTTGCTATGCCAGTGATATATATAGAGGAAATTTTTAGGAGCCTGAGGGCAGAACAGGTTATTAGAGCGGAGAAGGGTCTAATGGGTTGGAGAAATGGACCTACCAGCTACTTTGATAGACAGACTAGGATTCCTGCTCCATGGAAAACTTACAAGCATTGCCTTCCAGGATTACAGAAAAACTGGGAGAACTTTGATGAAATGCTGAACTAAGCAGAGGGTGATTGATAGCTGCAGACTGCCACTAACCCTTCTCCTTGCAAAAGCAGCGCAAGTTTCCCTTGAAAGGACAGAGGAGAGTGGCTAGCAATTGCAGTCTAGATGTTTTACTGCCAATGACTTCCTTAATTTATGTTCACAGTGACTTTAATTCATGCCCCAAGGATCTAGGATGTTGGGAGGCCTCCTAGAAAAGAGGCCACTGGTACCTGGTGTCTGAAGCGGTTAGACTGAAGTCAAACTGATGAGTCCAGTAAAATGTAAACTCTGATAGTATGGGTATAAATAAAAGCAAGTGCATTCGTGCAACCCATTCACAAATTGCAGGTTATTTGCAGATAGTCATGCTTGTAAGATGGATGACTCCATAATCATTGATAATGGTAAAGCTAGTGCTATGAAACCAGCCACACTGGTTTTCTTTATTCCTCCTCACACTTGTAAGACAGTTTTGAACACCTGCCAGGTTGGGGAGTAGGCTTGAGCAGGGGAACTTGGTGGGGAAGGGGGAGCAGGCAGCAGGAATATATTATATGCCTTTGACTGAAACTGAACCTGCTTGCAGGAATATGATGATCTCTTTAACAATGAATGCATTTCATATAAACCAGGAAATCCCCCTCTCTTCAACCCGTAGTTTCCTAAGCAGTGGGCAGATGTGGGCAGTACTTCCTGTGCTACGCTTGTGCCTATGAATTTTGGGGCCAGCCCAGAGTTCCTCCTGGCACAGAGGCATCTCGGAGCATGTAGCAGGTCTGCTTAGCAGGGTGTTTCTGTTGACGTCAGCTGGAGGTGGACTCTGAGTATTGTCCACTCTAAGGTTTCTTCTCAAGACTGTTTTTTCACTGTGTGTATCTAGGTCAGGATCAGAAAAAAGGAGGGGTCTTTTGGAGTCATTTGGGTCTGGGTAGTGTCAGGATTGCCCTCCAACCGTCTGAATTTCCATTTCTGAACAACTTCTTAGTGTTCTTAATTTTGCTGTGCTGCTGCTGAAGTACGTGGTCTGCTTCTGGCATTGGCATCGGACGTCCTGGATGACTGATTGTGCCAAAATAACTTTGTAATAGTAGATGTTATTTCTTCTCCATTTAAGACAGGGTCATTAATTCCATGTATTTATAAGGCTCCCTGACTTCTTTTTGACCATTTAGTAGCACACAAGACTCAAAACTGATGCTAGCAGTGAGCAGACAATATGGAGTAGGCAAATGATGAATGAAACGCTGATTAGTGTAACATAAAGTAACTGAGAAGTGTAGGGAATAGAGGGGAAAGGTAAGTAAGTGGTAGTACGTGGAGGGTAAATGATCTGTGGGAGCACCATGGGAAGACTTTTTCTATTTCATTGGAATAATTCAGTATAGCAAAATTTCACGTATTGGTCCTTTAAGAGTGTTAATGTACTTATGACAAAAGCTACTCATCTTACTGAAAAGAGCACTGACTGATCTCAGTAGGACTAGTCACATAAGCAAGATTTATCCACCAATCTCCTTCTTTCTTTGAATAGTAATATTGTACAGTATTAAACCTGAGTAAATGTCAGCTGATGATACTTTTGTGGCTCCTTTAGGTAAATACTTCATGATGTAGTCTAGATTATGTTCCTTTTCTTGGAGGCTTCAGAGGTTTGGGGTGTTTTTTTTGCTTTGTTGCTCCATGCTGCTGCTAGCTTCTTCTGGGTTCTCTTCTTTTACATTATGTCCAAATAAAATACTAATTCATTTAAGAAAATTACCTGTACAAGCTATTGACTAAGACAGCAATAGCTGTGAAAACAGTTGCATTCACTGGAAGAAGCACTTTGCAAATTGCCAGGGTATTTCAGTTAAGCTCACATAGCATCTCAGCGAGTGAAATGATAGGGTTCATTTTTTTTTTTCCTGTGTTTCCAGCGCTGAAGCATGTAGACTACCTAATTTGAACCTTTAGATAATTAATTAATAGCCTTATATCATTAATGATTATATGCGTGTTTAAGTGCTACTTTCTCTTTTTAAACTGTTGGCAATCTTTAGTTAATACAGGTACAGCAGAGAGCACTTGGCTGACGTTTGACTGGTCCACACAGAGCTGCAGTGATATGCTAGGTAAATTACATCTTCTGAGGTTATAGAGTTTATATTGGGACATAGTAGCACTTGTAATAATTGATGCTCCAGTATCTATATAGGGGTTTGGGGGGCAGGATTGTTCTCTTTAATAATGGACTTTGGGTATTACTACCAAAATAAATGCTTTTCTCTGTGAGTTAGCAGCAATAAGTGCAGATTTTCAGTGGCGGTAACCAGGTGACTGAAAATAGTATTTGTTTGATTTGTAACTCTAATTGTTGATTGGTAAGTCTGTGATCAAGTTTCAGTATTTTATCTGTATCTCGGACACATAGATAGTTCTAAGAATACAGAGCATGAATAGAAGCACAAGTTTATTTGATTCAGAAATGTGTGGTCTCTATCTGTTGCTTCACTTGGGCCAGGTTAACAAGTTGAGAGAGAAATGCTCAAGTAACTCTGGTAGTTGAGTCTTCCTCAAAAACTTTTTTGCTTCCTTCATCGTGACTAGTCTCTTGGGTTTTCTACCTCTTTCCCCGTGTTGAAGACTACCAGAAAAGTCCAGGCTTCTATTCTTCCCATTTTTCTCAAAGGTATCACTGAAATTAAGTAGACTCAGCTCAGCTGAAACTAGTGGAATTACTGCCACAACTCTTCTTAATGGCTTGTGTCTGTGCTGTGTACCTCATTCCACAGACTCACCTTTTCTCAGTAATTCTATGCTATGCAATACATCACTGCTGTTTTACACTAGCAGTTTCTTATTAACATCCAATTTACGAAAGATCCACACTTGGAGAACTTATCCTTTCTTTTATGACATAATTATACATAAACGACTTAGTGCAGAAAAGAGCTTATTTTTTTTCCCATCTGGAGCTGAGGTGCTGAGACTGCTAGATGGTTGCTTGTAGGGCTTTATGCTTACAAAGCACAAAGGCATTTTTCAAAATTTATTCTCTTTAAATTAAAAATAAGCAACCTGATGCTTAATTTAACATTATGTTTTTGATTAAATTAATTGTTGTCTCTGAGTATGTCTTATAGATTTATGTTCCTAGTAAGCATGACTAAGCCAAATTCTCTTAGCTGAGCACTAGTGGCTTCAATTAATTTTATGCATTTGTAGCTTTGCATAGTTGTATTTTAAGGGTAGACTATTTAAAGAAACATCAGGGAATTTCAAATTTGAGGTCCTTGGTTTTGCCCCCTTTTAAAAATCTGTCATGCTCTAAATGTTTGACTTCAGGCTTCATTGACATATGTTCTTGTTTTAAGTTACTAGCCACAAGCAAACAAAAATGAAATTTATCTCATCTAGTTCACTGAGCAATTGTTTCACTGCAAAGGCACAAGTGTGAATCTTCCGCAATCTGAGCACTGCATATCATTAACTATTAGAGCAGTGATTGTTGTGGCTCACTATCCCTCTTCAGATGCATATTGAGATTGCTTTTGTTCCTGGACATATTACATGACAGGACCATGTGCCTTTCTTGACCAACAAAACTTCAAGATCTTTCCTGTCCTCAGTTTCTACAGACAAAGCTGTACTCTTATTAGCTCTTGTGCTTTTCTTCCCTGTTAAATTTTTTTCCCTCCCTATAGTTAAGGTAAAAGGCAAAAGGAAACTACCCCTACCTGCAAGTCAGCTGCACTGCTCTCTGGCTGTTAAACACCTTTATTGCTGGCTTCTTGGCCTTCTAAACCTTTTGCAAAGGCCACTTGTGTCCTTTCAGAGAAGTTCAGTGGCTGATGGTCAGATGGGCTTTGATGCCAGAAGGCTCACTTACCATGTCAGCTGCTTCTTGCCTATTTGCAGCACATGGCTTTGAAACCAGCTCTGCAAGCTCTACTGCACTCATATGACACTTCTACAAATGTCAACAAACACTGCCAGATGCAACAGAAAACCAAATAAAACAAATTAATTTACCATCTGGAATACACAGGGAGTCTACACTAATATTTAGGGTCAAACTTGAGCCTGCCCTCAGTGTTTCCATGCCAGGTAATGCAGCAGTCCCCTATGCAGATTTTGTCTTTTGAACCAAAGGCAGCCATACCGTGACGGCCAAGCAAGACCAGCCCGTGCAAAGCAGAAGCGGTGATCTGCGATTTGCTGCTTTCCCCTTTAGGGACTAAGTAGGGTTGGAAGATGGAAGCAGGAAACTGGGATCGTTCTGTACCGTTCCTGTGTATCAGATGTACAATGCAAGCATGATTCGGAAAAGGCTGGGCAAGAGAGGAAGCTGTTTCAAAGCTTGACTTGCTGTCTAAACACTAAATAGAGCTTTACAGCCTTGAAGAGGGCAAGTGCCTTAGGGAAAAACTTGGGCATTTATAGTATTACAGGAAGGCAGTTAGGAGTTGAATAAGGTTTCATAATGAAGCTTAAGGTCCACGTAGTCCAACGCTGATCCTTCCTTGTAAGTGTCAAATCTCATGTAAACTCCTCCTTTCCTTGCTGTCTATTTTTGGCTCCATATCCAGACATATGAAAGATATAGCTGGCTATGATTCATCTGGAACTGAGTAACATTCAGATACAAAAGAAGATGATTTTTCTCAAAAAAAAAAAAATCTTTTCTGATTATTGTGTTCATCTCACCACTTCAGTGAAAGCTAATGGTGTGCCAATTTCACAGAAAGTATTTAAAAGCTTATAAGCATGATCAATAAATGTCAATTAAATAGACTTTTGGTAGAGGTTTTTGTCCATATGGTTTGAATGATCACATCCATGTTCATAAATGTCGTAACTGTATGCTCATGACAGTAAAGTTTCGGTGGATTTTAATTGCTGTAAGTGCCCCTCCATTATTCAAGAATCTTAGGTAACAGACTTCCCTTCTGTTAAATTCGCTTTACTAATTTTGTCCTGGACTAATGCTGTAAGTTACTTAACTTTGTTAATTAAAGATACCAGCCAAGCATGATGCTTAAGGATGGTGCTGCCAATGACATTCTCTAGTCTAAAGAATCAGACTAAGGTTTTTAACTAATTGCTCTCTAAATTCTGTGGCCAATTACTAGGTACTGGGTTATAACAAAGTAGAAGATGCAGACCTTGTCTGCATATCTGGATAGTAGCCATGCATAAAAAGCCAGATTGAGAGTGAGCTTGCTTGTTAGAAGCAAAACTATTGTCTAACTGGGGTAGGTTATATTTTGCCCTATTATTTCTTTGTAATCCTCTTGAAATACATGTCACTCAGCTCCTCAAATAATTTTCTTAATCTGTGTTGATACTTCTGCCTCCAAATTGCTTCACTGGCTTCTTTAGGGTAAGTCCTACTTGATAATAGACTTACTGCCCGGCTCGTATTCCTTATCCCTCAGTGTGAAGGCCCAGAACAGCTTGATCAATTTTCACCTTGAACCTTTTTCATCCTGTATTCCTTTGCCATGTATGCCACATACCTGCAAGTGGTTTGCTGCCTTATTGCACCAGTCTCTAACATTCATCTCATATAATCTTCTCCAGATGCAGTTCTGCCAACTACCCCAAAGCAGACCCAGACATAATCTCTTATTGAGGTTGTTGTCAGTAATGCGATCTCATTTCATGTTTTTATAGCTCCAAGCGCAATTAGCTTTCGATCTTGACTGGCACCTTTGGGCACCACAGAACACATAATGCACAAGAAGTGAGAGGATGGGTACTACTTTTTTTTTTTTTTTCTTAATAACTCTTGCACTTCTATCACAGCATGATCATAAGCTAATGAGAAACACTAGATGACAAAATCCAAAATTGATTTTTTTTTCCAACAGAAAAGGGATGCTGCTTTCATAAAAGCTCTACAAATGACCTTTAAATCCTAGTGCTTTTAATTTATAAGATAGCTATGAATGGCCCAGTACACTGCCTATGCATACAGCAGTATACAATACAAAATATATATGACCTTATTAATCACTCTATATGGCTAAATACGAGTGTTGCATCACAGGATGTTATTCGAGAATGAATTGAAAACATTATATTCTGTGCTGTAGCATATTCCAATTCATTCTTTCCAGAGTCAGTTTTGTGGCAAATATGACTTAATGTGACTGCAAGGTATAATAGAACTTCATGGAAAATTAAGAGCTTAACAGCCCTTTTTCTTTGGTGGTGGTTTTTTTTTTTTTTTAGCTAAAAACTTGTCAGGACTCATGGAGATGCACTTGCTTTCTCTCTCCAACAGTCTAGATTCATCCTGTTCTCTTCCTTTAGCCTTTTTAAAGTTCTTAGAATGTCTTGTCTTTAATAGCTTTTTGGTTTTGTAAGTTCCATAGCTTTACCGTAACAGTCTTCTGGGATGATTGCTCTGCTTGCAAATATGGGCCATCTACTGTCTATGAACTGAGATATTTACAAGGGAGAATGCTGAATCCTTATGAGAGTTGAGTTCTGTAATAAAACAAAAGCTATGTGATAAAAGTAACTGCCATGCATCTTTCAATAGGTCAGCTGTTCTCTGTTCACTAATATATCTTTGCTGATAACTTCTGAAACTCTGTAACCCTGGAAGGCACTTCAAACAGCTCACAAATCAGCCTTCCAGTTTTTAATGTTTCCTCCTTTTCCCCACAAACAAGAACTTCCTCCTATTTTTTTTTCTCTAAAATTTGTCTGAAATGGCGTTGGCATGCAGGCTAGTGTGAGGTTGTTTTCGGTATAAGGTAAACTGAAGTTCTTTCATGAATATTTGTTGAGGAAATGGCACAGTTTAAATTTGTTGGAAGAATTGGCTTTTAAAGAGGAAGAAATGCTTGAAAACAGTAAGTACACATTACATATACAAATATATGCTCACTGATATGTGTAATGAGCAACTGCTCTATAACTGCTATTGGGTTGCCAAAGCCACATTTCACGATGCATTGAAAGACAAGCCATGAAAGTCAGGAGTTTTTGTGGGGTTTTTGTTTTTTGGGGGTTTTTTAATTGGTTTTTGTTGGGTGGGGGTTTGTTTGGCAGGACATACAATGAGTTAACAAACTGATATAACAATACATTTTAATATATCCTTCAAAATAATGATCTCACCTGAGCCAGAGTTAGTGCTGCTTGAGGAGATTGCTGGTTATCATCACTGTATGAAGAAATGGAAGCTGTTAGAAACAACCTACCTCCTAATAGCAAAAAGAAGAAAACTCCCATTAAACGCATCACCACTCAGAAGTTTCAGTTTATAGGAGTTAGAAATTATGTCCTTGTGGTGCAGAAGACAAAGAAAAGAGAGTGCCATTTTGGAGGGGATATAAGGTAGGGACAAAAAACTGCATCAGCTCTGTCAGCCAATGTCCACAGCTGTTGATGGGGCTTAGAGCTGCTGTTGACAGAAACATTCTGGTTTAACCCCGATTTCGGGTACCTGTCAGATGTCTAGGGTTCTATTTAAACCATCTATACTGCCTAAAAAAAGGAGCCTGCCAAGGTATGAGACTATTTAAACATATACTATTAGCATATGCCTGATGTCAAGGGGCAATTTAAACAGCAGCAATATGATTACCTAAGTCAGTCAAACCAGGCTACAGGTTGTTGGGTCGAGAGGATGTTGGTTTGTTTTTTTGTTCTTGGGGTTTTTTTACAGCTCCTCCAAAGCTTCCATTTATTTACCAAAATGTAATCTGGAGATATAGAGATAGTGCTAGATAATAGAGGTTTTGTTCTATTAAAAGAGCAGCACAGTAACACATTTCTATACTATTTTGTGATTTGTGTATGTCAGGCGTGCACTCTATTGCAAACTGTTTCTGGTATTAACCACTATAGGATTCAAGCTGTATTTGTTTTGTCACATAGACGTATTCCTGCTGTTAACTTTTGGATAACACCAGTGCCTCATCTAATGAAAAATAATGGCTTAAGCAAAGGACTTGGAATAGTTTGTTTCTGGAATAATCCAACTGTAGAAGAGAAGCACATCACACTTGTGTTGACCAGTATTTTCTATCGGCTCTGTTCATTGTATTCAATCCTTTTTTTTTTTTGTAAGGAAGTATGAGAGAAAAATTTGTATGAATACCTTTTTTTTTTAACTCCTGCAGTCTCTAAGGATCTGAGCATTCGATATGGTTGATTATAACTTTCTATTGGATAAATTAGCCTCCTAGGGTTTGATGGTTCAACTCTGAAACGGATCACTACGTATGCAAATCTAATATGCTAAAGAGAGAATAGTCTTTTCAGGGATTTTTCTATTTATTTTCTTTTAAAATAGCAGAACTGGTGAAACTACTACATGTTATTTTGTCTAATATTTCTGCATTTGTATTTTTTTTTTTAATCTGCTGTGATGTGATATGCCTCTGCTTGTTAATTGTATAAATGCCCACGTCCTGGCGATTCTATGAAGAGAAAGGTGGGGAAGATGGAATTTCCATCTTCCATTCTTCCATTCTAAAAATCTTCCATTCTTCCATTCTAAAATATTTCTTCCATTCTAAAACTGCAGTTATTTTGGAAGTGAGACTGTTTACCATTGCTTAAAAATGCTGAAGCTGAAAGATCTGGAGACAGAATTTCAGTCTCCATGAAATCAGCAAGGTCATCGGCACCAGTGCTAGTTTCTCTCATGTTGTTCTGCTAATACGCCTTAATCTGTCCTGGGGGACCTGAGCTAATCATGGCTTTTCTGTTGAGGCTGTCAGCAGGGATTTCAGTTGCTGCTAGTCCTCTCCTGGCTTCCCCATTTGGACACTTGTCTTGCTACAATGAAGTCATTAGAAAGACAACACTCGTTAAGTTTCTTCATAAATACTTACTATTCTAGATCTAGAGATACCATTGTGAAGTAGCTAATCCAGATCTTGATCTGTGTTGCAAGGTGCTTGTAGCAGGAGACACGCTGAGTTACTGGACTCGGTGGCTTTGGGTCTTCTCTAATTTATGCAAAGTCATTTCAAGCCTCAACCTGTTGAGAACTCACAGAATCGTTATTTGCTCTGCTGCTGATTTGCCCTCATCATCGAGGTGAAGGCTTTAGATCTAGGTGAGGTTGGTCTAAGGATTGCTCATGTTATTTTTATCCCAGCTTAGAAAGGAGCACCTTCCTCTCTGGAGAGATGGGTCTATGCTCCACTGCTCTGCACCATTTGGATGGTACCAAGCATCTACAAAGTGCAAGCAAGAGTCTGGTCTCGTGTAAGTAAACAACAACTTTAGTAATGAACACTGTACAGGTGACTGAGTCTAATTCTGCCCTAATTTTAAAATAATCCTGACTTTTGAACATTTAGCTTTATGCTATTCATAACTGACTGAAAACAAGTATTTTCATGCAAATAAGATCACAATCACTTGAATGATTTTCTAATGCATCTTATGTTAATCATTTTACCACATTTTTTTTAAAGTGAGGAATTAGCAGGATTTTTAATTTATTTACATCAGAAAATATTAGAGTGATGTTAGAGAATATTAGAGAAATTAGAGAGAATATTAGAGAAATATTAGAGATGCTCTTTAGAGTGATGGCAAGATCCCATCTATGACCGATTTGGAAGCAATACCCTTCTAGCTGCAGCAAATAGGGCTTTAAGAAAACCATATTGACTTATCTGAGCTAAGGATCAGGCCCTTTTATTTCAGTGCTAGAAACTGACTCCTGAAATGTATGTAACACACAGCCCTCAAGATTATAGCATGTATGACGCTGCTTCTGCTCTGTCCTTCTACAAAAAGATGATAGAATTCAAACCGAATTAACTGCTTCATGATTTCCCATGTGATGAAGGTGTGTACGTGGGGAGGGGGTGGTTGTGCTGTGGAGTTACCGTGCCAGTTCACTTCTTGATTGCTAGATGAGGGATATGGAAGGAAATGGAGAAATTGCTAGGTTATTCTGAAATTTTAAGGATTTATTTCTACTGGAATAGCTCCTAAAAACTGGTGACAAAAGTATGCTTCAAGCCTGCTAGTTTCAAGACAGGTAGCTTAAAAAAAAAAAAACCAAACCCCAAAGATAGATGAAAGATGGCTTTGGATTCATCTGCAAATACAGATATGTACTGTAAAAATGATATCACCTTTGGAGGATTTTTAAATTCTCAGATTTGTAGAAGGCTTTGGACTCAGAAGAAAAAAGCAGAAATGGTTCATAAAGAATATTCATTTGTTCTTTTGATAATCTCAAATATGCTACACAGCTTGCAAACAGTACGGAAGGTGCGATTTTTTCGAAGAATTCCAATCTAAATGGGAATTCAGTCAGGGAATGCAATGTGGAGGAAAAAAAAATTCACATGCTTGAATAGCATCATACTTAGGGCTAACTGGGAAAAACTTGGAGTCTAGAAAGGCTCCAGAAAGATTTCAGGAAGAGTGGACCAGAAATGGCTTTTTGCACGAATTTTCTGAAGCAGCTTCAAGCTATAAGTCCTGGCAAAACGGAATAAGAGAAACGTGGAAGAAGCCTAAGATAAAAGCAAGAGACCCAGTAGAAAGGTTAGCTGTATGGGTGAAGCAACCGGCAGCAACTCAGAAGTTCTGTTTGTATTGCCAGATGTGAAATTGTACAGCCGCTCTTTCCATACCGCCGCAAAATTGATACAGTTCTTGTGCGAATTTCTGCTTCTTAGTATGAGCATCATTTTAATAAATGTATTACTTGGCAAGTTTAGTTTTCTAATAGTTTTTGAGATTCACAGCAATTAGAATTAATTTGCCTTTCAGGATATCTCCCTCTCTCTCCCTAGCGCCCTAAATAAAGCAACTGACATATGGCTCGTGCAGCAGATGGACTGATGGTAACACGTAGACAGCTGTATAAATTTGGCACACAGGTGCCAATTGATTTTGCTGGGAAGCAAAACCTGACTGATGTCTTTTGTTTGTGAGAGTGTTTTTGTATTCTTTCTTTCCTGTACGAGAGCTTTCTAATCGCGTTCTGTAGCGTCATACTTGATCCTCGGGGCTTTGTACCTTTTCAGATCTGTGAGTTGCTACGAAGGTGTTGATGCGTATGAGAAGGACCTTAATGGGTCAGAGCAGAGGACGGGCTAGCTCCCCAGTCGTCTCTGATGGTGACCACCAGCAGATGCTTAGGACAAGTGTATCAAAATCAGAACAAATTTATGGTGATTGTGCCTTGTACAGCCTCTCAACTTCCAGCAACCAGCAGTTCAAGAAATTCCTGAGCCAGAAGTGTCATCTGGGCTATGATATTTAATCGGACCTAACTTTCATGAATTTGTCTCATTGATGGTTTTTTTTCTGAGCACATTTATATTTTCTGGTTTTCATGATAGCTCATGGCAGTGCCCCAATTAATTTGTGTTGTGTGGAAAAAAACATTGTTTAGTATCTTTTAAGTCTGCTTCCTGATAATCGAGTACTGCTGAATTATATACTGTGAGAAAAGACAAATAAGTATACCTCAGTCAGCTTTTCCGGATCATTCATGATTATATAGATCTCTTCAGCAGTTTGAAAAATCAATTTAATTGTTCCTCAGGAAAGCCATTCCATACTTCTGATCGTTTGTGTTGTCATTTTATGATATATGTTTCAAAGAATGTATTACAACTAGAAAAACCTAAGTAAGACTACATTCAGTGTAAAGGAAATATGGGCATCTACCTGTAAGGTAGCTTTAACAGTATATTCTGTTTTGTTCTCTCTTCCTTTCTGACAAAATGATATCATCATTGCAATTTCTTCTGAGCATTCAGATGGCATATCTAGAGATTCATGCAGAATGTCTTCAAGAATTCTTTTCCACAAGAAATAATTTAGACCCAGTCATTCTATATATGGAGTTAGCCTCTGATAACTTTTTCCTCATATTTACTAATCCAAATTTACTGATGAGCAATTTCATCTGTCAGTTTATTATTAGCCATTCAAGTATCATGAGACCCTTCTGTGACTCTTCACACTCAGCTTTTAGATTTGATTATCTGCAGTAATTTTCTGTCATTAGTAAACTTTACCACTGCAACATTCACTCCCTTCAAAGTTTTTTCAGGAGATGCCCCCCAAAACCTTGGTTTCTTGGTCATCTCCTTGTTTTGTGAAAACTCTTCATTTATTGATTTTATTTTTTTGATTAATTTTGACCCTAG
This sequence comes from Mycteria americana, assembly GCF_035582795.1. Lineage (NCBI taxonomy): Eukaryota > Metazoa > Chordata > Aves > Ciconiiformes > Ciconiidae > Mycteria > Mycteria americana. The sequence goes on along the minus strand of NC_134369.1, from coordinate 5,530,756 downwards.
TGGCTGTTATGTATGTATGAAAAAGCCTTCTCTCTTATCCATTGTCTGCTTAAACAGCATTTCATAATAAAAATTCTCAAAAAATGTTTGGCATTCAAAATATGCTATTGCAATCTATTGCAATCTATTACAATCTACTCAGCTTATTAACCTGACTACTGACTCATTCAAACTTCAAGAGATTTGTAGGAAATAACTTTTTTTCTACAAAAGCTGTGTTCATTCTTTCACACTATATCATGTCTATCCATGTGTCTAATAAATACATTTTTACTTATTACTTTCTGCTCCTCTGAAACTGAAGATCATTTAAGTGATGACTTACATACCACAGGTTGTTGCTTGGAAGTTTCATACTTGGGTTCCTGAGATGAAGACCGTGTAGTAGTCCAGGGGATTTTTTTATTGTTCATTTTGTTGATTTGGTCTTAAACAGCTTCTACTGATAGTTCCTGTTTAAGACAGCTCTTCTAGTAAAAGTATCTTTGAAGTCTGTGATAGAGGAATCTCACTGATGCCTTTAGTGAACACTAGTGCCATAAATGAATTGAGCTTTTCTGCTTTTACATTATTTTTGAGTGCTCCTTTTATGCATTGATCTTTGGATAGCCCCACCGCGGAGATTTCCTTTTTCTGAAGTGTTGAGAGAGAAGGTGGGTATATAAAGTAAAGGGGATGCAGCTCTTTATGCTTTGTGCCATTTTGTGCTTTGCTGCTCAACATCTCTTTCAGTCTGACATAACTGGTTCCGTTTTTAATTAATCGGTGAATCTTTTTTTTTATTTTAGCATTACTTATTTTTAATGATTGAAATACTCTTTAATTTTCCAGTTTAAGTGTCGTATCTCATTTTTGGTCTTGACTTACTCATTTCTGAAACGAGATATACATCACCGTAAGCTGATGAAACCCCATAACCAACTCCATGGTGCTGTATTTTACCCTTTTAGTTAGTTATTTTATTTTTTTATTGCAACTATCACATCTTTAGCTCTCTTTTATAAAGCTAGCCCTTAGTTTTAAAGGTAGCTTTTTTATCTCTCCTGCAAAAGAAAAATGTATTTAAATATTTCATAGGCATTATTGCAGAATGACTTGTGTAAGTTACATCCTACAAGAGGCTTTTGTGTACGCTGTACTAGCCGCGCACTGTTCAACAGCGATTGCTGCTCTTCCTATGGGTTCTCTGGCTAGTAGAGTCATTAAAAAAAAAAGTCATAAAACAAATGTTGAAGAAAAAAGTCTTTGATGTGTTAAAATCTTATGTTACACGTTAATATCTGAAGTGATATTTATGTAGTTTACCTGGAGATGTATTTACTGCCTTCATACCCTCTGTATTTACTGCCTTCATACCCTCTCTAATGTTCTTTTGCATTTGCATGTTACTGTCCCTTTCTGATTAGGTATTTTAGTACCACAAAATTTCTGATTTGGGCACTGACTGGCAATCCGCATGTGTGTACTATATTTGAATACATTCACTTATTTACATTACTTGATAATAACTATTCTTTAACTTTTGTTTGTCTTTCTCCTCTGTCAGTATGATCTGTGCTTTCAATTGTACTTAGGTTTTTTTCCTGACATTAGACCCCTTTTTGTTATAATCATTCCATGAAATTCCTGGTGTGCTTTTTCCATTAGTAACTTTGTTTAAGGATTCTTCTTGATACTAGACCTTTTAGATTCCTAACATTTGTATTAAATATGCTTGGTCTTGGGGTAGCTCCCTATTTTTGCATGTCTTGCTTAATTACAAATTCTTAAGAAGCGTTCTTCATTATTTCCTACTTTAGTTGACTTATTCCATTTCCTTTTTTTTTTCTTGAGATGGAGTTTTTATCACTTACATTACTAGAAAAATACTTCATCTCAACCGATATGCTCCACCTATCAACTCTTCCAGTCTGTCCCATCTTCCATCTTTATAAAAAAGCAAAACCAAAACCTCACATCTGCTATAATCTGTTAAATGCTAGTGCTCTGATTTAGTTTTGACAGCCTGAACCTTTTGTTTTGCTCTTTCTGTTGCATAGTTTTATATATTTGATTTGTTAGTATTGGAGTGGGAAGGTACCACATCTATTAAAGCTAGTTGATAAAACTTAATCCCTGATATTTAAGAATTCATGGTGGGGTGTGAGTATTTCCACGTACAGCATCGGGAGCAAGTTAATCTCACTAGGAATAGGATAAATTCTTACATGCTAAGGTACCTGCTTGTAACTTCCTTGTACTGCTGAGAATCGGGAAATAGTATACTTCAATATTAGGCCTGATAGTGACTCTGGGTCATAATAATTCAACTTCTCAGATCTAGATCACTAATAGTAGCGCCCTTGCTAGCCAGTGTGTTGGGACAGTCAGTAACCTGATTCATTTTCATTCTCAGCTGGATGAAATATAGCTTAACTTCAAACAACAGATAGGCACTGATTTACAGCAAGCAGAAGTGTCGCTATATATTTCAAATGTATTTTGAATACTGGGGCTTTCATAACTGAATGCCTATATATTTTTTCAGGCCTTCTTGAATGTGCAGAGGCTCTAAAAATTCAGCATCATACAGACTGCAGTATCATAGAAAATTGTCCCAGCAGCCTGCTCATTCATATATTCAGCTGTAGTCATCCAAGACACCCAAGGATGACCATATAGGTGCAATAAAGATACTTATTTTTCAAGGCTATATCCTGCCTGCTCTTTCACATATGCTTTCTGACAGTTGCTTGCACTGCCCATAAATTTAGAAACCAGCAGCTTCTGGTTCCTGTTCTGAGCCTTTCTGGGAGTGCATGTGTATCATTGCCCCTGGAAGGACGGCCCTTTCCCAATGCACCTCAGTTTCTTTGCTTTGAGTCATTACAAAGGATATCTCCTCAGGGAATTATGTGGACACCTGAAAAAAGGAGGGAATATTCTTCTGGTTTAAGGTGTAACTACGATCTGCCTCAACTTTGTGCTACAATGAGCTGGCTATCTTAGAAAAATGAAACAATGATATAAGGGGGAAAAAAAAAAGAGAGAAAGAATGAAAGGAAAATGAATATAAACCAAAACCGGTGCAGAAGTGAACTTAAAAAAAGGATTCTTTTGAGGAAAAGCAAAAAAGGAGAAAATAGAGGTCAGAAAGAAGGGAGACTTGTACATCTGTCACTTTAGTAGCTGAATTTCCCATAAACTTCCATTGAGATCCGATTAGCTCTACAGGGAGCAGTCCAAGTGGGAAAGCATTAGCTGCAACTGAACTTGTGATAAATCCTCCTGCAGCCAAGCATTAGTCAGAAATATACTGATGTAATAACAAGTCATGATTACAGTTTAATCCTGACTGGTGCTTTCAGAATTACAGATAAAATGGATCGTTTAGTGTTGACTTTTACAGTTCCCCAAGGTAACAGTATGGGGTTTTCATTAACTAAAGGAATTATTCAATTTGAGGCTGAGGACTGTTGTGGTTTAACCCCAGCCAGCAACTAAGCCCCACACAGCCGCTCGCTCACTCCCTCCCCCACAGAGGGATGGGGGGACAATCAGAAGAGTAAAACTGAAAAAACTCGTGGGTTGAGGTAAGAACAGTTTAATAGGTAAAGCAAAAGCTGTGCACACAAGCAAAGCAAAAGAAGGAATTCATCCACTCCTTCCCATGGACAGGCAGGTGTTAACCCATCTCCAGGACAGCAGGGCTCCATCATGTGTAATGGTAACTTGGGAAGACAAAACTCCATTGCTCCGAATGTCCCCCCTTTTTTTTCTTCTTCCCCAGCTTTATATGCTGAGCATGGTGTCCTATGGTGTGGGATATCCCTTTGGTCAGCTGGGGTCAGCTGTCCCAGCCGTGTCCCCTCCCAGCTTCTTGTGCACCCCCAGCCTGCTCATGGGTGGGGTGGGGTGAGAAGCAGAAAAGGCCTCGACTCTGTAAGCACTGCTCAGCAATAATGAAAACATCCCTGTATTATCAACACTGTTTCTAGCACAAATCCAAAACATAGCCCCATACTAGCTCCTATGAAGAAAATGAACTCTACCCCAGCCAAAAGCAGCACAAAGCCATATAACTGCACGCTTTTTACAGGACTGGGATCATTAGTATTGTCACAGAGGTGTACGTGAAGGACTTCTAAATCAGGTACTAGTCACATCCCATGTAGTAAATTTCTAAGCATCTTACTTAACATTTTTACAGCTGTGATAGTAAGTTTTAAAACTTCAGATGGCTTTCTGATTTTCAGTTGGGGAAGAATCCTTCCTGCCCCACCTTTCCAGATGTGATAGGCGTTGCTCGAAGGCTTTGTTCCTCCAGTGCCACAAAGTAGAGATGCAATATAATGAATCTCTGGTGTTCTTTGTGATGTTGGGGGTGATGAATAAGAGAAAGTAGTAATTTCTATTTACGGTTGTTTATACGCCTTAAAGTGCCACTGGTCATTAGAGATAAGATTGCTTCTTTTCTTGTCCTGCGTGTGGGATCTAGACTACATCTCTTTTGATTCATTGTGGTTAGGATCTATTGTTTTTCATGGCTCAGCAAAAGAGAATGTCAGGGAGCCTATTTGCTTGAAAATGGAGATTTAATTGCTCAATTGCCTCTCATGTAAAGTATTTTTTGAATCAAAATACACAGTTTTCTCATAAAGCTCTTGGTATTCAATTTTTTTTTCCAAAATATAAGCACTTTCTGGAAGATATAAGATAAACCAATTCTTCTTGCGTGACTTCACATAATTTTAAGCAGTCTTTAAGATTTAACGTAATTTATTTTGTGCTATAAACAGCCTTTGTTGTTGTCAACATTATTGTTGAATGCCTCCCGTGCATATATGTTTGATTTCTACAAGGGTTGCGTGCAGTATATATTCTAATATTGTAAAGACACTTAGCATTAAACTTATTAGTAGAAAGATTAACCTGACACTGACATCTCTTTGGTGGAATCACAGAAAACGGTGCTTGCTTAGTACCTGCTAGGTGATGGTATACCTTAAATGATATATAACTAGGATCATTACAGATATATATTTCTTTTTCCAAAGCTTAGTGCGTTCTTTGTCATCATGATAATTCCTAAGTTATTTTCATTATCACACAACCAAATAATACATCCCTAATGAGTATCTTTGGGAATATTTCTCACGTACATGTAAGCAAAAGTTTTCAGACCTGGTCTATAGCGGGATATGAAAATAAAACAGACGTGGACAGTTTTAAAGCAAAATGCTGTTTTGGACATATTTTTGTGTTTCAGCTTTCTGAAGTTCTTTACATATCAATAACTTTCAATCTGAAAGTATCCTAATATATGTCATGTCTCCTTTTTTTTCCTGTTCACTAAAATGTCTTCATTTTCCTGAAGTCTCTCTCAGTATCTCAGAAAATATGAATTATGATGAGGTGCATGTCTGACTTCATTTTAAAAATGCAATGATTTCTGGGGCAGAGAGGTTAAAAAATTTATCTTCAGGTAATAATTCTCATTAGTTTTAGAAGAAAAAGCACTAACGTGGAAAAGGAGTGGAGTTAGGGGACCAGCTGATGGATGGAGTAGGTATTTCCCTCTGCAGCTCTGTTTTGGATCAGGAAGGAGAAGTTAGTGAGCCTTTTGGGGAAGGAGACCAGAAGTGAGGAATCCAAGGTGTAAAAAGATGAGGGAGAAAGAGGAATCTGATCTGGCGTGGATGATGAAAGCGCAGCCAAGAAAAGCTTTGAACAGTCTGTTGGTTTGAGTTCAGCACTTGGTTAAGGTTATATAAACACAATAAAAATATCTTCCCAATTCATTCCTGAAAAAAAAAAAAAAAAAATCATCCTGTAAACCTGTTTAGCACTGTAAGAACCTCTCACGAGATCCTAATGTAGAACTTGGTGCACGTTACTGGCTGGGTGGGAGAGGAGGAGGTCTAGCTGCAGTGGTGCAGGAGCCACCGGGTAGTACCAAACCTTTGTAACCTGGAAGGAGAGGTGAGGGCCTGAGGTCACCCATCTGCATTTCTGCTGCCGTCTAGAATGGGAGAGCCTGGAGGATGACAGCTTGGAGAGATGTCTGTCTCGCACAACCGTGACAGTGGAGAGGGCTAGACTTGATTGAAGAACCAGTTGTTTCTCTCCAGCTTTGCCCCTGAGGGATGGCTGCTGAAGACCTGCTCCGGGGAAAGGGGAGAGCCTGGGGCCATCTTCACCCGGGATGTGCCACATCACCATGTCCCCAGTTAACTGATTTCTTTGCTCCCCCTTGGCACCTGGGAACTGACTGACATGCACACATTGAATCTGGTCCATGGGACCAGTGCATCGGAGGAAAGACAGGCCAAAAGCACAAAGGGTTCTGGACCAGCTGAGGGGTCAGCTGCGCTCCTGTCTCGTGTCAGTTTGACAGCAGAATTACCCTGGCGTCAGTAAAGTAAATCCTAGTTCAAAATTGTGTAACTGCGGATTGAACCGCATCCACTGCTGTGATGAATACAGGTGGGTTTTTTCCATACAGACGTATAAGTGTTTGTTTACTTATTATAGCAAGTGTACAGAATATCACTCACAGTGTAATCTCTTATTTACTTTCCTAGTGGTGGTGGTGTTCCTGCTGTCTCATAAGGTAGTCTGTTTTCAACATAAACACTGTTTAATGACAGAATGTTTAAAATACAAATACATACAGAGCATCATTCCAGCTTCTGCGCTTTTCAGTGTTCAGCAACAAATTGTTTTTGAAGATGTACATGGCAACGATTGTGTTGCTACAAATATATGAGTGGATAGAAAGCATAAAACAATTTTTTAAGATGCATGTTCGTCTGAATAAAAAAAGACAAAAAGGACCTCCTCCAAAAGGAGTCTCCCACATATTGAGGTGATTCCTGTGTTGCACACTTTGATACATTTGTCACTGTCTGATGAAATGACCTTATGCATCAAAGAAAAGCTTTCTTTTCAGACGCTTTATTTCATAGCAGTAGTTCAGAAAGATGAAAAAAACCCAAAGTGCTGAGAATTATAATGTATTAGCCTAACTGCTGAGCAAAATTAAATAATTTTTTCTAGTACGAAGTAACCAGGATTCTGATTTTGTGCAGTGATTTACGCTCAACTGTAATGTGGCCTGTTGCAAAATTGCTGCAATAAGAGTTGCAAATATTTGTCAAGGAGAAGGGAGGAATTAAGAAATAAAAGCCTGTTTAGGAAAATCCAATGCAGTGTATAAATATGTAGATCCTAGAGTCCAGATAAGCTGCACCTGAACAGCCTCTCCTGAATGTTCCACTAAGTTCAGGTGCTCAATTAAATAGCAGAAGATTATATCACATCTCTGGAAAGCCAGCTGCTCTGTAGCATTACTCAAGGAAACCTGTTTAAGTGTGAAGGCACCATAAACATTACTCCAGCAGTGGACTTCTAGTGATATAATCTCTCCTTTAGTAACCAAGGGTAATCTTTCTTTTAAAGAAGAAAACCCCCTCATATCAGACATCTCTTTTAGCAACAAAATAAATACTGATTATGTGGGTTTTGTCTGAACTTCACCCTTCTGCTGTAGCAGTGGTTTATCCGATAGCTTTTTTGACTCCTCCAGCAATATTTTAAGGACTGTTTTAGCAGGATACAATTTCGGTATTTTCTTATAAGAAGAATTATTTTAGGTAATCAAGAATATTTTTTTTTTTAATGAATTAAGCAAATAGTAAAAGAGTTGCTGTGAGAACAGATATGGTCCTGTTGTTTTCCTAGGCACTTCCAGAAACCACTTATCACAGGGTGGATTTGAGTTGTCTTCTGGAGTAAGTTGCCTTGCTATATACATTCCTATCTATAGATATAGCCTAAAGAAATAATAATAATTTAAATTAGACATGTAACTTTTAGCTAAAGCTGAGCCTGACACTTAGTCGTTATTTTAAAAGAGTCGTCGTTGTTCAGAACCCTTGATTGCTTTGCAATTGCGTGTAATAGAAATCTATTTAAATCAACCTCTTTTCATATTCGCGTTTCAGCAGCTGAAGAGCTGCTATTTGTCAATCCTTTTCACTAGCAGTGTCGGTATAAATTCTTTTATGCCTATATAGATGCTGTCAGAGGGAGGTAGCTGGCAAGCTCATTGGTTTGGGGATGCTAAAACTTCATATGGGATCAAGGGGAAGCTAGAGAGTTTCAGGGAAGAGAAATCCACTGCGGGTTTCTATGTGTGTAGAGGTGATCTCTTGATCTGGAAATAGTGAAAGTACTTGGAAAGTAATACAGTGTGATTGCCTTGTTCTGAAATCCTTCCCTAGCATCCTCTTTTGGCACCTGGTACAGACAGGATCCTGGGCTAGAGGATCCTTTGTTCTGAAGCACTGTGGCTATATTCATGTTTTTAAAGAAATCTGGCCTTGCAAATGTAAGAATTAACAGCTCTAGACACAACTATCAGTTCAGTAAAGACGACAAAGTGAAGGCCTGGATTTTTCACCTGGGAGAACTGATTTCTAGAGGATGTGGTGAGGCCAAGGCTTGCCAGACTCATATGGAAATAAATCGTATGGGAGGTGTCCATTGCTTTTGGGTAGGCTGCAAGCACCACTCAAGTCGTCTGTTCATAAACTGCCTTCTGAGGAGTGCTCTTCATAGCTCTCCCTCCTGCAACCTGTATATATTCCCTTTTCAAATCGCTGACCTCGTTGTGGCATTTGTGGAAAGCACAGAACAGCGTGTGGAAGATGCCTGGGTTGGCAATTAATTTGTTTCCCCTTTGCTTGGAACCACAGATCAAGGGCTTCTGTAATTTTCACTGGTAGAAATAATTTGCTAGTGCAGAGATCCATCTAGTAAAATCAAGCTGGTGCTTCACAGTGTGTGTTTGCACACACACGTGCAGAGGTACCCCTATAGCCAGCACACAGGCATGGGGTTTGTTCTTTCCTGTTGTTTTCCCTAAAATGTTGTGAGGCTGAAATTATACAGGGGATTTTGTCTTGTTTATAGAGAGATGCTAAACATTTTAATGGAACTCTGTGCTTTGTGGACTCCTTTTTAATACATTGTTAAAAAAACAACCCGTGCAGATCGTTGAAATGGCAGTTTCAAAACCTGATTTTATTCTATGTGTCTACAGTTTGCAAGCATGAAATAGAAACAAGTTTAACAAATATGACTTTAATTCAGCTACAGACATTAGTGGTTTTAAATGCTCTTGATGACCTAAAAGCCTAAATGACCTAAAGCCTAGATGACCTAAAAATATAGGGTTCCTAAATCCCTCAGTCTCCTTCAAAAATCCTTGCTCTCATAATACTTGTTACTGAAAAGTAGTGACTACCTCCCTGAAACCGATGGTCTTGATAAGCCTAGGTTGAAAATCAAGTTTATTATCTTCATGGACTTTCAAGCTAGGATTTAAAATACCCATAGGTTTCTGTTGTTTACTTAGAGGTTATTAGAGCACTGTCTTTAATCTTCTAATTTTTTTTTCTGACTGACTCACCAGTTCAGCAGATGTGCTTTCATTACCTCCACTAAGCGAGACTGTTCACGTCAGGTGTTTTGGGTCATCTGGTTCAGTGTATTGCAGACAAGGTATTAGTGTGCCTATCGGAGAGAAGTCAACAACAGTGAAAAGGCAGAGGAAGTTATGAAAAGAATGTATGCTGCTCTCAACCCACCACCGTCACCTCACTGGAAATTGTTCCTATGAGGAACACCATTAGCAGGGTTTCTGCAGGCAAAACGCTACTTGAAAGGATTCCTTAGGTCCCTTAAGGTAAAAATTTTAAGAAAAAGACAGCTAAATGCACGGAGGCCTGTTAATGAGTATCCAATATGCTGGATAAACAATGATTTGTTGTACTCAAAATTATTCGTAGAATTGTTAGCTAAGGTACTTTAAAGCATTCAGTGCTCACTGCAGGTAAAACACTGCAATTTCTGGTACTGTTTTTTGGGGGAGTCTTTTGTAAAGTCATCTATCTTTGCTTGTATAACAGTTGCTCATAGGTGGCTCTTAACTAAAGAGTTCATATCATCATCTCAGTAATCTCCCAACAGGTAGTTGAATTCAGGGGTGTGTTTTCCAAAGAAAAAGGCATCAGCCACTGTCAACTGGTGCACGCTATTCCAGTATTAAATATTTTTATGTTCCTGTCTTGTCCATAACAGAAAATATTCATCCTAAACCTCACCACTTTTCTAGCAGTTAGTTTCCCTGGTAGCAAAGCCAGTGATACAAGTTTCTGCAGCAAATTAGACCAGGGTAAATATGGAGCCATATTACTGACTTAATTTGAGGCTATATTCTGATGCACCTAGAAATAGACCTGGTATTAGTAACAGTACATGATCTCTTATTTAAAGCTTTTTTTCACCTCAGGTAGCTAATCCATGACCAGTGAGCCAAATAAAACCCCAACCAGCTCCATGCCTCCTTCTGTCTTCAGACCCCTGGCTCTCTCCCCTGTCAAATGATTAAAATGCAAGGCATGTCCAGTAATATGAAAAGAATTGTCTTTTTCTGGATCACTGCCATATCGGTCCCAGGACAAGGCCTTTTAGTATGTCTGTAAGAGGGTATGTGTCTGTTCTTCTGACTAGGATACATTAGGTGAGGATTTCTCAGGGAATTATTTCCTTCCACATTTTTTCTAGAGAGCCAATCCCCACATAATCCTATTAAAATTAGAGTTATAAAGCATATCTACCTATGAGACTTAACAAAGTTTCAGTGAGGATTATAGTACCAAAATTTGAGAGACCAGCAAGTTATTTTCTCCTGCTTGGTTACCATATGTGTTGGTTTTGGCTGGGGTAGAGTTAATTTTCTTCATAGGAGCTATAGGGGGCTTATGTTTTGGATTTGTGCTGGAAACAGTGTTGATAATACACAGAGATGTTTTCATTACTGCTGAGCAGTGCTTACAGAGTCAAGGCCTTTTCTGCTTCTCACCCCACCCCACCAGTGAGTAGTTGGGAGGGGACACGGCTGGGACAGCTGACCCCAACTGGCCAAAGGGCTATTCCATATCATATGATGTCATGCTCAGCATATAAAGCTGGGGAAGAAGGAAGGGGGGAATGTTCAGAGTGATGGCATTTGCCTTCCCAAGTAACTGTTAGGCGTGATGGAGCCCTGCTTTCCTGGAGATGGCTGCACACCTGCCTGCCCATGGGAAGGAGTGAATGAATTCCTTGTTTTGCTTTGCTTGCGCACGCGGCTTTTGCTTTCCCTATTAAACTGTCTTCATCTCAACCCTCGAGTTTTTTCAGTTTTGCCCTTCTGATTCTCCCCCCCATCCTACTGTGGGGGGAGCGAGCGAGCGGCTGCGTGGGGCTTAGTTGCTGGCTGGGGTTAAACCATGACACCATACCACCCGGATGTTTACCCAGGCTTCAGGCATGCCTTGTCAACTGACCTTGCCATGTGTCAATACAATGCCTTTAATTCCCTGTCTATGCATAGCAGGTAGTCCTTCATTTCTTCTATGCATAGCAGGTAGTCCTTCATTTCTTACCCTCCACACTCTCAGCTCTTAGAGGAACATTGGTTCAGGTCTTCATTTTATGACTCTTTATTTGCTTTTTCACATGCTTTTGTAAGCAGTGGAATACCATTTGGCTTCATGTCAGCAGCTGCTGAATTGAAGTTGCTCTATTCAATCCAGACTGCTCAAGAGAGAATAGCCAAATAATAAAACAGCACATGATCTATGCTTAGCAATTGAATTTGCTCACTTCAGCTTGTAATCTGTAGCTGCTTTTGCATGATGCTGCTAATTCAAACATCAGCACTGCTTGAGCTTCATTTCATGGTTTTTTGATAGGCCAGCTATTTGGAGTTTACAGAATTACTTAATTGAATTTTGTTGTACAAATGTTCAAGTTATATCTTGACTCAACACTGCACTTGAATAGAAGCCAAAATTAGAAATACTTGTAATTACAATACCATCGTTGTCATCTAAATCACTGCCCATCTGAATGAATACAGGCTGAAGTGCATGATGCATAGGTATGCAGAGATATAGTTTCAGACTCTGTGCAAATTCAAGCATTTCTGCATCAGCTGCACTTACTTGATTGTTTAAAGTTTACTTCACCACACCATAACAGCTGGAGACTTGCTTTGCTTTAAAGAACATACAATACCTGGGAGAAGTATTCAGGCCTGACACACATGTGAAATGCTGCCATGCTCACAAGGCACCAAGCCAACACCAGAGCGGCTGCCACAGCATCTCATGCCCTGCCTCTTCCCCTGCTTGCCAAAATCAGGCTTGCGTGAGTGCCAACATCTGGTGCAAGCCATACTGTACCTTGGATCTGTGCCGTGCCACCACCTGGAAGAAAGAGTGTAGATTAAAGTCTGGAACTGAAAGGCATTTGATTTTGTGAGCTGTAGGGAGCATAACACTTCTGTTTGTGTCTGCTGCTCTGCGTATTTCACATTAGATAATAAACTGAGAGGTCTGCATGTATCTAAATCTAAACTAGCTACTTAATGATGAAACTTTTTATAAATTAGTCAACAGCAGCTAGCAGTCAAACCTAATGGCAGCAGATGGACTTCATGGTGCCTGTTCCAAACTCTTTGCTACTGTGCTACTCCCTCCAAATTCCACTCTGGTTGTGACCTCTTAGTTTTAAATACAAGCACAGTTGCTTTCTTTTTCCTAATATTTGCTTGGTTGCTTTACTCAGAGGATTCGATTGCAAGGGATTGCAAAGGCTTAGTCTGCTGCTGGACCACTGTATCCTCTCTGGCTTCGTTGTCCTTCCAGTATGCTGGCTTTTGAGCAAGCGTCCAGCTTCTCATCTGTATTCTCAAATTTGATGAAGGATTTTCTCAGCGCTATGACTGTGTTTCTTCCTTGGGAGGTTTCTCATTTGTCCTTTAGTTGCATCTCCATTGCCATGTGCTCTGCAGTGCTAATCCCCTCATCATCCAGACCTGGCACCCTCCCTGTCTATGAGTCAAGGTCTTTTACAACATAGTAGGTAATAATAAAAAACAGGCCCTGATGTGCAGTCATTATTTAGCCTACCTGCAATTATGAACCATGGAACTCCACAGCTTCTGTTATACTAGCTTCACTGTTTGGTTTGGGGTTTGGTTTTGGGTTTTTTTTTTTTGGTGGGGGGGAGGTTGTGCTGACCCACTTGAGGGCTAAGATTTTTGTAAGCTTGCTTGCGTGTCTCTGTGTGTTAGTTGTCTGTCCCTTGACAGCAGCATTCAGTTACCGATGGTACTTGCAGCTCCCTGAGCATGACAGTCGCTCAGCTGTTGTCTCTGAACTGCTGTTCTACACCTGCCTCTGGCCATACAGTGTCCTGCTGTGCTTAGGACTCCTGTCTTTGGCTACTGATTTGTGAATCTGTTTGATAGATGGGAGGTGTGCCTCTTCACCTATGGCCTTGGTGTCTACTAGCCTATGATGCCTTCTGTAGTGGGCTGTGTCAGGCTACTGTGGTCTTCATAACCTCTTGCGGTATGCCTCTGTAGTCATTCTGCCACACTGCTGCAACAGGTTTACTTCTCCTTAGAGGCAGGGTCTTTGTTAGGTTCATGCATCATGAAGCTTGGTTGCTTATATTCTTGGGATCGTGTATTGAAGTCCCTCAGTGATGCCATGTGGGAGCTTTTCCTGGCTGTCGGACTCTGGTACTAAGGAATGTCCTTAGTACCAACCCTGCTCTCCTGTTACTTTGTGGGTGAATAAGGGAGGATAGCTGGGAGAGCGGATCACATCTGTACTTGCCATTTGAATTCTTCTGCTGGGAAGTGGGCTTGTTGCCTGAGCCCAGTGTGGCGGGTGTCCTGTATCTTACAAATGGGGTTTAGAGTTTATCTGTCACATTTATTGTCTCATCCAAATCCAGGTGGCCTGAATGCTTTCTTATCTCTTTCTTATGTTTATTGAAGAGACAGTGTTAGTAATAAACACAAAGTACGTGGAATCAGACAGAAATTGGGCAATCTGAATTTGAGTGCTAGTTTCCCATCTTCCAAAATAGACTAATACCATGTAGTTTCTTGTCAACCTATCCCCTGGGCTTTTTGGGGGCATTCCTGGGCAGTGAAGGAGCTATAGTATTTGTACATAACCTGTTGTTCCTTACATGGGCCAGAAGAAAACAGATATATTATTCCAGAATATCCCAAGAAAGTATTGAAGTCCAATATTAGGCTGCACCTGTGAACAATTTCCTGTGGCTCTCTGAACAGTAGGGCACGCCCCTTAAAATCTCAGTGTGTCTCATGGATGAGTATAGTGCAAACTGAACCATCAAACAGAAAGGCAAACGCCTTCAAAGACTATACTGTTCTTATTCTGTGGGGAGGCTATTGTCCCTCATAACCAGCTCATGAGGAGCTATCTCTCAAATAGGTCACTTCAGTTAATGCCATACCATGGACAACTCCAAAGTAGATCGGATACCAACAGAGAGAGAGAGATTTAATTTGTTTAGTAATTCACTTTGCAAGGCTCTGAAGTAAATGAGTACATTAAAACTGGTTTTATAAAAGAAAAAAAAAAAACAACACCACAGTATTATCACAGAACTGATTTTGCTAAAATCAAAGCGTAAGAAAATTTAGATAGGATTAAGCATGAAAAAGTGCTATGCCGTTTTAAAATTATTTGGTACAACACAGAAAAAAACAGTGAGATTATTTCTCTTGTTCTTGTAAAAAGTGGATCCACTTCTGTGAGCATCAGACTTGAAACATTCCTCGAGTATCTGATGTAATCAAAGGGATGGGAATGATTTACTGGCGTTTGCAAGTAGATGTTGTGCTCTCCTCATTTACAAAATCTTCTCAGATGTTGTACTTCAAACCCTCTCTGGATATTTGATTCTGTGAACGGCTGCTGAACATTCAGATTGATTGCTTCTCCTCCATATACTGTTGAAGAGTTCATTTATGCCTCCGAGGTCTGGTGTGGTTTATATTTGAGTGCCATCCTGAGCCTGTCTTCAAGCCCAAAGCTATTCTGTAGATTCAGTGCGCATCCATGCTGCTTGGACCTCTAAACCTGTTCTCAGCAGCTGGCCTTAGGACACCTTGAGGGCCCGAGAGAAGAATACACTGAGCCCTTAAATGAGGGTCTTCAGAGCGTAGAGGGGCTGGACAGGGCCTGGCCGAGTCCTCCACCAAATGTCTGTTACAGTTTGGTAGCAACACTAGATGATCAGTGTTGGGGTAGTAAGTTAGGCTCCATCATCCATCAGCATAATATGCAGATGATAAAACAGTCAAATGTGAGGCATCCTGTTGCCAACAAAGTGGGCAAATGAAGCACGACTAAGGGCATGTGGAGTTCTGTAGCACCTCGGTCTGTGCTCACCCAGACGTTAGCACGTGGCATGGCCCATCTTAGCAGCAGCAGTGGTTAGAGGCACTGCTGTGCCTCTGGATGCCGGCCAAAATATGATGGTAGGGGAAGCATGCTCTGCAGCCCGCATGTGTAGAAACTGTAGATTCCTTCAATACCCCCTCAGAGGCAGCATGCAACAGGGATATCTTCTGCTGGTTCCTTGCTGAGCTCACCTGGCCCAGGTCTTCATGTTGCTTAGCTATTCAGTCTGCTCAATAATTTAAAAACTGGAAGATAGTTCCCAGTGCTTTTCCAAAATCTTCATGCCAGCATGAACGTTTCTTTTAAAAGTAGTTCTAAAAGAATGGGGGTTTTTGTACTGTATATTTTTGCCTTGGTTTTAAAGGCAGTGACGCAACTTTTAACAAAAGGGCTCATTGAGGAGATACAGTAAACAACTTATTCAGCCCCAGCCAGTTGGTGCTTGGTGGTAATACGCAATGCGGGGTTACGTTTAATGTTAGAGCTTAACAGAAGCTCCTGTAACTTTACCAGAGATTGGGTTGAGTCTTAACTGTGGCTTGTATCTCCAGAGTAGTCAGGTAAAGGTGCCAGTCTAGGCATAAATCATAGAATCATTTAGGTTAGAAAAGACCTTTAAGATCATCAAGTCCAACCGTTAACTTAGCACTGCCAAGTCCACCACTAAACCATGTCCCTAAGTGCCACATCTATACATCTATTAAATATCTCCAGGGATGGTGGCTCAGCCACTTCCCTGGGCAGCCTGGTCCAATGCTTGACAACCCTTTCAGTAAATAATTTTTTCCTGATATCCAATCTAAACCTCCCCTGGCGCAACTTGAGGCCATTTCCTCTCGTCCTATCGCTTGTTACCTGGGAGAAGAGACCGACCCCCACCTCTCTACACCCTCCTTTCAGGTCGTTGTAGAGAGCGATAAGGTCTCCCCTCAGCCTCCTTTTCTCCAGGCTAAACAATCCCCGTTCCCTCAGCCGTTCCTCATCAGACTTGTGCTCTAGACCCTTCCCCAGCTTCGTTGCCCTTCTCTGGACACGCTCCAGCACCTCAATGTCCTTCTTGTAGTGAGGGGCCCAACACTGAACACAGGATTCGAGGTGCGGCCTCACCAGTGCTGAGTACAGGGGCACGATCACTGCCCCAGTCCTGCTGGCCACGCTATTCCTGATACAAGCCAGGATGCTATTGGCTTTCTTGGCCACCTGGGCACACTGCTGGCTCATATTCATCTGGGTGTCGACCAATGCCCCCAGGTCCTTTTCTGCTGGGCAGCTTTCCAGCCACTCTTCCCCAAATCTATACAAACAATGAGACAGCTAGCATAATATATAGTTTCCCTTTTCTTTCCACAAACTCTCATCTTCTCAGATGAAGAAGTTGGATTTCTACCGAGATGAGTTGAAATGCAGCAAGACCTCAGTGTCGGTACTACCCAATTGCTAGAAGGGCTTGGCTCTTCTAAGGGTGTGCTGGTTGGTGCTGGAAACCCCCTGTCCAGGGGAGAAGATGAGCACAGTTTGGCCTTTGTACTGGTGCCTGCTTGCCCAGAGGGCTGCCGTCCCTTGGGCATTGCTGCTCCCCGCATCAAGGAAACGGTCTGTGAGGTTGGAGCTCGTGTGGTGGAATATATGTAGGTCCCAGGAGTGCAGGCTGAAGAGGGCTGTAAAAATTGGTAGTACAATCAAAATAAAAACTGGGAATGCCTCTGTAAAATTTGTTTTATCGGTCTAAATTTCAGTACTAATTAGTTCTGACAAATTAGAGAAGACTTGGAGACTCTAGGTCCACACAACTTCCACATTTTATTTCTTTTTTTTTTTTACTTGCAAGGAATAAGGAAATGTATTTGAAGCTGCAAAATTCTTATTATTCTTAAATTATTTTTTCCGATGTGGTTGTATCAGAAATAATGCCAGATTAATAGAAACCATTGGAGAGAGATCTGCCCTTCTCTTCAACACCTTCTAGCTAGTGATTTTTTTCACGAGTATTTTTTTCTTACTTTTTGTTTTTAAAAAAATAAAAGTAGAATCAAATCAAGATAAGGTAGTTAGAAGACTTCTTTCACTTCCTCTTGAGAATCCATAAAGGCTGTCATTATTTTTAGCCACAATATCATCATTTTTCTTAAATTGTGATAAAAACCCAGAGATTTGTGTGGTTATTTTCACTGTTGTGATGCTTTGGTGCATGGTTTGACGGGGCTTTTAGACTCAGTCATCAGTATTGCCATGCTATGGAAATAGTCCTGGCAGCTAACAAAAAACTACACAGTTTTGAGATCCTTCTTTCACTTTTTCCTATCTTACTTCATATTAAAGATTTTTCAAATCTTATAATTAGCTAAAATGTTTGCTAACTAGATAATAATTTGGAAATTGATTTTATGTTATGCAACATGTAATTAAAATTGTAAATCAATAAAATGCGATCGTGGATGGCCATTTTATAACTTTAAAAGCCAACTAATCAGTATCAAATAGAAGCAGCAATTTTTAATGCGTTCGGTATTATTGCAGAGGTTCTCAGGCAGGGCACATTAATTTTCACATTAGAGATGGGCTGTTGGAGAAAATGTAACATTTGAAATGTGGCAATGCTTTCTTTCAAGGAAAGAAGGAAAGTTCAGAATTTTTACTTGACACAATGTTGGGTTACTTTAAAAGTTCCATTTTCTACCAACACATTTCAATACAGGAAAACTTAAGGATAAAATTCTTGGTTTCCTTATGAAATTTGGAAAGTTGAAAAAAGCTCTTTTGTCAAGTCTTCTGCAGACTGGAATCCTGAAATTAATGAACGTCATTTAAACACAGCAGCCTAGTCAACTGTGGAAGTGGGAGCCTGGTTTTTAATTTTAGCAATGGGACAAAATATAATAATGTAAAAAGTAAGTGGGAAGGCCAGTTGTAGTGATGATTCTACTTTGCAAAGCAGCTCCACAGTAGTGTAAGCTATTGTGTACTTCATCTGCCTGAGTAATATTTTGTACAAAAGCTAGTCAACTGATTTCTCTGCCCAGGTTGGTCTTGCATTGCTTCGCTGATCCCAGGGACCCTAGGGCTTTGAGGTTTAAAGCTATGCACTCTTAAACTGTCGGTGGAGATCTGTTCATAGCCACATAGGTCAACTTCTTGTATTCTTTTGCCTAAAGCTGTCGTCCATTACTAAATAGGTATATGTTAAGGTGGATATTCTAGCAAGTCTTTCAGCATATCTTTCAGGTGTATCTTCTACAAAGTGTCACAGAATCACAGAATCGTATAGGTTGGAAAAGACCTTTAAGATTATCAAGTCCAACCGTAAACCTAACACTGCCCAGACCACCACTACACCATGTCCCTAAGCACCTCATCCAAATGTCTTTTAAATACCTCCAGGGATGGCGACTCAACCACTCCCCTGGGCAGCCTGTTCCAATGCTTGATAACCCTTTCAGTGAAGAAAAATTTCCTAATATCCAATCTAAACCTCCCCTGGTGCAACTTGAGGCCGTTTCCTCTCATCCTATCACTTGTTACCTGGGAGAAGAGACCGACCCCCACCTCTCTACAACCTCCTTTCAGGTCATTGTAGAGAGCGATGAGGTCTCCCCTCAGCCTCCTTTTCTCCAGGCTAAACAATCCCCGTTCCCTCAGCTGTTCCTCATAAGACTTCTGCTCTAGACCCTTCCCCAGCTTCGTTGCCCTTCTCTGGACACGCTCCAGCCCCTCAATGTCCTTCTTGTAGTGAGGGGCCCAAAACTGAACACAGTATTCGAGGTGCGGCCTCACCAGTGGTGAGTACAGGGGCACGATCACTGCCCCAGTCCTGCTGGCCACACTATTCCTGATACAAGCCAGGATGCCATTGGCTTTCTTGGCCACCTGGGCACACTGCTGGCTCATGTTCAGCCGGCTGTCAACCACCACCCCCAGGTCCTTTTCCACCAGGCAGCTTTCCAGCCACTCTTCCCCAAGCCTGTAGCGTTGCCTGGGGTTGTTGTGTCCCAAGTGCAGGACCTTGCACTTGGCCTTGTTAAACCTCATACAATTGCCCTCAGCCCATGGATCCAGCCTGTCCAGGTCCCTCTGCAGAGCCTTCCTACCCTCAAGCAGATCAACACTCCTGCACAACTTGGTGTCATCTGCAAACTTGCTGAGGGTGCAGTCGATCCCTTCGTCCAGATCATTGATAAAGATGTTAAACAGGACTGGCCCCAACACAGAGCCCTGGGGAACACCACTTGTGACCAGCCGCCAACTGGAGTAAACTCCATTCACCACCACTCTTTGGGCCCGGCCATCCAGCCAGTTCTTTACCTAGCGAAGACTACACCCATCCAAGCCATGAGCAGGCAGTTTCTCCAGGAGAATGCTGTGGGAAACCATGTCGAAGGCTTTACTGAAGTCTAGATAGACAACATCCACAGCCTTTCCCTCATCCACTAGGCGGGTCACCTTGTCGTAGAAGGAGATCAGGTTGGTCAAGCAGGACCTGCCTTTCCTAAATCCATGCTGGCTGGGCTTGATCCCTTGGTTATCCTCTACATGCTGTGTGATGGCACTCGGGATGATCTGCTCCATCAGCTTCCCCAGTACCAAG
The DNA here is from genome assembly GCF_035582795.1 of Mycteria americana. NCBI lineage: Eukaryota > Metazoa > Chordata > Aves > Ciconiiformes > Ciconiidae > Mycteria > Mycteria americana. The sequence continues at coordinate 5,510,851 of NC_134369.1, read as the reverse complement.
GTCACGCTGACAGGCCTGTAGTTCCCCAGGTCCTCTTTCCGGCCCTTCTTGAAGATGGGTGTCACATTAGCTAATCTCCAGTCAGCAGGGACCTCCCCAGTTAGCCAGGACTGCTGGTAAATGATGGAAAGGGGCTTGGTGAGGACATCTGCCAGTTCCTTCAGTACTCTCAGGTGGATCTCATCAGGCCCTATAGACTTGTGAGTGTCTATAGTGGTGTAGCAGGTCACTCGCCATTTCCCCCTGGATGATGGGAGCTCCATTCTGGTCCCCGTCCCTATCTTCTAACTCTAGGGGCTGGGTACCCAGAGAACAATTGGCCCTGCTATTAAAGACTGAGGCAAAGAAGGCATTAAGTACCTCAGCCTTTTCCTCATCCTTGGTCACTGTGTTCCCTCCCCCATCTACTAGGGGCTGGAGATTCTCCTTAGCTCTCCTTTTGCTGCTAATGTATTTGAAGAAGTATTTTTGTTGTCTTTTACAGCTGCAGCCAGATTGAGCTCTAGCTCAGCTTTGGCCCTTCTAATTTTCTCCCTGCACAGCCTTGCTACACTTTTGTAGTCCTCCTGAGTTGCCTGCCCCTTCTTCCAGAGGTCGTAGACTCTCCTCTTTTTCCTGAGTTCGAGCCAGAGCTCTCTAGTCAGCCAGGCCGGTCTTCTTCCCCACTGGCTCATCTTTCGACACCTGGGGACAGCCTGCTCTTGTGCCTTTCGGACTTCCTCCTTAAAGAATGTCCAGCCTTCCTGGACTCCTTTGCCCTTTAGGGCTGCCTCCCAGGGGACTCTCTCGACCAGTCTCCTAAACAGGCCGAAGTCTGCCCTCCGGAAGTCTAAGGTGGCAGTTTTGCTGACCCCCCTCACCGCTTCTCCACGTATCAAAAACTCTATCATTTTGTGACCACTCTGCCCAAGACGGCCTCCAACCATCACATGGCTCACAAGTCCTTCTCTGTTCGTGAACAAGAGGTCCAGCGGGGCACCTTCCCTAGCTGGCTCACTCACCAGCTGTGTCAGGAAGTGATCTGCCACACACTCCAGGAACCTCCTGGACTGTTTCCTCTCTGCTGTATTGTATTTCCAGCAGACATCCAGCAGGTTGAAGTCCCCCAGAAGAACAAGGGCTAGCAATCGTGAGGCTTCTCCCAGCTGCTTATAGAATAGTTCATCTGTCTTCTCATCCTGGTTGGGTGGTCTGTAACAGACTCCCACCACAATATCTGCCTTGTTGGCCTTCCCCCCGATTCTTACCCATAGACACTCCACCCTATCATCACCATCATCGAGCTCTAAACTATCCAGACGCTCCCTAACGTATAGGGCTACCCCACCACCTCTCCTGCCTCGCCTATCCCTCCTGAAGAGTTTATAGCCATCCATCGCCGCACTCCAGTTGTGCGAGTCATCCCACCATGTTTCTGTGATGGCAACCATATCATAGTTTTCCTGATGTACAATGGCTTCCAACTCCTCCTGCTTGTTGCCCATGCTGCGTCCTTATGTCCTGTGTTTTGCTGTGAACCCTCAGTGCCTTTATTTGGCCACTCATTTAAATGCTGATTCAGAGCACATTGCTGTTACTTATCTCTTTTTTCATTTTTTTTTTTTTAAACTTCAGACTGTTCTACTGCAGTTTCATGCAATACTGGTAGCAACTTAAAATCCATTCTTTTGACTGCTTCATTTTTTTTTGACTGTCAGCCCTACCATTTTGTTCTCTGATGTAGGCCTGTAAGAGCACAGAGCAAAATATTCACAAACATACTTCCAAATTCATTTAAGTCTTTTCTCTGCAAGCAGCTACCCTCACTGACAGTTCTGTTTGAAGATTTTTTAGTTGTTATTTGTAGTTCCGCAGCATCAATGTATCTCAGAGGGAGCTCCATTGCATCAGATACTGAATAAATGCAAAGTCACATTTTGCTCCCCAAAATATATAGAGTAAAGGAAGTCTACATAAATAAGTCAGGTAGGCCTAGATTGCTGTCCTGATGGATTTTTCCAGTGATCTTTCAGTAAGGTGACGGGTGCCTTTTCTGGCTAGAAAGCAGTGTGAAATGCAGTGAAATGTTCTCCCTGCGGACATATTTAGACACATGCTTAACATGCAGAAGAGTTCAGCAACTGATGTTGATACTGTTCCACCAGTCTGGAAACCAACATCCAGATATTTGAGATATGAAGAAGTAATGTATCTACATTTTCCTGGTTTTTCACTTCCGGTTCTGAAAACACCTAATCTTAATATCTCACTAGCCTTATAATAACCTCCAGAAATATATTACTACCCTTTAATTAACAAGAGAGAAAATTCTACTGTTTTTCTCTGGTATAATTGCTCTTCCCAATGAAGCCTGAATAAAGCCTGAATTCTGAATAATGTTGATATATTGGCTCACTTAGGAAAGCATTGTTAGCAGCTGATTGCTTATATAATCTCCTTGGCAATTTTTTACATTTAGGTTGTCCTTATTTTGTTACAAGAAAAGAACATAGAGGTTTTTACTTCCATTTGGTCCATTAATTTTCGTAAGTCATTTGGACAGCAAGGTATTTAACCAACCTCCTATGCAGTTTCAATGAGACACTATTTCTAAAGGACCTAAATTGAGTGCTTTTAGTCTAAGGCTTAAGGCTTTCATTAGAACAGGCCATGTTATCCGTGAAAGATTAATGCCCATATGAACAAGAAGGGGAATGTCATCAGGAATAGTAGTCTTATATCATCATAAAAAATGGGGCTTACTAAAAATCACAGTAAAAAAAGATTCGGAGTTTTAAACAAACCCCCATCGCTGGTTCTTTTATCGTTAAAAACAAATTAAAACTAATTACCTTCTAATCACAGAAGAACACAGTCTGATGTTCCAGTCATACTTTGTGGTGATTATAAAGGCAGGTGTGGAGCAATGGGAATGCTCAACATGAATGACTAGAATTAGTTCTGTAAGTTGTGCTAATTTTCTTTCGGGTTTTCCAATCTGTATGGAAGTGGGAGGATTTACGCTTTTCTTTTTTTCCAAAGACGTTCAAAGTATATTTTGGTGATTTGTAGACACACAGCATTTCAGCCAAGCAATTTGAAGATGTATTCAAGCTGGGTACATTTCCCTGAAATTCTAGGAACTGTAATGATAGAGAAGGTAAAGAGCAACTCCAAAATTCCTCAGGCCCATTCAGCTTCCTTTTGTTAAATTTTCTAATATTATGTTGGAGAATGAAGAAGCCTTTGAAACAGCCAAAGAAGCAAAAAATCCAAATCATAACTTTGATTACAGTTTGCTGCAAAGTCTCTTTCTAATCAGTGTGCTTTTGATTTTGCTTTACATGGTATATAATATTTTGCTGAATATTTACTTTACTTTTTTCTTTTTTCTGTATGAATACTGAATGCTCTTACTGTTATACATGGATATCATGGAACTCAGTTCTCACTCATTTTGGTTAATCATCATGTCGGTTTTGTTTTGATTTCTTTTTTCTTTTCCAGTGAGACAGTTCATCCAAGAAAGGTCAACTTGTCTGGTCAAGCAATATCTTCTTGACTCCCAGGTATAAGTGGGGAAACCAGTTCCTAGGGAAAAAAAAAAATATTCCAAAGAACAGATTTTTAAAAAGCCACTTTGCTAAACTGATCATTAAATATAACAAAATAATGTCAGTAGATATTGCGTTCAAGAAATACGTAAGAGAGAGAATTTTATAAACTTAATGGAATGGGAAAGTGCTAATGCTGAATACTTTAAGAGGCTGAGACACACTGGTATGTAGTTGGCCAAGTGGTAAGCGGAAAGCAAAGAAAGGAGGGTGTCATTGCACCTGCAGATGGGAACTTCAGCATGGATATGAGTTCAGTGTCAGATGAATCCTGCTTCAGGGCAGAGTGCATCTCTGATTATGTGCTCACCAATATAAGGCATTTTATTCCAACTACAGTAAATGGATGTAATAATGGGTGTATTTATTTTTTCCTGGCTGTTTCTAAGCAGTTTAGTTTAACCCTTCTATTGGGTGGTTTCCTCAACCAGTCAGCTCTAAGTATGGAGGTGAAGAGTTCATTCTTTCTACAGTCCTTTGCTTAGGTTTTCTTTGCGTTCTCCATCCCCTGATATCTCTTGCTGACTTAAACTAAAATGTTTTACTCGTAAAGCCATACGTTATAAACATCTTACTAAACAACCTACAAAAGTGAATTTTCTCTAGTGTTACCTGTGTATATTTCTGATTTATTTTTACAATACCAACTATCTTTTGATTTTACATTTGCACAGCTCCTAGCATAACAGAATTGTGGTATATGACTTTGATTTCTAGATATTTCTCAAGATCCACGCTCCTTCCATAGAGAAATATTCTTAAGAGATTATCTGACATTTTCACATGAGTCAAGCTCTCACTTTAGATCAAAGTGTGTTTGTGCTATTCATGCAATGCCAAAGATTATAGCTGAAGGAGAGGCTTGGATTCTGCCAGGAGCTGAGGAAGGTGCCAGAAGGATGCTTCAGTGTAGGACCTTCTCTCACCTCAGTATAGGAGTTATGTTGGGAGTGACTTTAGTTGGCTAAGCTGTACTGAGCTCCATTGCATCTCCACCCCGCCAATCTTTTCTTCCATAGTTGAAACTTATGGCCAGATATGAAAAGACCAGCTCTGGTAATCCTGTCTTTCCCAGAATTTAGTGGAGCTTAGGTGCAAAAGAGAAATTATCTCCCTATTTTATTTTTTGTCTTCTTTTCCCCCGTACTACATTGTTTATGCATAGCAACATTCATGAATTTTTATATCCTTATTGATCATTAAATAACTTGGGCAGGAGGGGACCTCTGAGGGTGGTCTAGTCCAACCTCTTGATCAAAGCAGGACCAACTTTGAAATTAGAGCAGGCTGCTCAGGGCCATGTCCTGGTCAGATTTTAAATATCTCTAGTGGCAGAGTGGGCAACCAGCTCTTCACCACTCTGACTGTGAAAATATTTTGCTTTATATCTAGTTGGATGCCCTATGCTATAATCTGTAGACATTGCCTCTTGTCTATTCACTGTGTGCCTCTGAGAAGAGTCTGGCCCTGCCTTCTCTCTATAATCATCCTCCTCGCAGTGGATGACTGCAATTAAGAGACCCTCTTAACCTTTTCTTCTTAAGGGCGAACAAACCCAGCTCTCTCATTGTACCTCATGTGCTCCAGCCACCTAACCATCCTCATGGCCTTCTGTTGGATATGTTTTGCTTGTACTGGGACAACTGGACAATGTACAGTCCTAACTGGACAAGGTTTTGCTTGTACTTTATTCATTTCATAACATTCTTGTCAGTCTGTTGCTCCAGTCAAGGTAAACATCATCCACTGTTCTCTTCCCACTCGCAAAGCGGGTCACTTCAGCACAGAAGGCAATCAGATTGATCAGGCACAAGTTGCCCTTAGTAAATCCGTGCTGACTGTCCCCAATTACCTTCTTGTCTGACAGGCCTGTGGTTCACCTGATCTTCATTCTTGCCTTTTTTAAATATTAGCATAACGTTTGTTTTTTTTCCTCTCTTTTTTTTTTTTTCCCCCTTGAGTCATTAGGAACCCTTCCAGTCTCTCAAATGTGGAACTTGTGAAAAAATGTTTAGTCTTTACTGAGCAATGGAGCAATGTGCAATTTCAGGCAGAGTAACTGAGTGAATGTATTATTAATAACTCAGGCAATCCTCTAGGTGCAGGATAACTGTGTTATCTGTGCCATGAAGAACACACACACTGGAGCCCAACGTCAGATATTCTGTGTAGTGGAAATGTGGAATTGAATGAAATGTGTAGAACTTGGCGTGAAGTTTTCCACTGTTACTGCCACTGTCTTTTGTACTTCTACTTGCATTTCAAGTATTCAGACATTTTGTGAATCAACTGCAAGATCTTTTTTGAGGTTACAGTGTCATAATTTAGGATTTCATAACATCTGAAATGTCATGCAGAAGCACCAACTTTGCCAATGTTAACTAAAGGATGGAGAACAGCAAGGATTCTCTGTCATGGCTAAAATCCACAAAAGAGAAATTCTTCTCTTTTCAGTTTAAATTTCATGCGGGCTTATGATTGTTTTGACTTTTTTTTAGCTGGGCACTGCTGTAAGTAGCAGATTTAGTTAATACTATAAACTTGATAAGTTATGATACTCTCAGCGTGCCAAATCCCTGTTAAATCCCTGTCTTTTAAGCTCTTTTGTAATTTTAAAATTCTCAATAAACAGCACACAATGCAATTATCAATAGACCCTAGTTGGTTTTTTTTTTAAATAAACAATTATTCTTGAATGTTCATTCTGTAAGTGTCTGGTACTGATAAAAAAAAAAAAAACAACACACAACAAAAAACCCAGACGACAATCATGATTGGGATTAGTTGTCAGGCAATTATGTATTTAAGTAATTAAAACTATCATCCGTTACATTCAATGCTCTAAAAATTCTCACATAATTGATGTCAGTCTTGTCCAGAGAGTAGGTTTTGTCTCCAATGGAAAAGAATATTATTCCCAGATTTAAAAATTAAGTGCCTGGCTCTTACTGCATCCTCTTCTTCCCTCAACATTTCTTCCCAACCCCCCAAGCAAGTATGCAAATCCTAAGTGGCTTAAAAATAAATTCTGTTCTTTTAAACAAATGTAGCTTGAAATGTAGCAAAGTGTTTTCAGATCATGCTTCCCAGATCCTATCCCTGTGTAATATTATAAAGAGCACAATGATGTCATTTTCTCGAAAACGCTAGCAGTGGTGAACAAGAATTTGCATAAACAAATGAAAGAAACTAGGTTGAATGTCAGAATATAAATGCAAATTTTTACCAAGAAATCAATTTCTTCTTTGTTTGTATTCATATGAAACATATCAAGAGTAGAAAGGTGCGCAATACCAGTTGCACATAGAAAAACATTGATAGCAAATTTAGTCTTGTATGTGAGCGTTGAGACATTGAGATGATGCTGTTCTGTCAATGTTTTAGAAATGCCATCTGGGGTTGGAACCTGCATTCATGTTGGCTTTTCAGAGGACTTGCACTCAAAAGGCTTTTGTTGATTGGTTTTATTAATATGCTCTCTCTCTGTATTCCTTGCCTAGCTGAGGAGATCCACCGTCCTCCAACTCTCTTATCTGGCTGGCATTGTGCTGAACAATGAACAGAACCACAGAACCCAAACTCGAGTGAATAACAAAACCCCCAAAGATGTGAAATTCTGCAGAGAATAGTGGAGTTAATAGCAAAGCATCCCTGTCTTCTACACTCTTACTGTTCCTCCAAGCACATGCCATAGTGCTTGCAGTACTAACTGTGGGGGTGAAAATTTCATGTCTGTACAGTATTATGAAGAAGCCTACGGGGCAGTCCTACCTTCCTTAAAGTCAGTAACTCATATGTGTAGTGTTAAATAGGTGTTAATAAGGTGATTACCTACCTTCAGTTATTTGCTTTAATTTCTTTGTTTCAAAAGTAAATACAAATTGAGAAAAAGACCAAAACCATGGAAACCATTTGCTAGTGAGAAGATGGATGTTAAAGATGTAAATAGAATTATGAAGGTTTCCTATAGCTTTTGATCTCCATGAAGGACAAAAAAATTTAGTTCATTGAAATTTCCCCTGCTTCTGTATATTAAAACTCAGTAGGAATTTTGATTTCCACATGGCTTCGTTTGATGTTTTGTGAGATAGATATATCTGAATATTAAGATAGTGTATTGAAAGACAAGTGAAGCATGTTACTGCTGTACTATCAGCAAGGGAACATCGTTATTGTTTAATCAGTTTTCAGTATGTTGTATGTGAGTTAGTTTAACTTGGCTCTTCATAACTTTGTTTAAATTAACATTAAGGGAATGGCCTCCCTTTTAAATAGTGTAGTATGCAGATAACTTGGGATTTCAGTTTCTTCTCTTTAAAAAATCATTAGTGGCAAAATAATCCTGCTATGGTGTCATAAGCACATACCCCATTAGCAGCCATATATTTATATATTTAAAACTGCTAACAGCTTACAGTGTGATCGTTATGGCTAATGCTCTTGAACAGTATCCATCTGATCTTTCATTACCTTTTTCATAAACTCTAACAACCACTCAACCAAATATCAGCCCCCATACACAAAAGTACATGAATCAAATTAAAATTTACATTTTCTAGTATTTTTTTCAAGGTGCTTGCTTTCCAAATTTATTTATCCGGCATTCATTAGAACTGTAGTGTAGTTCAAACAGCCTGTAAGCAGCCCTTGTCTCCAAGGAGTCTGAATGGCTGAGTAATCTAACTGGACAGTTAAGGATTTTCTGTCTAAGCTGACTGATGTTAATTTTAATAATCCTAGACTTTTTTCCCTTAATGTTTCAGAGAGTTGTTAGCAGAGTTCAGCCTTTTTTTTCCTCCATTAGGAATAACTCTGTATACCTGCTGACCCTTAGGGTAAGGAGTTGCCTTGCTTGAAAAAAGGTATGATGATGGTAGTGTGAATGTAGAACGATGATTTCACACAAGGACTTTTGCTTTTAATGGCATGTCTTCAGTACCGTGCTATCTGTTTCCTAGTTGATCAAAAGTCTTCTTCAAATTCCCTGGGTTAAAAAAAAAAAAAAACCCAAACACATTACACACTACAGTTTATATGCAAGATGAATTGAAAGCTTTTGTAGACTGGTCACTGCTGTGAAACACGAGATCCAGAATCAACACCTTCTTATAAGGACATGAACTACATTCATTTGTAGTAACTATAAGTTTGTATTCATCTGCCTTAAGAAAGGTAGTTTCCTTTTCTTCAGCATAAGTAACACACAAAAGTACTTCTGACAACATTAGTTAGTTATAAGATTGATATTCCTTGGGATCTTTTTAGCATGAAATTTACTTTTTTAGTTTCCAGAAATTGACCCTGATATCATCCTAATACTGCTGAACTCTAGAATAATTCAGATAAAAATTCACACTTTATTTCCATGGAAGCAACAGTATGCACTTTTAGGACAGTGCAGGCGCAAGGGTATGCCTGCAGCCATTCATCGCACTTTTGTGGTGATAGGCTTCACGACAGTGTTCGGTGCAAATTTCTTGCAGGCAATTGCTCATCTGCCTTTTTTTTAACTTATTTTTTTTTAAACATAGGCCTATACTTACGACTGAAAGAGAGCTCATACAAAAACGGCATATCCCTAACAGTATATGCATTCAGAGTAATTCTTGGATTCTGAACCATATTTGTCCTGTTCATTCAGTAATGACTTTATGCTATTTTTCTAGTTGTATTGGTTACTATTGGATCAATTCATCCATTTTAGCCTGTCAACCTTCAAACACAGAAGTATCTGATTTTGGAAGACCAAATTAGTTTGTAGGTTGGCTCACGCGTCAAACTTGATAGTTGAATTCAGATTGCAGAGTCTTCTGTGTTATTTATTCATGTTTTCATAAAGTACCCAGCAGGACTCTAGGCCCCTGAGCGTGTAAACTTATACAATGAGTTAACTTGATTTAAGTCATGAAGAGAAAAAGAAAGTGCAAATTGTCATATCCACACACAATAAATCTTTCTCCAAGTACAAACCTAAATGTACATACAGGGACCTGACCTGCACATAAGTATTGTCAGCTTTCATGCTACAGTATATTATCATTTATATTACGAGGATCTAAGAGTTTGTGCTTAACAATATATATCCCCGTGATGTTATTTTTTTAACATTCATTTTACGTTTCTTTTTGGTTGGTTCCAAGTCTGAAATTATGTTTTTGTGGAGATATCCTTAGTAGTTATACAAAAGTCATGAACAAGAGGTGTACATGATCCAGTTTTAGAATGGTGGGTTTTAGTAGTGCTAAGGATCGTAACTATTAGGAGCAAAAAGTTTTCTTCACTATGTTTTAACCTTGACATTCAGTGAGTAGAAATGAGAGTAATGGATCACGCAATCTTCTTCAACCTTGTATCTTTTTCAAACCCAGGGCTGAAATTACACTTTTTTCATATCGATTTGTTCTACTACAAATGGAACTAATTTGATTGTAATTTTTATTTACTTTGTAGGAGGAGGTTGCACTTCTTAATCATATATAGTAAAAACTCATTAGCTGAGAATGAGCTTTTAGCTAAGGATGAATTAGCTGAGAATCCACTTTTATTCTATCATTGAGAAAGAACAGGTTCTTGGTGTCTCTCACACCTGTAAGTGTATTTTCTAACTCCTCATTACTTCTTTAATTACGTCTTGATTGTGGGGTAAATTCTCTAAGCTGCATTAGAAGGAAAATCATTGTCTTTTATTCCCCTCTCTGTGGGGAATTCATTCCACTTGTTTACTGATGTGTGTGGCAGACTGAATAAAATGATTCCTAATTAGCATATATGAAATAATCATTGGTCTATCTGGAGTCATAATTAATGCATTAGGAAGAATTTACTGAGTGTCAAGGAGAAAGACATTAGCATAAATGAGCTTATTTTAGATGGGCTGCAATTGAGAGACTACTTTCCGGTAAGAATGTTTACCAAAATTAAGCAATAATAACATATCAATTTACTAAGAACCATTAGCATTCATGATCTGAACTATTAACTTCTGCAAAGAAGCTCCAGCCCAGCTTTGAACACCTTGCTAGCCAGAAGATTTTGTTGGCATCTTAATAAAGTCACAGCAGCACCAAAGGGTGTGGGGATGAGGAGGAGAGACAGTCTGTGGATGCACGGAGAGGCTTTCCTTAATATGCTTATGGACCTTAAGAAAAGTAGATGCTGCAGAATCTTATTATTATCCTGTCTGGGGCTTTATTGATTAAAGCATGTTCCTACTGAGAGTGCAACCTGTAGACAATAATGAAACGAAGATTATCCTTACACAGGCAAAGGTGTTCAAATAACTTTAATTTCTATATTGATACTCTGTGAGTGGGGAAGTGACAAACTGTGTTACAAACTTTAACTATTTTCATTCTTTTTTTCCTTAGTCAGTCACTAAGCATCTGATAGCCTGAAAGTAGATTTTGATCTTTAGAGGACTCTCTACATTGAAGAATGAATGCTTTACCCAGGGAAGAGGTGAGGCTCAGGAGACTCAAAAATAGGCTTAGTCTTGTAGGACTTAGGTTTATAGGACTTACATCTAATATCTTTTAGCATAGTTGTCATGACAACGTTGAAAAGATGTGACTGCAGATAGAGCCTGGCAGTGGGTCTGTAAACCATTGAGTTTGGCCCAACTTCAAGTGTGAGGAGCTGACTGAAAATGAGAGTCACTTTAGTCAAACTAGGGTTAAGTTAGTAGAAGTGGACTCTGGTATTGCACTTCCTTCAAGAAATGGTGATCCATTACAGGACTAGAAATTTACAGTAATCTATCAAATTAATGTAAAATCTTCCAAGAACAATCATAACCGCTGTCATTAATTCACGTGGGGAAAGCCACAGTCCGCTTAATAACTCCTTCGCTGTCCCCAGCTTCTGTACCGCTTCCCTTGTGTATTTCCAGTAAGACAAATCACTGCTACGTACTTTAAATCTTTGCAGCAGTTTTTGCTTCATATTCTTTGCTATTGACTTTTAAGTGAAGCACCACACATCACCAGTATATTGGCAAGGCTACTGATGGTAAGAAACTCATAAAACACACCTAACCATCTGTATAGAAAGCATAGTCTTTTTACGGCTAAATTAGAACAGGTAAGTGTTTTGTGGGTCATAGTAATATTTGCGCTTCATTAAGCGGTATGCAAGATGACTGATAATATGGGAAAATGCCTCTTTTGGTTGATGAGGTCTTTGTTGTAATAGTCAGAACACCCAGTATATTGATTCATTGTGGTATTGCCTTTCAAAAATGAATTGAAAAGCAGCATGATTGAGGGGGGACTCAAGAAAAGAAGAAGGCAGTCTTAATAATGCACTGTGGTTCAGATGAATGCAGCCATTCAGATTATTGAACAAATCAGTACAAAGTGTAAGAAAAAATAATAGGCAGAGAAACTGTCAGAGTCACAGTACTGGTAAAGAAAACCTATTTAGGCTTTTCTGCTGCCACCTTTATTGCCTTCATAGACATAATATATTTAGCAATAACAATCTTCCCTGACCTTTTTTCTAATCAAGTTGTGAGTTTATACTGGGGAAAAGTGATTGTGATATTCCGTTTTGTTTGTGCCTCTTCTGGAGGAGATACCGTATCTACCAGCATGTCAAAAGCTCCATTTCCAGAATTACATGCAAGCCATTGTAACAACTGCTGTTAAAAAACACCATCTACAGTGCTGACATTTTGGCCCGGTGATAAATGTAGCAAAATAAGACTATTTCCTCCAGAAAGGTCAAAGCCAAGGGATTCGATTAACATAGCACCTCCTTAAGGAGGTAAGTTGGTGCGTTGGAATAAAGAATTGTCTTAATTTTTCTCTTGTCCTTCCATATAAGAAGATTATTATTTTGTGCTTCCACCAAGTAAACTAAGAATGAGGAATGGAAAGAAATCCTTAGGCTTGATCCTGCCCACCACTGTAACTGTTGTTAAGTCCCAGAAACGCCATGGGCTGTATTCCTTCATATCAGTTGGCCTTAGTCCTGTTCTGCAACAGGGCCAACATGCCTGTTCATTTCCGGCATCTATATAAGCTGCTTCCTTAAAATGTCTTCAAGAGATTAATGTATATAGAAGAAGGATTAGAGAGAGTCTTAATTACCAAAAGAAGGGTAACGGCCCTCAAAAAAAATTTCTTTGTTCTTCCTCTCCCATCTCCTCTTCCCATCTTGGCCAAACAGCGCTCTCCTGCCGTTGTTCTCACTTCTGAAGGATATGCTGGTATTATGATGGGAGGGGAGCTCTTCTGCCTCACTGTAGCCACTAAAAATTAAGGAATTCATCCTCTGGTTTTGTTCAGCTTCAATGTTTGCAATTCAGTAAATAACTGTCAAGTTACGAATTTTTAGGTGCAGTCTTCCTGATAAGTGAATACAACCTAACTCCAGGTACTTGGCATGAGGATCAAAAAGCACTGTTGTACATTTCTGTTTCTTGCTGACTTTCTTTTTAATTGCAGTTTTCAGACATTGCTGTTGCTGGGCATTTTCTTAATATGATTTCCTTCCTTTAATGTGTTCTGATGTATTATTCGGAGAATCTTTGACTTTGCTGCTAGAAGCTAGGATGACAGGTGTGGAGAATTATCCTCAGAAAATGTAAGACTTTTACAATAAAAAAAAAAATTAAGCATTTTATTCAGGGTAGCGAAGAAGTCATGCCTCACTTGTGGGAGACTGTTATGGATTCTCTGTGTGAGATTTTCCTGTCCCAAGAGGAGCTTTAATAGATCTCGTCATTACTGCTGTTCTGCATTCAGAATGATACCCTTATCCTCTCTGCACCGCTTCTCTGATGACTAGCATGAGAGTCCCCCTCCTTTGGGTGACAAGAACATCGCTTTGGTAATTCCGCTCGCTCCTCATCTCTGGTCTCTCCTCACCCCAGTTGGTCAGAAGGTGGTGTCACACAAAAGGCAGCAAACTTTTACTTCAGGAGAGAACTGGGACGTGATTTTGTTTAGTCTATGCATGAAAGAGATGGTGAATGAAGGATTCTTGGTGGTATGAGTGAGGAAGCAGCCATACAGGCAGCCACAAACCTTTGTCTGTCGGATACAAAACAAGTGAATACCTTTTCAAACAGTGGCTGAATTTACTGCTGGCATTAAGTCAACTTGAAGGAGTTGCACCTGCCTGCAGCTTTTGGCCCTGGTGGTGGTATCTCTCTTAAAGATGTATGTATTTCTGCTAATCTGACTTCAAACCCCAGCATTTTCATTTGATTTCACGTTCACTGTGTAATTGCAAAATAAGAACGAAAATGCTTTTTATAATGTAATTCATAAAGCAGCTTATGGCCTTGCACAATTAAAATGGCTAAATGGAAACAGCTCACTGCCTTTTGAAATGCATACTAAGCTAACCAGAAATTTATCAGTGAATGTAGTTTCTATGAGGCTGTGGAAACTTTGGAAATGTTTGATAAAGGTGTAACCTAAATTACTCCAGGAGGTGCATAAAATTAGCAGTAATCATTGCATGAGTTGTATCACTGTATCATCATAAATGGCATATTAGATCTGGCAAAAATCCTTTCACTTTATAAGCAGATTGGATTGGTTCTGCGTTTTGTTCTCTGGCTCACAACTGCTTTTAGTTGTATGCATGTGATCCTGCAATTCCAGGCTGTTTTTTTAAAAGAAATTCAACAGTGATTAGACTCAGATACCTTATTTTGAACAGAAGCCTAGCCATATATGCAAGTGATGTCAGCAAATTTGCATGATTGACCAGAGCTTCCTCCAGCCCATCAAATTCACTTCTCTCCTACCCAACTAGAAAGACCGAGAAGACACAAAAGCTTTGCTGCTGTGACTAATTAACTAGGAACCACGTAGAAGTCTGCAAACTGAAACTTAGCAGCGTACCTACCATGAGCCAGTTAGACTCTCGTCTTGAAGTGTCAATCTTTGGAGCATATTTTCAATAAGGCAGCATTAATTAACACAATTAAATGTGTAATTAATCACTCAAAGTAATTATTTTTCCTCCTCCCAGTATGACACTGGAGAGGCTGGGGTATTGACTTAATCAAGTTACAGTGTACCCAGAAATCAGGACCTGCTGTTTCTCGGCCCGGTATGCCTGAGATGCTACATACCGTTCTTCTCCTTCCCCTTCCCAACAGGATGCCACGTGGCATCTCCTGTAGCTTTATAAGTCACTCTGAGGTTAAACAGCACCAGGGAATACAGTTCTCCGTGGTCTGCCACCATCTTGGGGCTCTCCGTGAGGGTAACCAGCCCACTCGGAGGCTATCAACAGCATGTTCCCATCTTCCCATCTATGCATCTCCACTCCAGTTTTTACAGGCAGCTGCATTAGTCTTTTTTGAGACACGAAGATTCACAAAGCAGCTGTACTATTAAATCCTGAATGGTGTGATTCTGAACACACGGGTTTGGTTTTTGCCTTTTTTTTTTTTTTTTTTTTTTTAAATTAAGCCCATTTTCATGGAAATGGGAGGTTTAGTTCTTGGAAAACAAATAAATGGTGTATTCCCCCCTTCACCCCCCTCAGTGTGCTGTCACAATTCATGAAAATTCTTCTTCTTCTGTCCCCCTCCCAGTTAATGGACCCTAATTATCATGCATATGAGGGATATGAACTTCCAGCATAAATGGGTGGATACTGCCAATAAAAATCCTACACTGCTTTCAGTGAATGCTGTGCATGTGTCACCTCCCCCCCTCATTAATTTTCAAGCACTGAGATTGCAGTAATTTCTGCTTATAAGTGGCATGTTGATGTGTTTATTACTCTGCAGTTGAGTTCAGGGCTGTTTTTCACGTCTTTTTGCAGTGCTCATCACCACCTCAGTAACTATAGACTAAAAAAGCTGAGGCCCTATCTAAGACCCAAAGAAGCTGATGCCTGGGGAATTGTTGATACCAACCTGCTGTTCAAACTTCCTCTGTTACTAATTCTTCAAGCAGTCACAGTCTTTCAGACCTTAATAGAAGGGCTGTATCATGGAATTTGAGCTTCATATTAAGCATTTTTAAGGATTATTCTGTTTCAAACAGTGATTCCTGATTATGTTTTAATTGCATGTTCTTTGGGAAATACTGCAGTCGTATCCCTGGCTGTCTGAGAGCTCCAAGTGTTCTCATAAATGTGACAGAGAAGATACTGCTCCTAAAAACCCATGCGGTAAGGCATAGAGAAGAGGGATTATGCTATCTCCCTTGTAACCCTTCACTAGTTTCCCAGCTATTTGATGCATCATCTGTGTTCGTTTCCCAGTAAGCGTTAGCCACTTTTGAGCCAGCATGGGTTCTGTGCAGGCCTCGGGTGTGCAGGACTTTGTAATTGCTGCAATGCTACATTGCCTTCTGCTAGTCTTTCTGTTGCAGAGATCTCTCTGCTGGCATCGGCAGAAGAACCTGGCCTAGCTCCATTGCTACCATATGGCAACCGGTTGATACACAGATGCCTCTTAGTCCATGCTGCAATAGGATGGCGGACTCCTCTGTCAATCCTCCACGTTAGCACGTATTGAAAATTTGCTTAAAAACATTGGCTCCGATGGGTGCCTAACCTTGATTTGCGAGGACTGCTCTTAAGTCCCAACTGCTGCCTGGAGAGCCAGGGACCCTCCAAAGCAGAGCCCCTCTGGTAACGTAACCCTCTGTGGATGGCAGAGCGGGGTCCGTGCCCCTGGCAGCCGAGGCAGCCGCTTGCTTCTGCCATCAGAGCAGGTAGAGTGCAGGCTGTTCCCGAGACACCCATCTGGGTGGCCACCGGGCAGATCATGGAGCACGTTGTGCCCATGAACAGACCTTGAGCTTTTACTAGATGTAGCCGTTGATTTCCAAGGCCGTGCATTAACCCTGCGCTTCTTTGTTAATGATCAAAACAAAAAGAGCTAAGGTCTGCAGCTGAGAAATCTGAAAGGAAACCTGAGCAGCACATTACGTTTTAGAAGAAACTTCATGCTGTGGCTTTCATTGGGATTTTATTGGAGTCTGAATTGCTAGTAAAAGAAGAATCACAGAACGGGAAGTGAAGTCAGGCACCGGAGCTGGAGCACAGTTCTCACAAATGACTTTTATTGCTAGATGTTCAAACAGGACTGATCTGAAAGTACCAGAAGATCATTACCATTCACAGATTGTTGATAGTGTCTTGGTTTTAGAGACTGATTCTGAACGATCCTTCCTAAGTAAATTGCATGGAACTTATTTTACTGCTCCAGAACACTAAAGGACGGAGGCAGCTCTGCCAGAACTTGAAGCAGAATTTTGCAGGGGCCCAGGTGATGCAAGCCTCAGGGCTGTGCTAATAAAGCCATAACGACATTCTTCAGTACTGTACACCTCTCGTGAATAGCTCCCGGTCTGATGGTTTTAAAGGGGACAAAGCTGTTTCAGTAGTAACAGATGGGATGGGAGCACTTTAAAAGCGGTATATCCCATCTCGATGCTTGTCTAAGTTTAAGATTTCCAGGTATAATAGCGAATATTAAAAGTTTACCATTTTCACTGATTATAATTACACATTCCTATTCCAGGATTCTCTACATGCACAAATGGAAAATTATTGCACTCTCAGTTTAAGAAGCTGAAAAAAAAAAATACAACAAATTTTTGGATCATTTTGTAAGCCAAATTAAATAATTTACATACATGAGCAAACATATATCCACCTTTACAATACGTAAAAAACCTTTGAAAGAACAAAATGATATGATATTGCTATGCCTGGCCTGTACAATGTAGTTGTTATGATTCTGGCAGTTGTGTACTCAGAGTGGTACTCCAATATTATCTCACGACACCTGAAATGAACTCGGGAGTCTATGAAACTATTTAGCAAGCAATAACTGCCTTGAATACGAAGATGAGAGACGATGGTTAACTCTGGACAATTCTGATTTTTGTTACTGTCGTGTACCAGTCATTCCCACTCAATTAATGACAGTCAGGTGGTGCTCAGCACGTCTGAAAATCAGTCTTCAGGTGTAATTTCTTTTCCAATTAGAATGAACACATTTCTGGGAAAATGGGATTTTAAAATGAGATGCAGCAAAGAAACAGTAGAACAACCATCTTTGTGTACCTTCTTGTGACTCCAGAAACCAGTAAACTTTTGTACCTGACTAGGATTAAGTAATTAAGTTATTTTGCAATACTTTTATGATAGTCAGAAAACTTTAACCTTTGCTTATGAATACCAGGCAAATTATTGATGAGGTCTTGAGGTGCTTGAATAAATCCCACTATTTTGTAGCTTTTAGGAACCAAGAATGGAAATGTGTTTGACTTCTGTCCTCTCCTCTCGAAAAGCCTCTTCACTTCCCCACCTCCTCCCTGATCCCCAATGCCACAAGACACAGGAAAAGGAAGGCTTGGGACTTTGTAAAGACTCCTTGCATCATCCTAAAGTCAATATTATTGGATATCTTATTGCATACAAGAAGTATGACCCCAGTTCTGCCTTCATATCCTAGGTCTACCACAATAAAAATGGTCTCCTTACATTTCACGTAATATCAGGAGAAAAGACGGGAGCAAAAAGGTTGAGTCTTACTTTCTCTCTGTCTTCCCTCTCAAAGAATCAGAGAGTATAACAGGTTAATGAAAATGCTGGATGGAAGAAGAGAAAGGAGGACTGGTACTCTAAGAAAAAAATAGTGACGTGAAACATTGTGAGGTTTTTGAGCGGTGGAGTCTTCAGCACAGAGTTGTGAGGTTTCTGAGACAGGTGAAGAAAGATGAGAAGAGCAGGTTTGTAAAGAAATTACCTGTGTAATCTGTGCAGACATAAATGTTATCTAAAGAAATCCAAATTTAGAAAATTGTTTTAATCACCATCTCCTCCACAGAATTTGTGTATTTTGAATTTAAAATGGAGTATTGTTTAGCTGTCCTCTTTAGAGCTTACTTACATAATTTATATGTAGTAGTCCAAAATTAAAACCTTGCTGTCCTGTTCCCCTGTGGTTTGGAAAGAATGGAAATTATTCTTCCTTTTCATTCTCATTTTCAGAAGGTTGTCTAAATCTGAGAAGTGAGAACAAGGGGATCTGAATGCTGTCCTTGATTTTGACACCGATTTATTGTACTTTGGAAACTTACTCTATTCTATGCCTTAGTTTTGTCATTAAGAGGGGGTTCAGTGCTTCTGTACTTCATATTGCAGATAGTGATAGTTTATTAATATTTCCTATCACCTTGTGATTCTACAGTAGAAGGCTGTATTCAGATGCAAAATATTACTTCTCCGCAATTATTATTTCCATGCCAAAACTCTACAAATAAGCTTTGCGAAGCCAGATCGCAGTGTTGTTGGCCTAGCTTTAGCTAGTACTGCATGTTGCTGTAGAGAAAAAATTGCACTTCTTGTTCTTCCTCCTACAAAACTCCTGATAAACATTTCAAATGGCAGTGGTGTAATTATCTTTGATTAGTGACTGTGCTAACTTTAAAATAAAAAAAAGTAAAGTAGATGTTGATTACCAAGCACTAATGTAGTGCTTTCGTGCACAGCTATAATTCTACTCATGAATATACATTAATCTTATGCATCAGTTGTTATCTTTATCTATAATCAAAAGACACTAACCAATGCAGCTTCATTCTGTTTTATGAAACGTAAAGGAAGCATAGCATAGCAATGACCATAGTGCAGGATATTTCTGGATGATATAAAATCCTTAAATGTCTTTTGAGCTTTGCCGTTTGAAATAAACCCTGCATTTTTTTTTTCCACAATCACAATGTTTCGGAATAAACTGTTGCAGAGAAGGTAGCAACCAGAATAACATTGAGAGAGATGAGAGTGCAAGCGAATGTGAAAACAGAGGCTAGAAGCAGCAGGGCTGGGAAATTATGTGTGATGGGGGGAACCAAGCGGTGCATTCCTGTAGAGTACCTGAATGCTTAGCAGGACAAAAAATCTCCAGAGCAATCTGGGGAGGGAGGGAAGAAGTGACCTACAGGTGAAAAGGTGTGAAAATGAAGTGCTTGGGTTAGGCTTTATATCATGTAATGCTGATATATCTATTATTATCAACATCTGAACTAATTGTCTACAATTCTAATCAGAGGAAAGAAAAAGCTACTTATGGAGCATGATTCATTTCTCCTTGGAGTGGATATGTAAATACAAGCAGATGAGTTGTGCTCCAGAAATGCTCATTTCTCTCCGCTGACTCTCATACGAGTTTGCTTGACTAGCAAAAATGCAGCCATCGCTACAGTGGGGACATCTAATTCTCGTTCTCAGGCTCCTCCCCAGCTCCAACACTATTACTGTGGTTGTTCTGAAGTGAAAAAATAGCAATGAAAAGCTGCAATTAAAATCAGTGGGTTTAAAATAAAACCTGGAGTGACGACAGGTTCTAGAGAGCTTCTGCTCTGCTGCCGTTTTTCAGTCTTTTACTTTTCAGCACCACGCAGGCTGAAATGCTGGGCTTGAAATCGCGTACGCTGCTCCTGCTAATTTCCAGATCAGATATAATTGTTGCATCCAGTGTGGTGGGGGCTCCCGAGGGACACGAGTGCTGCGGGGCTCAAAATCCCAGACGAGCTCGTTGCCATAGTAGCCTCCCGTGGAGCATTTGCTCCTTTGGTTGCTTTTCTGCTACATCTCAATCTTGTGCTGTTTCAAAGTTACTGTTTATTCTGTAGTAGGCTATATCACATTTGATTGAACCTGTCAGATCTCCCTAATCAATTTTTTAAGTATCAGTTTTCTTATGCAATGTGTTAGGGCAATCTAAATGTTTGAATCTAATCGACAGGTGCTTTTGTTTTTTGCTTTTCCCTTCAAACAGTCACAGAAGGTAAGAACAAGAGCTCAGTGAAAACCAATCTGGGAAGAGTATAGTCAGCAGATTAAGGGGTCTGTTCTGAGTCTTCATTTTCCACTCTCATTATTCTGACTGATCTTTGGCAAAGCAAGGCAGGCGTGTGGGCTGTATTTCCAACCCAAATTTTTTCGACAGCTGTGCAGCAGACTCTAAGATGGCAATTGACTGTAGCACTGTACAACTTAAACATGTCTGTGAACTGTAGTAACTGTGCAACTGCTCCCCTGGGTTTTCTAAAACAGATCTCAAAGTTTCTTACATACATTCTGTGTTTTCCTGCAGAGCTGAATCTGATAAAATGCTCTCTTTGCAGCGACGATGCCTGTAGTGCTCATCCTTGCAGCAGGGACAAAGACACAGGGGTTCTCCTCTCCTTCAAAGAACAATGCAGAAAGGTGTTTGCATTTCACAGTATATTGCTTCACCACACAATTCAGTCCCATCAAGTTGTCGTATATAAGAAATGATCGTTTCCATCACTCTGAAGGAGTAAAACCAACTGCCTAATCTTTTCATATGGGTGTTCCTTGTACCTATCACATTGAAGTGCAAAATGTCACGTTATTGCTTCCGCAAAAAGTACTGTGAGTAATTCTTATTGAAAGCAGAGGGAGGGGAAAATATGGTTTCAAAGCAACTTCTGCTAGCTGTTTTGTGACAATGTAGATTAAAAGGTATTCACAAGAGCAGTGTGATTTCCTCTACTGGCACGATTTGGCTCCATGGTTTTAAGTGGACGCAGTGTTTTGCAAGGAGAAATGAAATTGTTTTGCACTTGCCTTTAAAAAAGGCTAGACCAAGAAAATAATGAGGTAGAATTGGGAAGCACAGTGGCTCAAGGTTGCTGGCTGCATACATTTGATCTGTCAAGGTAAGCCCAGGAAGCACTTGGTTTTGATTTTTCTTTGAGTAATTTCACATCTATTTGATAACTCTGAATGCAAGACTCCTATTTTAAATGAATATGAGATGAGTTTCAGGTCGTCTTCACAATTCTGACTTGACAGCTCTGGCCTGTTGCTGCTAAAAGATTGAAGAAAAGTACAAGAATGAATCATTCCTAAGAATAAAAGCCCACAATGAAAACCCAAGCCAGCAGGTCTGTAGGATGCTTGAGCCTTGCCCAGCATACTAGGTTATCTTTGAATTCAGCAAAATTGCCTTTTTTTCCGGGTGACATCCAGGACACAGCTTTTCAAGGTCAGTGAACTGCTAAAGCTCATCCAGCCATTCTCTTTTTTAAATATTTTGGGAGACGGGAGGGAGCAAAGGGAAGCTGTTGCCTTTGTGACAGTCTCAGTTTGTTAAACTAGATTCGCCATTGCATCGGGCCCCCCTTTTTAGACTTCTTTATTCTTCCCAGGCTTCCAATCTAAGCCAGTGACTGAAGGCAGCAAAACGCTGGTTTTACAGCAATGACAAGAGAGCTGAGTTCAGCCAGTTTTTCATTTAAAATCATCCTGTGCCCCCAAACTGGATTTACATTGGGCCTGAATCCAGTCTGAATAAGGCACTTGACCTTTCTGAGATTATCATGGTGTGGGATGGACAGGTTTTCTCAAATTCGTTGCATTATACATGTAAAAAGAATAAGGTACAGATGCTTTGTTGGAGTTACTGTTTCTGGGAATGTACTTTTAAACTACTCCTAATCTCATTTAATATTCATGTGGACAACATATTTCCTTTGCCTGCAAAATACAGTTGTACCCATGCAGCTAATTTGATTTCTAAATATCTCGTAAAACCAAGCAGAATTTTTCTTCCTTCTTCTCATTAACTGAATTTGGTATGTAATTGTTGCTATTTTCTATATGGTGGCAACATGCCTGTAATGATGGGGTTATGACACTAGCTCAGTCGGATTTAATGTAATGCTTTACAGTCAGTGGCTTTGAAATCAGGAACACAGTGAAAAGAAAGAAGATTAAAACCAATTGGACTTCTTTTTTTTTCCCCAGGTGCCATAATAAAGCCTGGTATGTACATTGCAGCACTGACATTAGAGTGCTGCAAAGCCTGACCCCTTGACCTCACTTCTGTAGGTGCAGAGGACTTTTGGACTCAAGAAAATGGTGCACATTTGCTCCACTATGCAGAACAGAGCGCGTTATCCCCTGGGGCTCTACAGAAAGACCTGCTTTTTTGTATGCCAAAACCAGAACAGAAGTAATGTGTCCTCTAGTGTATGGAATGTCAAGTTTTCTCACATAACAATTAGTGCAAACAAAGGGATAAAAATGTGAAAGCAAAGGTTGCAGGTTCATAAATCGCTGTTTTAAAGTGTATCAGTTAATCATGTGTTCAGTGTTAGACCAAGATATATATATATGAGTGCAATTTGACTTGTAACATTGAAGAAAGCCGGGTTATTTATGAGTCAGAGAGGCAAAACTCATAACATAATCGCACTTGCAAAACAAATGTGCTATTATTTGACATTAATTTAGAGCAACCCGTCCTGAATAAGCAAGTAGAATATTTATACATTCAAGTCTCTGTGTCTAATTGTGTTTGTGCGTGTAGTTACATATTGCAATTACTGTTCATTGACGCTATTCATGCATTTTTTAAAATCTAACTTCATAAATTCATATCTCTAATTTTATTGCCTCTCACAGATGTATCTGAGGCTTGTGTGTGTGTATATATAGATAGATAGATAAAACGACTTCTAAGTAAAGGTGGCACAGTCAGACCCACCAGTTATGTACCGGTTTCTCTTCAAGGAAGGGTCATTTGGTAAATGAATAAACAAAGAGAAAAGTCAGTTTAAGGACTGACCATTGCATGAAGAAGTGACATAAACAATGCTCACATGAAGAGTGAGGAGGAGAGATTGAGCCTTAAAGTTTGCGGTGGGTTTTGGTAGTAGCTGGGATTTTTCCTTGACTAATGGCAATTCATTAAGGTCTGAGTTTCAGATGACCCTGAATCTCACCACACAAACATATATGCTCAGGCCTTTCATGTGGAGGTAAAAAAAAAGCCATTATCCCCTTTGAAATTTAGGGTTTTTTTGACTTACCCGTAATGGAGTTATAGGTAGCACATAACTAATCTTCATGCCAAAAATTTACCTTTTTTCCCCAAGTGAATAGGGTTGGATTTTGATTTAAAAATGCAGATCACTTTAGAGTTACAGTGCAGGGACTGTACAGAATGATATTTGGAGTACAAAATATAGAATAAAAAAAAGTTAAAATACTACTTGGTAAGGTATAATAAGGCAGAGCACTCTTTAAAATGCATTAGTCAAGATAAGTTAAACTGTTGAAAATATACTTTAATTCCAGTACTTTGAAAAGTAATCAAGTTTGTAAATTAAAGGTGAAGGAGGAGATAAGTGGTTTGAAATCTGAAAGACTGCAAAGTCGCCAGCAACCAGAACAAGACCTGGCATTCTTAACTATGAAAATGTGGAAAGTGCAGACTCTGGACAGGCCAAAAGAATAAATGAAAAGTCTTTATACCAAGTTGTAGCAGATAAAAGTGATGTCACCAAAAATCTTTAAGCTTCCTTTTTTACTTCTTTTCTCTTCTTGACATACGTATGGCTATAATAGTACGTATAAGTATCCAAGGAACGTTAGTGTTTGCGAATTCTTTTGAAAGTTATCAATCCTCGGTTACAGATCTACGTGAACAAATATCTGAATTTCTGTTCGCATTGTTTTTAGGGTTAGAGAAGGACAATTTCAGGGTGTGGGGGGGAAGAGTAAATTTCTTGTCACCTACTGACTTCCCCTTTTATGACTGAAAATCTTTAATTCAGGCTTGGACATTTCCATTCACTCACATTACGCTCCTGGAAAGACCTAAATTTTTCATGTGTTTCTGAGCATGAGCATGCCAGTGGGGTTATTTGGATCACAATGTGAAAATTCCTTGATGTCTTTCCAGAATCAAGTTGCAAAGAATAGTCAAAAAGATAACCAGTAGAGCTGGTTAGGGGAAGAATTTTTGTGATGTGCTTCACGGGACTAGGGTGAAACCAGCCAACGTTATAAAATTACTGAAAAACCACCAGCAAGTAACCTCTTTGATCCCTTTCCATCAGGATATGTGCAATCTAGACTACTACAACCACCTACGTTCACTTTCCTGAAGCATGTTACCATAATATTGGGGTACATGTTATAGTATTTATCAAAACATATTATGATATATGAAATACATTTCGGAAATGCATCTCACTAGACAGGTGTCCAAATCACTTTACATAATCATTTTAAACAAGTCTAGAAATACAGAGAAAGTCTCTGTTGGTGCATGGGGAGCCACCTGATCAGCATTCAGCAACACACAGATCCCAGTTACTAGAGAAACCCCTGTTGACTCCTTTTGATGTACACACGCGAAGGAAACTGTAATACTGCAGGAACCACTGCCTGTAATTGTGGCTAGTGAATTTTCTTGTAACTGCAGAATGCACAAAGCTCGACTGATTTTTTTTTTTTTTTTTTTTTAATGGCTAAATCCAAAATATAGATTCTCTAAAGCCCTTCCTAGTGACTAGTTAAGCCTGCAGAAGCCTACTTGTCCACTAACTAGTCCACTAACTAGGATACCTCAGTAGTCGCCCACCGAGCCAACGTGTAAGTCTTTTCTTTAGCGAGCAGCATGGTGTTTAATCTCCAGCAGGATTCAGAAATGAAATTTTCCCTTCCCCATAACACCTGCAAAGACTGATCAAATGAATACTCTTAGAACAGAAAGCCAGGTGAGATTTCATACTGAACACAGGGGAAAGGAAGAGGAAACGTGCTGTGTATTTCCCTCCTTTTTACTTACAACCTGGTCTTTATAGCTTCCACCCGGAGCATGAGAAACTGAGCTTCAAATCCTCCTATTGTTTGTTTAAAGCAGGAGTCTGCTTTTAGGAGCATGCGCTTGCATAGTCTGAGATAAAGTTCTTAAAATTTCTGCTATCGAAGCCTTCCTGCAGCCCTTTCCTTCTTAGGAGGTGAAACTTAAGCCCTTCTCCTTAGGATTCCCTGCCAAGAGTTTAGATAATTGAGAGTGCTAGCTTCTCTGGATTAATACAATTTTAGCACTCGTATCGGGAAGATTATGGCGTGAACAATAGCAGGGCACGAGGGTTAGGTGTGGTGAAGCTGTGCCTAGCTCTCTTACGCGGACCTAGTCACTAAGATTGCTTTAGTCCCCCATCGGTAAAAATTCAGTTGGTGTCTCTAAGATTTTAACTTATACAAGAGTTTGTAGTAGGAAATATAGAAAAATGTTCCCAATATAGGTTAGAAGTTGAAGGAGAGCGAACAAAATACAAAATTAAACTGCTTAAGACACAGTGGCGAACACACCTATTCATGCATAAATTTTGTATCTTGATGATTGTGAGAATGGGGATGTCTTCAGCATGTAATCTCCTCTAAAAAGATGGAGTTGTCACAGTTGCCTAAGACTTGATTCTCTTCTGTTTAAGATGGAGAATGCAGTCAGCTTCTTCGTGGCCCGCTTCTGCTTTGGAACATCCTCAGAGAACACTAGGACAATAAGGATGCAGCTAGATTGCGTGCTTATTCCCTTTCTCAGCTGGAAAGAAAAATAAACCTTTAAAAAGAATCTGTAATTAAGCATAAGATAGTAATCAAAAGTGCGTAAGATACATACATATATTAAGTAAAAGGTATTAGCTCATTGTTTAGTGGATCCAATAAAACAAATGTATTCCCTGTATAAAAGTCAACTGTACTTAAAACTTGTGCTACAGATGTTTCATGGTATTATGGTACTCATGGTACCACGTTTCATGGTACTCCATATGAGAGTATATTTGGCTTCTAAGCATTGTTAGGAATGAGAACCAAGTGCTACCTGGTTGTCACATTAGCTTTTTGATTAAGACAGAAATTAGATATTTGAATGAGCCTCCAGTTTAGCAAAGTCATTTGTTACAAAGGCTTCCTTCTTCCTCTTTCTTTATAATAGGTCTTGGGAGTTTCATAAGCAAAAGACAAAATTCTTTCCACGGGGTCCATGAGCACGTGTAGCTCTGCTGTTCTAGTGGACATCAGATAGCATATCCAACAATGAATAAGGTTTAATTTTAATCATCCAGGAAATTTTTGTGCTGTTTGTAGTAGGAGAATATCAGTTGTCACCTGGATAGTGTGTTTATAATGGTCACAAAAATATGGTTATAACTTCCTTTCCATCCAAATCCATTTACACACGTTCAAGATGCTATAATATGCCTTAAATAATTCATACCTCTTTTAACTATAGAGCCCATAGTAAACTTTGTACATTTTATTTCATATATGTAGTTTTTATTGGTTTAAAAACTTATGAGGAGATATGTTTTCTGTTTTGTTTAGGGCGAGGCACCTTGTTCAATTTTTGAGAAATGGTCTAGACTTTATGTAACTGTCCAGCTTTGGGCTGAACAGTATGCAGAAATATCAACCTCTTGCAGCACCTATATGTCTTCAGTAGCTTTGTGTGTACCCAGTTGCTCTGCAAATCAAGGTCTGGCTATGCAACATAGACTCTCAAGAACTTAGCCATGGAAATTTGGCCCTTCCACTTATCCCTGTCTAATTTAGGGTTAATAGTACTTATCTAGTTCACGTAACTGCCAAAATGCCTAATTCATGAATTAATCCATCCCATTAGCTCTTTCAGAAGCCTATGATAATGTTTATTATTAGTCTAAGCCTTTTTTTATTCTGCTGCAGGAGACTGGAGTGTCCTTATATATTTGGGTCATCTTCTCTAATAAACTCAAGAGAACTATGGAGTTTATTCCCGGAGCTTGTTTGCTCTAGGCATCAGGAGGGGGAGGGCTATGCAAGGATGTCTCCAATTTCACCAGATGTGTGAGATGTCCCATGGGATAATGTGAGATGGTTTGGTTTACCATCCGAAGTGAGTAACTCATAACTCTACTGCTATTTTTAAACAGGTCTAAACAATGTTGTGCCTCATCTCCCCAGTATCCAAGCAAAGATTTTAAAGAGAGCATACAGAAAAGGCTACATGAATTAAAAAGTAATAATTTTTTTTCCCAGTGAAAATTTTGTCATAGCCAATGAAAACTCTGCCACAGAATGCATGCTCTAGAATGGAAAAACTGTTCTGTCGATGCCTATTACACTTGTGAGCCAGCTGTAATTATTACACTCTAGAAATAGGCTGAAGTCTAACAGATGAAGGACCCTCCCAATCTTTTCTTGTCTGTGACTTGTATGCTGGCAAGGCTGTGAATTCTGTAGCCTAGCAGAGGTAGGCTGCCTAGGATAGACAGCAATTGCAATGGTGGGTTTTTGTGATACACGTGTTCTACCAAAAATGTCTACGCACTGCAAGACACGCCAAAATCTAGTGCTGGAAAATAATAGGTTTCTGGTTACTAGCATCCCTGTCTGAATTCAAGCTAGAATCCTACAGATGAGAGACTTTGTCTCCTACTACCCATCACCTCACTATCTCAAAGGAAATCTTTGGGTGAAGAAATAAAGAGAGAAATAATAACAGACTTCATTGCTCTGGTCTTAATGTGTCAAGAAAATAAGATTGGCAAGAATGTTGAAACAGGAGAGTTTCTTTTGCTGAAATATTGTCGGCACGAATTGCACCATTAGCAACTACTTAACAGTTGAATGCTGACAGTTCCGTAAGTGTAACTGCAGTGTGACCCATACCTCCCACTTTGCAAGCAGAGTGAGATAGAGGTTAATACCATACATTGGCAATGAAAAGAAAAAAAAGATACAAACAGGAAAATCCTCTTGGGCTTCCTTATGACAGCTCATTTTGAGTTTTTAAAAGGCCCTGAAAGAGGAGCTCCTTTAGAGAGGAAAGTGTATCCATTTGCACAGGTACTGGTTCTGCTATACAACAGTTTCCTTGGTACAAAAGGGCTGAGATCTATTTGGACTGGTGCTTTGAAGTTAATTCTTTAAGTGGCCATAATCCCAGAAAGAGAATGAGCATTATTTTGATTCTCAGCATGGTGAGATATTATTAATTTTCCATATTTTTAAAAATTTTATAATATTAGAAAAGGCAGGTATCCCCTTTGAGGCTTTTTGCATTACAGTTGTTTTCCTCACTAGTGGATTTTATTATATATTGAGCACACAAGTAGAGAGAGTCAGGAACATAGGGGAGAATGTGAAAGGGGACTGATGCTGTCAAACATCATTTATACACTTTGTACTTTATCTGGTGCTCATCACAAACACCACATTTTAATCTAAAAACTACTGTGGTCTTCTCAAAAAATTTGTAGTATCAGAAGAGGAAAATTTGCCCAGTTTGGGTCTACATTCCCCACCACAAAACAGATGTATGGCTTGTGCTAGGCAGGAAAAGGAACGTACCCCAATTGAAACTGTGAACAATGTTTGCTTGCGTTTATAATTGTAAGGTGGAACAGATGGTGACAACTTAGTTGAATGTGAACAGTCCATTGAAATAACCTAAATTGTCAAACTATTCTTCTCTAGAAAGCGGTCTACGCACCATTCGAACAAATTGGAAGTAGCCGTCACGTTATTGAATCAGTTGGAATTGCCTTGCGTTGTGAGTTATGCTGGGCTTACAGGGTTTTGCGGAGTATAAGCTGTTTCATTTTGGTAGCTGTGAACGCTCCAAAGCCGGGGAAAAAGTCTCGCAAGTTAGCAAAAAATCCATAACCATTCTACTCTCTGACTCATTTTGCTGCAGAAAAAATTCTGGGCAGATATCCAATGAGATTAACAGCATTAACAAAAATGTCATGTCTTCAGTTTTAAGCCCAAGGACAGACTGCTCTTATCAATAGGCTCCAGATCTGCCAGGCAAGGCAGTAGCCCAGATGAAAACAAGTTGCATCAAAAATATTGTTTTCTACTTTTGTTAATGCAATGTGTTTACACTTAGCATTTTAAAAGCAGGTGGCCAAATGTCTTTGTGTAGGCATGGCGTGCAGAATGAGAATAGGCTCTTTGATTTTTGTGTGACAGATTAAACTTTCAGAGTCTCCATGCACTACTTCAGAAGCAGGTAAGGCACTGGCGGCTGCTCGCGGAGGCCCTGCTTCATGAGCACACCTCTGTATGAGGGACTTAGGCTCTCCTATACAAAGCAAGAAGAAAATTGTACTTGCAGGACCAGCGTGCATGATAAAAAACTCAATTGCATTGAGCAGAGAGATATCTGAGATAGCCTCTGAAGATCTTAAGGAGAGGCTGTGGCTTAAATCCTACCCAGGAAAGTAAGGAGGGCTTTGAGATATTAGGAGTTACTGGGAGGTAGCTTGCTGCTGATGTACTAAAGCAGCTGATTGTGTGATAAACTTCCATGTGCATGCTTTTTTCCTGTGATAAATTTGGAGAATGCAGGGTACTTTATTTCTTTTTCATGCTGTTATGCCTCTCTCTGATCAGGGATATGAACACTTAATTTTTCTGTTATTCCACAGTAGCTGTTTCTGTGCCTGTGTCATTTTACTTTCTTGGATTCCTCTCCTGCATGCAGTTAGGTGTAGAAGTGGCTCCTATCCCTCCTCAAAAATGAGAGAGAAGCCAGCATTACCCCTCTAACCACATGCCACAATACTCATCTGATATTTTGATATCCCTTTCCTACCTGGTCAGGAGCAGAGATTTAAATGAAGTGGTCCAATACTAACAGTGAATGTCCCAACCATGACATTACACATGATTTTGAGCAGAGGTCCTTTTGAATATCTCTTTTAGAAATTACTCTACTGAGCATTTAACCAAGTAGCCACTGGAAGCTTACTGCAACGTCCAGAGCCAGTGAAGTAACTTCTATTTGCACCTGCAAATTGCATGTGAACAGAAGAAAAATCTCAAATATTTATTTCATCCCTCTTTAACCAGGAATTGCGCATCTGTTTCTTATACGTGGAACTGGTAATTTATATGAAAAGAGGGGATGAGTTGGAGACAGAAACCTGGTTTTTTAGCCTTAATCCATTTATACTTTAGAGCTTTTTCTTTCCTGTATTTCTGTGGGAGTGCTGAGTACTTGCAAAAATACACTAAGGTTTCAAAATCAAGGTGAAAAACTTTTCCTAAATTACTGCTCAAAAAGAGTGAATTAGTATGTTGGCATATTCAGCTGTTTTCTAGTCCCAGATAATTAATCCTTCATTCTCAATGGCTAGCAAAGATCTAACATTACTATTCATTAAATAATGTATAGCATATTCTTAAAGAACCGTAAGGACATATATAAATTTTGCATGCTGCATTCATTTACCCTATTAAATTGCATTTAGCAGTGGTCAACAGCTGAAGTATATAGCACTAATGAATCTAATATTCTTCCTCTTGATGCTTTTGACTCTGAGTTAAATAGAAGCAGGAGCAAGCCCCAGATAAGCAGTCATTTGTTTAGTACTGTGTGCTTAGAAAAAGGTGAAATTCCTTCCACTGTTGGCATTCATAGTTGGTCTATGTGTGCCATGAAGGCTACCTGTTAACAACCCTTGTCTGAGCCATAACAGATATAAAAGATAACATTCCTATATTTTGCATATATAGATATATATATATATGGGTGTGTGGTTGTGTGTGTAAATAAAATTATCTTCAGGCTTTTTTATCTTGAATACGAAAATGACTGTGTTGCTCAACTGATAAGGTAAAAAGCTCTTTTAAAATTCACATGCAGAGGTTTTGATAAGGATATCTCTCAAGAATAAACATACCTCTTTGGCCATTGGATTTAATAAACATAGGGAAAACATCAGTTTGCTAGCCTGTAGCACATTCTAAGTCTGCATAAAGAAAAGGAAGCTTAACTTATCATCATAATTGCATTTTCTTGACTTAAAAAAAAATACTGTGAAATGTAACACAAGGGCTTGTTATGGGGACTTTCTTCTTTTAGAAAGAAAGGAAACCCTACTGACTAGGATGATGTGTTGTAAATGCCTTTTTGTCATTTGAAGAGCTCTTCTGTAGATATTTCAGACATAGATTCCCCTGAACACCCACCAAGTTTTGTTTTTTAAAGAAACGCAAGCACTAGAAACAAGGCATGCTTTCAGGCACCTTTCTGTTTTGGTGCTGTTACACACGCAGCTCTGTGTGTAACAATAGGGGAAGAATGTTAACATGAATGAGAACAGAGAACAGAAATGCAATAAAAATGGAAATTAAATAAAAACAAGATTAGATCTATTTAATAAATGCAAAGCCTGGGTCCCTTCAATCCCGGGAGCCAAAGTAAGGATAGAGAAAGGCAAGTCCTTCAATTATTCATGGATACACATCAGCAGCAAGCAATTATTGCCTTTGGTTATAAGGATTCAGTTGGCATTGAGCACTTAAACCAGATGTCTTTTTCAAAAGGAATCTATATAACTTTGACAAGACATTAGCACCTATCCCCAATTATCTCCTTATTGGATCCAAGCTGTCATCCAGGAGAACATTTGTATTATAGTTGTGATCAAAATAAAATATAGTGAGTTGTGTTTATGTGGCATAGTGGTCCCTATACACATATACCTCCTCTTTGCTATGGGTTAATTGTAATTTCATTGCAACAAGATTCAACAAGGCATCATTTTAGGAGAAAACTCCATTTGTCCCTCCCAACTGTGGAGGTCTGATTCAATCCTCTTCTCTCTTATAAACTGGATAATTGTAAAGAGGCCAATGATTCAGACTTCTTGGAAGAACATATAAGTATCTTTAAATTGCCACAAAGAGTATTCCATAAATACATGAAGGGAGAGAAAAACAAAAAACCCTCTCTGCTTATTGAGAGTGATAACAAAAGAAATTAGGTTCAGTTAGTCATTTAAATTCTCCAGTATGTTTTTCTTTCCAATGTATTAACAGGAGATTTGCATTTCTTCCTATCTCAGAGTAGCTTATCTGTCTCTCTAAGCTCTTGTTTTCACCCTCTGTTTTCTTTATATCCAATTTTAGTGTGCTTTGACACTCCTTTTCAAATAAAAATGTAAAACATTGGATTAATGAATTAGATGAAGTGTTCAGCTTACTATCTGCTCCTGTCTGTTGTGAGTTTCAAACTTTATTGGGAATGCAGAATTAAATAGAGATCTTAATGAAGTTTGCACAGAATCATCCTTCCTTCTTCCAGAAGCCGCTCTGTAAAGTCCAGCGGGGCAAGTCTGCCACGTGATCCGAGCAAGGCGTTCCCAAAGGCAGGTCTCATTTAAGACTGTGGCGATGACAGATGTACTCTTTCCTGTACCTTAAATTCCCAGACTTGGTAGACAAATGTGCGAATGCAGACTTTCTAGACCAATGTGACCCGGGGCCACACGGAGCATAACAAAGCAACCTTGTTTGCGAGACTTGCAGGATGGAGCTTCAGCTAATACAAACTCTCATGGCTACAGTGCCAGTCACTGGTCCTTCTAGGTAAGGAAGGCTCCTCAGTGGAAGGCATGAAGGAGCTTATATATATGTTGCATATGCTTTACTGCCTCTAGAGACAAATTTCACTCAATTTGGCTTTCTTTACTTTGCCATTTCCAAGTCAGGCCACTTCCAGAGGACAGAAAAGTACTTTTTAATATCTTCTAACCTGGGGCATGAGGACTCCAAGATAGTTGCCGCTTTTCTCTTCTCCTCCTTCAGTGCTAGTGAAATAATAAAGGTAGGATGTTGAGCTTATAGGTTAAGTTATTACTTTGTAGAATAGAAGAATACACCTCTCTCAGTCAAAAGAACTGCATATTTTCAGGCACGTAAGCTTTACCTCTCTCATCCAAAATCACAAGGTTATAGACAAGTACTAAAGATTGTACTTAGGAAACTGTTGAAAAACCAATCGTAGCTTGATAGATAGATCTTTTGGTATAAGTGATTTTTCTTTTAATCTTGCTTAGGACCATAAGGAACACAATATCAGCCAGCCAAAGCAGATATCTAAGCACCTTCAGAGCATCCGATGGTTTGCATCACGCTGAGTGAAATGGAAAATTGCTACTGCTAAGCTAGAGGTCTATAATTCTGTCTAGAGTTTTAAGCCAAGAATCCTAAGTTTTTAGATTGACTAATGAAAAAGGTGACAGGTCACAAATAGCTTGTACTGTCAGTTAAACGACACCCAAAATAGGCCAGGCATGTCAGAGGGATGTTATTCCTGGTTCTCATGTAATCCTTGTGGACTTCTTCATGGAAGTTTAATTAATACCCCTGGTAAACACAGGGCCTGGCAAAGGTCATTTGACATATTTACTTTTGTTAGCAACTATATTGCAAGGGATGCATGTTCAATATATTCTGCCTGAATTATTTCAGAAAAATGTCATTTGGGCTTTGGGGATAGACTGCTGCCTCATTAAGGTTAGCGAAAAGGGAAGGCTTGGTTCTCCCGGAGACTGAAGCAAAACAATGCCATTTTTTCCCCTCCAGTCCAAAATAGTAGATCTTTAAACCATAAGAAATTTGAACCCACTGTATTAACAAGCATACTCCTGGAATTTGATTAGTAAACTCTTATTAAAAAAACCCAAACCCAACCAAAACCAAACAAATTAAGACCAGTTCAATAAACAATATATATAGAGAGCTCAAAATTTATTCCAATTAATAAAAATCTACAAACGTAATTGACAAAACTATTGCGTTGCAAAAGGTGTGCCACAGTAATAAACACTTAAGGATCCCAATGCATTCGTGACTGCGACACCTCGGTGACTCACAGCAGCTGCGAGTGAAACGCGAAGGTTATAATCTGGCTCCCCGAGAAAAAGGTGTAGTTAATGTGTCTGGAGTCCCCCTTCTCAGAGAATGTAAATCTCCTGGATTAACAAATTCAAGTCAGGGGATGCAATGGTATTGTACCTGCCCCAGGAAGTCTATATGCCCAGATAGCCAAGTACCGAAACACAGCTTATGGCCCGTATTCGTTCTGCCTCAAGCCTTTAGTTGCTTCCTTGGAGAGAATCAGCACAAAGATTGGTTCCTTCTGTACAGACTTCCCAAGTACCTCCTCTCTGCAGCTTGCTTCTACCTCTGTGCTCTGGCACAACAAAAGTAAAAGCACTTTTTTTTTCTTTTTTCTTTTGGAGCATATATTTCAAACAATAACTGAGCATCCAAGAAAGCAACACTTTGCATTGGAAATATAAATCCAGAGGGGGAAAAAAAAGGCAACAAATTAAATCCTCCTCTTCTCTAGCAAAGAATACTGCTTTTGTCTTAGTGAACATCCTTTATCATTCAGATATGCTGCTGCAGCACTCAGCCACGCCAAACATCTATTCAAAGGGAATTCCTTTTGATTTTCCTTTTATTCCATACCTCATACAATGTTCCAAGACAGCAATCATTATCTAAATGATTATTCAGCTGGATAGTCCCACCATTATCTTAATTGTTCATCCAACCTTGCTGCAATCCTTGCAACCACCACTGCTTATTTCAAAACTCCATTTTCAGCTACCGGGTGGAAATAAAAAGGTTTAACCTTGGGGCAGAAAAAGCGAGGGAAGAATCTTATATTAAAGATTTAAAGGATATTAAAAAGAGCGGAGAGAAGAGGGAGGAGCAAATGATGTGGTTATTAGTAACCATCTTCAATCAATTTTAACACCGAATGAACAGATACTGTAAGATGCTGATACATATGCATATTTTCAAGCTAACGGTTTGGAATCTTTTATCGGAGATCTTCCCTAACTTTTGTAGGAAAGGGTATTTCTATTATATATATGTATTCTATATATTTGGTCAGAGGCATTGCTGATGGTTTTAAATGTATCTTTTATGAAAGGATCATCTATTAAAAAGAGTATAGTGCTCCTGACAACTTCTTAATTGTGAGTTAACAGTGTATATTGATGAAAAATCCCTCTGCAGGCACATCTGCACCAATTCATAGAAAATAAAATTTGGAGCAAAGGAAAATCTAAGCAAAGACTGGACAATCTGAAGAAAATTGGAACCAGTGGTATTAGCCAATTAAAAAAATATTACTGCTGTAACTGTATCTTATGAGGTGGTTAGGTGTGCTGCTGCTCATCACTTATAATACGCCAACACTACTACATTCTTCTAAATGTTGCTCTTTATGTTCTTCCAGTTTATAGATTGCCTTTGTGAAGGGGCACGAGGGAGGTGGCAGCAGGGCGGAGGTTTTTTCCTTTTCTGATATACTTTAGTAACAGCTTCAGCAAAACAACAGTCTGTGGAAGGTTACCTATGTTGTTCTGCTGAAGTCGGAGCCTGTGATATCTTCCCCTGCGTGCACATACACGCTACTCCTAGCAGGACTGCAAAAATGAAAATGTAGTTAGTATACCTTTCCTGGGGGCGAGCGTAAGGTGGTAGGTACAGGACAGAGCTACAGCCCCAGGCCACTTCGTTCTTACTGGTGAAGGGTACCCAGGAACAGGGGTGTCTGGAGCACCTTCCCACCAAGCTGAATGACCCCTTAGGAAGCAGATAAAGAACAGGGAATGTCTGAGGCTGTTTTCTCTTGCAGCAGATGATGATTTACTCCTGAATAAGGAATGCTTACAGAGAGAATGAAGTCACCTTTGCATCCCAGGTTGGGTGAAGCTGAGCCAGGCACAAGGGCTATGCCCAAGCCACTCTGTTGTCAAGCGGCACTACAGCCAAACCACCTTGGTTATAATGCTCACTCAAGTTTGGTGTTGAAATCGGTGTGAACCGTTTACAAAATGGTTGCAGAGTATAGAATAATATTTTGCTTACACGATTCTGTTTCTCTTCCCCAGTTAGTTTCAAGGATTTAGCTGGCTGAAAGATTGAGATGTGATAAGCAAAACAGTGGTGATGACAGAGTGACAGAGTGAATGAAACCCACAGATCTCAGGAACAAGCTTAGAGATGCCACACATATTGTCCTAGAGGTGTACTCTTACTTTCTCAGAAATTTGTCCAGGACAAAAAAAAAAGAATAAGAATATAGTGATGTATCCAGTTTTTCTGAATGTTAGACAACTCACTTGAGACAGTAGTTTCCGCTGAGGATCGCAGAGAAATGCCGTACCCTATACCCAGATCAGCAGCTCCATTGAGCTGCGCCTATGCAGTCATCAGATTTTGGCTGCAAAATATGGGTGCAGTTCACTTCCAAGTTTGTTGCCAACTAGCATTGCTCTACATGGGAGCTAAGTCCAGTGCTTGGGGGCTTGTGCATGTCTCAAGCTATGGTGATGTGCGTGCACAGGGCTTGGGCACACTGTGGCGTGCGCCTGGACTGCTGGCCAAGTTCTGACAGATGAAGAAACAGAACAGTGCAGATAATGCGTTATGCAGCCCAGCGCCACAGGAAACCATTAATCCAGAGGCGATTTACTCTTCATTAAAGGAAGATTGCGTCTGCAATGGTGCAGTCTCATTTCTTCATCCCCTTTCCCAACTCACACCTTACTTTCTAACAACTGCGTAGAAAACGATGACTTAAAAGAGGGCGGCATCTATGCATAACATTTTGTCATTTTCTCTAATTTTCTGTGTCTACTTTTCTAATCACCGCAAATGCTGTCTTCAGGTCTCAATTGCTCTATTTTTAATCTAAGCCTACACAAGCTATTTCTATGGTAGTCTTCTGTTCATTTTCCCATTATTTCTTAGCTAAAACTTTCCAATTATTTTGTCTTCAGTTAAAAGACTTTGCTGCTTCAAATTCACCCTGGGCAACTTCATTATTTTCCTTTCCAGCTATCTATCTTGTGTCAATTATGGGACCATTTTTTGTTATGTTACCAAAGCAATGATACTCCAGTCCAGTTTTCTAATACAGTGATAATGGTGTTTGACTCACAATTTTTTTTTAATTGCTCATGGATTTCAATCTGATTTGTGAAATTCATTTGTATTTTAAATGTGATTAAGTGGAAATGCGGTGATCTTTTAAATGAGCGGAGGACATGAATACAGGTATCGTTGCCACCTTGTCAACTTTGACCTCACTTTGCGTGCTGACAGGGCTATCTACTCGAAACAGGGCTCAATACAAATAGCTGATTTTTATTGATAAATGTGCCTAGTTAGCGGCATTTCTAAGGCACTTGACACCACTGAATCAAATAGCTGACCTTGATATAAGGATATTGTACCTCATTACATTGAGAAGAATACTGAGAATAAACACCTATTTTATAGGTGCTTATTTCTCATATTATTTCGTAATTCTTCACATTGATAATGCATAAGTTACTATTAGAAGCATACCTTAACCAAAATAACAGCTTCAGATATTTTGGAGATACTTAGTTCTGGAGCTGAAAAGAATATTTGCATGTAATAATTGCCTCAGTGATTAATTACACCTAAAGTTCAGGCTTAATTTCCTTGAAGTTTAAAGAATTCTTTTAATCTGGAGCCAAAATTTTCACTGTTCAGATTCCCCTTGTGGTTTTCATTGTGAGGTGCTATGCTGCAGTGGGATGAACGATGCTGATTCACGTTCCTTGGTCTGTGTAAGGCACCATAATCAAATTCTCATTCTTTCTGTAGGAGCTATTTATGGCAGTTAACAAGGTAGAGGAAAGCGGTGTCTTTGGGGAAGGGAAAATGGTAGGGAGACCCAGCCTGTGTTTCCTTAGTAGGCATGGAGGTGTTGGGTTGACGGTTGGACTAGATGATCTTAGAGGTCTTTTCCAACCTTAATGATTCTATGATTTGACGATTTCTTGAGCTCTGAAGCCTTCCCATGAACAGGAAGGCAGATGCATGTCAGTCATGGAGGATGCAGCTCCTATGGATAGATGTGACCCCCACCTGCCCGTCCGGAGACACAATTTCTCAACTACTGGGGGACTCAGAGTTGGAAGTCTATATGAACTAAACATTTAAAACATTACGTTTTTATTTAGAAATGCAGAGTTGAATTTCTAAAAATGCTGCCGAAACCTAATGCAAGGGCTGTACATTTTTTCATATAAATTATACTTGTTTCTTCAACCTTTAGAAAGATATACCACCTATGCTACAAATACTATACTATAAATACTATATCAAGATAGCATGAAATTGCCGCAGGTGACTGGCCTGTTTTCAGTTTGCTTGAGAGATCCTTTTTAGAACAAATGGTGTTCAGAAGGGGCCTTATCCCACAGCGAAAGGAAAAACAAATTAAGGGAAAAAACTGCATTTCTGTCCTTGTGACCCTGTTGTGTTGACAAATGCCCGAAGCAGAAGTATGGCCTTCAGCTTTCCTTGATGGCTCCAGCAGGCCTGACAACGCCCATTCCTCTCTCAGAAATTTCATAGCCTGCTTTGAAAGTGCAAGAACTTTGCTGCCAGTAAAGCCCCAAAAGGGGGCCTTTATTTCAAGCTCTTAGAGGTTTGGATTTCTACTGAAAACACAAATAGGTGTACGTCCTTCGGTGGTGCAGGCTGTTTGGAGCTTGTACCGCGCACACTGCTGCTATCCAGTACCTGTCTACTTTCAGATAATTAGAAAACATCAAGCAATCTGTTAATTAAATTCCAATGGGGTGTGAATCGGAACACAGCCTTACCTGCCTCGCACGTTGTTGCTTCCTCTGCAGCAGCTCTCCGTGAAATGGTACGTGCCAGGAGTCGGCAAAATTTCGGTGTTAAACTTCCCGAGCTGATCAGGAGACAGGCTTTTTTTTCCCCTCCCTCCTTACCTTGCTGTTAGGCATTTAATGCGTCTTGCAGTGTCTTTTGTAGCTTAATAAAATAAATGCTTTGCTAGCATGTTTCATAGTAACGTACGTGCATAGGTTTTGTGCTTCCTACGAGCCACCGCTATTAATTTACATCAGGAAACAATTTTGCTTCACAAATATACGATAAGAGAAAGTCATTGCTCAAAGTCACTGCATCCTGAGTAGTCATATTAAGAATTGTCTAATAGCGAGCTCTCTGGAAAATAAGGAATTTACTTTAAATGCTATTATCTTTATGATGCAAGTGACTAATGAAAGAATGCTATATTTTGATTAAGTGTAGAAACTGGTGATGGAGTCAGACATCCTTGATGAATTATGTTCAGTCACGAGAATGTGCTGTTTCAAATGCGAGATGGATACTAACAGCAGCTCCGTTTCTGCAGCCAGAACACCAGCCCTGAAGGTTGTGTTCTTCATTCTCTTCTGAGGTGTTCGTGGAGATATATCTGCACACACTTATTTAGGTGTATCTCGGTGCTCAGAGTCTTCTGAACACATTGATGCTTTCCCTTCTAACAGTCTTTCTGTTGCTGAGTCCTTTTCTGAGCTACTTCTCTCTCTCTTTTTCACTGCAAACCAGTTTCAAGAAGGTTTAGCTCACAGTCTACCGAAGTTGCTCTCTTATTGTTTCAAATGGCTAACAGGAGATAACTAGCTCATACTAAAATAATCTCTCACTGAGAAACTTGGAATAATTTAGGAGAGAGTTGAAGACTCTGTCGTTACTCATGTCTGGGGGAGTTTGTACTTGAATAATGCCAATTAGAAGTGCCCTTAGAAATAGCTGAAGTAGGAATAACTTCTGAGGCCTGTGTGGCTTTCTGATTATAGCTTGCTCAGAACTCGCAGTCCCACGGCACCCAGCACTAACAGAAGTTAGAAATGGCACGCACTTCTTAGATTACTTTCACTGAATATGTTTTCTGTCTTGCATTGAATTTGTAGTGGTTCCATAAGTTTTGGCTGCTCTGTCAATGAGCTGCCAGCATTTCCTCTAAGGAATCAGTTCTGTACACTTATACGGTTTTTTTGTCAGAAAGGTTTTCTGCTCAGAAACCAATGCTTCACTGGGTTTTTTGATATCATTCAGTTGTTTCTAATCTCTCTTTGTTGTTTGTATTTTTAGCTGCTGATATCTCATTTAGACCTTACTTAGTCACATTCGTTCTGTTTAGCCCTTTATCATTTAGTAACTCCTGGCTCCCAACAAGTTTTGCTGTTCTTTGAATAAACGCCAAAGATTCAGTAGTAGCTTTACTGATGCAGAAGTGGCAGAGAAGGAGAAGGACTAGCTATTTTTTGAGGTGGAGATGCCATGGTATGACTGAATTTTCCACGTACTAAAATACTCTTGCTAGATCTGAAAGGCATCCCACATCCATAAGAGAATTCTTCTGAAGTCATACCAAGGCAGGAAAGGAGACGGATGTTGTCTACGTTACTGGAGTCATCGTCACCAGTTCTCATCCTTTGGGATCTTTTACCAGGCGGCAGAGCCCAGGGCAGCCTTGGGGTGCTCTGACACCACGTTGAGGCCGTAGCAAGGAAGGGAACCAGCGTATCAGCTCTCCTGTGCTTCTTTCTGATGCAGTAGCTGGTACTTGCTCAATAGGAGAAAAATCTGCTTTGAATATTCCTACTTCAGTCAACCAATACATTTAAATAAGAGAGAGTTGCACTCTGCTTCTTCAACGAATGCTCTAACTTTCACAAGGCTAAGTAGCTACGACTCCCCTACAAGTAACACTACAAAGACCTGCTGAATTTGTTTTTTCAATCGATCTTCCACCACTGCTTATTTCCAGGCTTCTTCCTTCAGCTTTGCAACTGCCATAGGGTTTTATCTGAGGAACTAATTTTGAGCCCCAGCTCCTGCCAGCTGAGATATCGACACTGACTAAGCCCAGAGTCCCGAAGGAGCAGCTAGGATTACCAAAACATTAAATTTCAATAAGATGAGAACCCTAGAACCAGAGTATATAGGTCATGTCATTTACTTGGCTCTATCTATTGAATTAACACAAATCAGCAGGGAAAAATATTATGTTTAGGGGGATCTACTGTCTTCTCATTTCATTTCCAGCTTACGTGGGTGTCTGTCTGTACAGGCATGGCCAGAGCAGCACTGCTAAGCTCCAGAAGGCAAAGGACTGTTTTGCTGTCTTGTTTTAGGGAGTCAGTGGGACAATTCCAAGAGAATTTTATTCTCGGATGCTTGTTATTCAAGCAACAAGCAACTTACGCTGCAGGACAGGGTTCTGCAACTGCAGTATTTCAGGTATTCCCCCCCAGCACAAACTACACGCACACATGCGCACACAGACTTCACCTGGCTTGAAGGCGAAGGTGTGAAGGTGGCATAGCTGCATGGATTTGAGAGCAATATCCCAGGCTAACAGGCAGGTTGCTGGGAGCTGAACATGACTGCTGATTTCCTGCTGACCAGGTAGGTGTTTGGTTTCAGCTCCATTGCTTTTTCTTTCACAAGTACGCGGTTCTCCTGGATATTTTATTATCGAGTTCTAGCAAAAAAAAAAAAAAAACAAAAACCAACCCACATATGAATAAGATGCCAGAGAAAAGCAGAACATTTATAATTTAAGGATAAATAATAATGTTGCTGGAGGGTAAAAATACCATGAAAGTTATTAACTACAGTGATAATGTCTATTTAAAATGGTAATGAAAAGCAGTCTGCTCTGTAACCAAACTATTAAATAAAGGCCCAAACAACATTTTCAATCAAACCACCACCACTGGTATTACCTAGCTTGCCCAGAGTTTACCTGAGGACCTGGTATTTTGCTTTCCTGCATATTGTATTCTGAAGAAATGTCTGGCAGACTCATAGAGTTCAGGGACACCATCTGATGCTCTGCTCTGACTCCTGGTTTTGTTGGACTTGCACCAGAATACCTTTTTTTCTGGCAGGATGAGCAGGCCTATTAAACACAGAGTGGGGACTGAAACAAACTGGAAGCTGATGGTGGTTTATGAAATGGTCGTGTACGGGTTGCAGCAGGGTCGGTATGTGTTTTGCCATTGATTTGAAGGGAGCAGGATGCGGCCTGTGGCACATCTTGTTGCAAGGCATAGCCAAGCACGCTACAATTTATGGATCTACTCATCCTCTAAGAGGATCTAAAAAGTGCTGCAACGCTATTTATTGTCTTCAGTAAGGCTGTGCCTCATTTATGCTTGTGGATGGTGTGGGACGGGTGCCTTGCCCGGGATGGTGCCTTGCCCCGTGCCTACCCTGTGCTGCCTTGGTCCCCTGCCCTGCGAGGCAGCCCCTGGGACTCCCTGGGGGTTTGCTGGATGCTTACGGTCTTGGTGTGGTTTTACAACAGGTTAACGCAAAATGGAAGCATCTTCATCCGTATTTTGGTACCTGGATAGAAGCCGGGCTCTCTTGGGCTTCAGGGTTTTGTTGTCTCCTTGCTCTAACTCCAGCAGGATGTGGCTCACAAAAAAACGAGGAGGGAAAAGCTGGACAGAGAGCTCTTTTTGGCTTTAGTTAGTGCTGCTCAAAGCCTGGGCATTTGGAACTGAACAGTTGGACTTTGCGTTGTCTGATTTTCTTCCCTGTAGCCAGTCTCCCTCCTCCCCTTTTGGAATAATTTACATTATCATCTTTTTTCCCATCCAATCCTCTCACTGTTTTGGGGGGGGGGGGGGGGTGTCTTTTTTTTTAATGAGAGCTGGTGCAATTTATCTCAAAATACTTCAGGCAAAGATGAATCCAGCTTTAAAGAACTTGCAGGGGGCTCAAGCGTTTGTGAAAGGCAGAGAGCCTCCGAGCAGACGTTGCTGCTCCTCCAGCAATGTGCGCGGATATCAGGAAATGTATTCCCTTTGTAGCTTCCTCCTAAAAGGCAACCAGTAAGTAGGGTGCCATTAACTGGTTTTAGTAGCCAAAACCAGAAGGTGAACGACGGGGAGCTGAATGGACTCAAGCAATGAGTTACAAGAGGCCTGGAGAAGAGAGATGATGGACTGGATGCAGCCGGAGTCCTTCAGGGATCGAGACTCTGCAAAAGCTCTATAGACTCTGTATGATGTAAAGAGGTCGCGCAGATGGAAGCTGCTTTCTGTCTGTCTACTTCGTAACAGTTTTCTTAGCAAAACAAGCTGCCTCGTATCTTCCCTCCTGAAATAAAGAAGGGCTGATGCCTGTTTTCCGTTTTTGATGTTACCCTTTCGATAAGCTGTGCTTTCTGTTAGGGGAAGTAGAGGGGAAGGTCTGTGGGAGTCACACCCGTCCTTCTCTTCCTGTGCTCCTCTCCAACGGTCCCTCCTGAGAGCTGCACTCAGGGAGACTGTGAAATCTAAATCTGAAAATTATTTCATCCCAGGCCAACACCTTCCTTTCAGCTGACACTGGTGCTGGAGAGCATCTGAGGGGGGCTGAGGTGTTACACTTCAGCAGCAATTGAACCCCCCGCCGAGGACACCCCCAGGACACCCCCAGGTACCTTGGTGACCTCAGATGATCCCAAGGAGAAAAGTGGGGGATGCCAGATGATTGTAGGACCCACTTGTTAAGCCCTAGGTGAGCCCAAAACTCACTTTGGGTATGAAGATGACCTCAGTGGATGCCCTGGAGCACTTTTGGTCCCCAAGTGGCTTCAAGGGACCCTGTGGGCTCATTGGGACATCTCAGGGGACCTCTGAGCAACAAACACAGAAAGGTCTTGGCCTGAGCTGACCTGTAGAGGTAAATCTGGTGCGTGGGCGACTTGCAAAGACCTCTAGGAGCGAATCTGGTGCCTCCGAAATCACACACGCTGCGTAGCTATGGCTGGAGGGGCACCAGCGGTCACCCATTAGCACATGGGGTTACTTGAGGTCACCAATTAACATATGGGGTTACTCGAGGTCAACTTGACCCCAAATTTCTGCTCAACGGGTCATCTGAGGTCACCCATTAAAGCATGGGGTTACTTGAGGTCACCAATTAACATATGGGGTTACTAGAGGTCAATGTTAACCCAAAATTTTGCCTCAGGGGTCATCCGAGGTCACCCATTAATGCATGGGGTTACTTGAGGTCACCAATTAACATATGGGGTTACCTGAGGTCAACTTGAACCAAAATTTCTGCTCAAGGGGTCATCCGAGGTCACCCATTAAAGTATGGGGTTACTTGAGGTCACCAATTAACATATGGGGTTACTCGAGGTCAACTTGACCCAAAATTTCTGCTCAAGGGGTCATCTGAGGTCACCCATTAATGCATGGGGTTACTTGAGGTCACCAATTAACATATGGGGTTACTAGAGGTCAACTTGACTCAAAAATTTTGCCTCAGGGGTCATCCGAGGTCACCCATTAATGCATGGGGTTACTTGAGGTCACCAATTAACATATGGGGTTACTAGAGGTCAACTTGACCCAAGATTTCTGCTCAAGGGGTCATCTGAGGTCACCAATTAATGCATGGGGTTACTTGAGGTCACCAATTAACATATGGGGTTACTAGAGGTCAACTTGACCCAAAAATTTCTGCTCAAGGAGTCATCTGAGGTCACCCATTAATGCATGGGGTTACTTGAGGTCACCAATTAACATATGGGGTTACTAGAGGTCAACTTGACCCAAAATTTCTGCTCAAGGGGTCACCTGAGGTCACCCATTAATGCATGGGGTTACTTGAGGTCACCAATTAACATATGGGGTTACTAGAGGTCAACTTGACCCAAAAATTTCTGCTTAAGGGGTCATCTGAGGTCACCCATTAATGCATGGGGTTACTTGAGGTCACCAATTAACATATGGGGTTACTCGAGGTCAACTTGACCCAAGATTTCTGCTCAAGGGGTCATCTGAGGTCACCCATTAATGCATGGGGTTACCTGAGGTCACCAATTAACA
This sequence comes from Mycteria americana, assembly GCF_035582795.1. Taxonomy (NCBI): domain Eukaryota; kingdom Metazoa; phylum Chordata; class Aves; order Ciconiiformes; family Ciconiidae; genus Mycteria; species Mycteria americana. Next base: position 5,465,943 of record NC_134369.1, on the reverse strand, counting down.
TATGGGGTTACTAGAGGTCAATGTTGCCCCAAAATTTTGCCTCAGGGGTCATCCGAGGTCACTAATTAAAGCATGGGGTTACTTGAGGTCACCAATTAACATATGGGGTTACTAGAGGTCAATGTTGCCCCAAATTTCTGCTCAAGGGGTCATCTGAGGTCACCCATTAAAGCATGGGGTTACTTGAGGTCACCAATTAACATATGGGGTTACTCGAGGTCAATTTGACCCAAGATTTCTGCTCAAGGGGTCATCTGAGGTCACCAATTAGCATATGGGGTTACTAAAGGTCAGTAATTAGCATATGGGGTTACTGGAGGTCAACTTTACCCCCAGGTTTCTGCTCGGGGTCATCTGAGGTCACCAATTAGCACACGGGGTTACTCGAGGTCACCAATTAGCATATGGGGTTACTAGAGGTCAAGGTTATCACAAAATTTCTGCTCAGGGTCATGAGGTCACCTATGAGCACACGGGGTTACTTGAGGTCACCAATTAACATACAGGGTTACTACAGGTCAACAATTCCCCAAGATTTCTGCTCAGCAGGTCATCTGAGGTCACCAATTAGCACATGGGGTTACTTGAGTTCATTAATTAGCATGTGGGGTTACTAGAGGTCAATGTTATGCCAAAATGTCTGCTCGGGGTCATCTGAGGTGACCTATTTATCACTGTGGGGCATCTGAGGTCCACCAGACATCAACCCTTTTTTTTGAGGGGGGCGGGGTGGGTATCATCTGAGGTCACCAAATCACACTCGGGGTCCTTTGACATCACGTTTAACCCGATGAGCCCTGCGCTGGTGCTCTGAGGTCACGCAATTGGGCCATCTGGCTGGGACACGCTGCCTCAATTTTCTTCTCCTCTTCAGCACGGGTGCCAGTTTGGTGCTTGCTTGGCTTCTGAGGTCAATCTTGGCCCAAAGTAAGACACATCTGACCTCAGGCCAACACGGAGCCCGAACGCTACTTTTCTGGCATGTGAGGTGAAGAGTATGGGGCCCAGGTCCAGCCCCTCTGTGTACTCCCTTTCTGCCTCGGTCATGCTTCAAGGCTTGCAGCTGTCAACGAGTGCTGCAAGTGGGTGCTTACACCCACCCCTGCACAAGTACACCCCCCACCCCCCCTTTTCTGCTGAAAAACATCTCTGTTCATATACCCTCTCTTGACTGTGCTTAGGGCTTTCCAGGGGAAAAAAGGTGCCACAGTCATGCCCAGGCACATCTTTGGGTGCCTCTGCTTTAAGCCACTCGGGAAATGGCCTCGCTGGCCTTCATCTGTGCTCCACAGTTGGGGATTCTGTCTGTACCTACACGTCTTTCCCTTCCGGCTCCTTCCCTTCATCTGCAGCTGGCCGTGGGGGTGGGCCACTGCCACCGCTTGGCTCCTGAGCTCCCCAAATACGCTGCTCTGCTTTCTCCCCACGGCATCTTCTCAACCAGCCGCAGCCCAAAGCCTGCAGCCCACACCCTGCTTTGGCCCTCCCTTGGGAAGCAGCAGCCCTGAGGTGCTTCCTCTCATCAGCAAGTGCCTCCAATGCTCTTACATTTCAGTGGTTCAGTGCCTTAAGTTAGTTCATCTTTTGTTTTCACCAGTTCACGTTCAGTTCATCCTGCTTTTGCCTTCTGCCTTCAGTTCCCATCCATTCTTTGGCTGACTACTTAAAATGCACAGATATTGGTATCGTGCCCAGGGAAAATGGAACAAAAGCAACCCTGCTTGGACATGAACAGGCGACCGGTGGCCTGTAAAGAAGCCTGAGAGGAACTGATTTACAAAGAGCAGGCAGATTAATAAAATTAAGAAACTGGTCTCACTGGTAAAAGGACAGTGAAGACCTCTTCACAGCTGCAGTGACCTCAGATGATGCTAAATAAAAAGACATAATTAATATTTCTCCTCACACATCCACGTCATCTTCAGAAACGCAAGGCACTAAACCCTAGATTAATTTATAAAACCAAGAGTCTCTGCTCCGTGTTACAGAAAGACGTGAAGCCGACTTAGTGCTGGGGACAGTGTCGAACACATGATTATAAAAACCACAAAATTTATTTTATGCCATTGTGATTTATTTCAAAAATCACAGTTCACTCTCTCTCTAGCTGCTCCTGTTGATCACTTTTATTAGGCCTTCCCTTCCATTCATCCAACACTATTTTAACGCTGTGCGTGTGTATTTTCGACTGCATTGTGAGGTGAAAGCAAATGCCTGATATTTTCTTAAAACATTGAGGAATTAGTACTAATCTTAGGAAGGATGATTTTTCCCAACCATCTAACTCCTTAACCATGCTCTGTTTAACAAACTATGGCTTTCCAGACTTCATCATCTACTGCGCAAATAAAAATGCAAATACTCATACAGGTGTCACAGACAGTTTTATTCTAAACAGGGGAAATCGTGGCAGGTATTTGCAAGCTACGTAATACTGCATGCACAAGTCCCAGAAAATTCAACTTAAAATGCGCTTTCATCAATGCAGGAACAGAGTATTGATAATTTCCTCCATGTACAAACTTCCCCGTACGTAACTGAGCTCTTATGAAACTGCAATAGCAGCTGCCATCACAGCTCAGAGACACACATTTTATTGCTAGATCTTCTCTGCAGCACAGAATTCAAACCACATTTCTCAACCATAAAAAGAAAACCAAACCCTGCTGTGTTGAGATCGCCTTGTCTTTAGCCAGGATTTAGCAGATACATTGGAGATGACTTGATCCCAGTGAAACTGTGTGTCAGCGCAGGGATGGAGATAAACCAGAAGTCCTCTTTTACTGCCTCAAGGCAGTAATGGCTGTAGCAATGAGAATAAAGGTCTGTCTGGAAGGATAAAATTGTTCGATCGGTTCATAAACATTTTTTCGGGAGTCGAAAACTCAGAAGCCAGGGAGCAAAAATGATTTTGTTTTTTAATCAACCAAAATGTGCTGAGCCCGGCTTGGGTTTTTAAAGAAATGAGTAAGTTGTCAATACTGAGTCAGCTCAGTACTGCAACCAAGACACTAAGTATGATTCTTCCCACTTCAATTAGCCCCAGCATGGTCATTAGTGTCAGCTGAGCCACAGCGGGGCCTTCAGCCTACAAACTGTAAATCCCATGAGGAACCGCTGCTTAAGTTAGTTTAGGGCTGAACTAATTCATTGCAGGCCGTAAATAACTAATGAAGTAATGCAATGATTTAGATCACATTTAAAACCCCAGCAATGCTAACATCTAGGGTCACACTGGTCAGATCAGAGTATACACCGATTCAGTGATTCTGGATTTGGCATCTGTTGGCATCCACAGCCATTGGGATAACTTGACTATTTAGGTGATGATACTCTACTTGCCCACCCACATTCCTTTATATGAAACCCTACTGCACAAAAGCAGCCTGACATCCCAATCAGAACCCAGCAGCTCACAGAAATGGGGTCTTGCTGCTCATCCAACAAATTGCCCCCTATTTCAGGCACAGCTTCCTCCTTCCTGCACCGTCCTCCAGCTTCTCTCCTTGAAATCCAAGCTCCTCCGCCTTGCCTTCCACTTTGGACCAGCACATTTCCTGCGGTGGGAACAGGACCGTGTACCGAGACCGTGGTAGAGCGCACCAGCTCTGCAGCCCCCTAGACATGAAGAAAACAGCCCCCCCAAAGGAGGGAGCCATCCGCTGGTGCTGTGCTAATGAAGGGCTGTGGCTGATATCATTGTAATGCCTAAATAAAAGCAGAAAAGGTACGCAACCACGTGCCCAAGGGAACAGAGTCGCTTTATAGAAATAAAGGAAGGGAGGAGATGAATAGGTGAGACAGTCGCTCATTACCAGACATGACTTCACCTATAGGCCTTCCTCTTGCCTCACAGCAATGACACTGGCTTGCTTTCACAGCAATTCATGCATTTCAAAGGGCCAACAGCATAAAAGGAATCTAAAAATAGGTTAAAGCCTGAAACCAAAGAGCAGCTGTTTCATTAGCAACAAGAGAAGCAGAAGGGGAAAGAATTGTAGGACAGAGCTCCCCAAGTGTGCCAAATGACTTGTATTTTACGTATTTTATGCTATCTTACAGAAATTTTTCTAGTATCTGGACACATTTCAGATGTGCGGTAACCGATATAGCTAGGACCTGCCATGTGTGTGCTCTTCTTTCCTTAGGCTGAAGAAGATTACTGGGAATCAGGGTTCTGGGACACGGACACGTATACACGGACACGTCTGAGAATATGGACGCGCTCCATATTCTCAGACATCCTACAGGATCAACTTGCACTGGAAGAGGAAGCTTGCAGAAGCTCAGGTGGTGGCAGGAGGTCAACCTGTTGGGGAAAGATCCTGGTGGAAGAGAGACAGAGCCTGCTGGGAGTTGCACCGTTGCTGCGCTCTGACACAACAGCTGGACACGCACTCTGAACTCAGGTTTATAAAGTATCAGTTGCACAAGGTGGATTCTCTGCATCCTACACATCCGTGGACATCTGCGCTTCCGCTGTAGAGAAGAAATCCTTTCCATGCAGACCAATGCTCACCCTTTATCCAAAGACTCTGCAATTCATCAAAATGCTGATCCCAACCTTCAAAGAGCCTGTACAGGCCAAGTTCTTCAGCTATCTTGGAATGACGGCCTGAAAACAAAATGCAAATGGTGAGCAGAACAAAGCGGGATTCAGCGTGCTCAGTCCAGCCAGGATTCACTGTCTGAGCTGGGAAGAGAGCAAGTGGAAACCCATCCTGTGTGTGTGTGAGTACACAGATATTGTATTGTGTGAGTACACAGATATGGTAGTGTTAGGTTTACGGTTGGACTCGATGATCTTAAGGGTCTTTTCCAACCTATACGATTCTGTGATTCTGTGATATTCCAGTTTAGAGCAGGTACTGGATTCAATAAGACTGAGTTTAGGGATGACAGCTGTCAGAGCTTATGATTATACCATCGCTAGAGAGCTGGTATGGACACACAGGCCAGGAATGAGATTAAAAAAAAATATCAAGCGGAATTTTAGGCCACTGATAACTATATGGTGTGAGAAGGGATGAAACAAGTTGAAACTAAATCCTTCAGATTACAGAGCAAGGGAAGGAAGAGATGCACCAACGTTCAGGCTACAAGCAAGGCCTGGAAAAGAGAAGTTCAATCCTAGTTCTATTAGACACCCCAATTTATCAAGAATTCCTCATTCCTCAGTCTCCATATAACCCACCTCCAGGGCCAGCTTGCCCTGAGACTGTCATAATGGAGACCCCCCCCGGGAGAGCCCGCACTGCTCGGCCAGCTGATCGTTTCGGTGATTTGTGAGGCAGGGTACGGGCAGCCAGCAGGCACCCGTGGTTCACGGCCTGCGGTACCACCAAGGAGCTTGTGCAGTTCCTCATGTAGCCAGAGGCTCAGGGATGTGCTATGTATGAATTCTGCCCACATGGAAAACATCATGGTCCCACGTCAGCTTCAGAAAAATGATGGAGGGTGCCCTTATTTGTATCACTAGGCAGAGAACCCATGCTATGAGAAGATGATGGCGTGCCAGACGTATCAGTCTTTCAGCATCGTTGCACTTCATTCCTATGGATATGCTTTGCTGCCTACGCCCGGTCCCAGGCCGGTCCCTGCACATGGAGCACTGCTGGGGAATTCCCGCTGTTTTCATTGGCTTAGAAACGCTCGGCATGGCCCGGCCTTCCCTCCTGCTGCCTCTTCCAGCCCACAGCAAGCTCTGCGTATGGCGCAGGAAGCAGAAGGGGGCGTGGGACACGTGTGGGGACATGTTGTTGCAGGTCTGGCAGTGGCTGCACTATTGAGGTGTAGCTGATATTCTTGCCTCCGTGCCGGGGAACCTCTTTGGTTAGCAACAGGTAAGGAACATCAGCAGCCTTGGAGGAGCTACAGAGAATTGGCAGGTTTGGCTGCATCGGGAGGGGACAAGACAGAGAGCCATAAGGAAAAGGAGGGCAGGGATAGGGCAAGAGAGAGGGAGGAATTTGTCAACAGACAAGCAGACGTTTGAGAGGGAAGGCAACTAAAAATCCTTCTCTTTTTCCAACCGGATGGAGGTTGCACAGATCGAGACTGCATCGCTCCTAGACTAGGACCAACAATACTTTTGACAGTACAAAATGACCACAACCAACTCAAGCGTTTGGCTGCCAAAGTCACACCTGAAGAGATGCTGCTATCTGGGAAAAGCAAAGCAAAAGACAGCTTTCTGCACTGCCTCTCTCTCGCTGTTTCCCTTGACTTTAGCCTTGGAAGATACCTGGTGCTTTAAAGACCTCGGCAGACAGGGGTAGAACCGATCCGAATAAATCAATTAAGAGGTCCGCATCTGAGCTACTCAGATTAGACTCTTTAAAGTTAATGGACATCGTACAATTCATTGTGTGCTAAAATAGAAAGCTAAAATAGGACAGGTGAGTCATGCCTAAAAATACCTAATCACCTCCATTAACTAATAAGGGAAGCCTCGAGTGCCCAGTTCAGCTGCAGACGTACATACACCGCAGTTTTATAAGGTGGTGAGAAGTGAATCCCGGCCCAGGCTCCCGTCAGTCACTCTCAGTACTAGGAATGACCCCTTCTTTTCCAACACTGCCGGCACATCAGCTGGGAGAAATACCTGTGCTATGCTTTGCTGCCTTTCTCTGGCTGCCTCCCCCCCCGCCAGATACTTGCGTGCAAAGCCTGGGAACGTGCCAGTCACGGCTGAGATCCGCAGCACAGCTCCCGTCTCTTTTAAGGTATGTTTGAGGTATATGCCACTCCTGGAGATCAGAGGTACCGAAAAGCGAGGTTTTCAGCCCTGGCTCTGTATCCACATCACGGCAGAAGATCTAAGCGCCGTGTGTCAGATGAGTGGGATAAATCCCTCCCTGGCCAGCCCCCTCCTGCTGCAGCGGGCAGCCGCCCTGCCGTTAATCAAGGATCAGCCCCGCAGTCAGCTCCTGGGGCTAACGCCTTAATGTGATCCGGCGAAGCAGGGGAGAGGAGCGGTAGCGAGAGAGACGGTTGCCGTGTGATTATCTTCAAGGGGAAGAAGAAAGAGGGTCCCGGTGTGTCAGGCCAGGAGGGTTTAAAGACAAAACTGCCTGGCCGTGGCCTGCACGGATCGTTATTGGCAGGAAAGTCACCTCTGAGGCTGAGAATCGCATAGTGCTCTTGGAAAGAAAAGCTCTTATAACTGAGAAGAAAAGGCTTTCCCTCGCAGGGCCTGACAGTATCAGTGGGAAGAGCTGCATGTATTTGAAAGCTTCATTCATCCACGTTGTTAGCATCACCTCCAGAGAGGCTGCGGCAGGGGAAAGAATTCGTTATGTGTGGCAGAGCTGCCAGGAAAATGGGATGGGAAAATGGTTTGGGCAGCACAGCCCAACCCAGAAACCATACCCGAACTTCTGTGTCAATTCCAAAAATAACAGTTGTGGTTTTTTTTTTTTCCATTAAATCTCCTTCCTGCCTCCCTCTAATATGACAGCGTATTTCTCATGATCAGTGCTCCTCCATGACCGCGCTGGTACCTAAGACCCGCTTTCACCACGGGAGACCACGACTTCCCACATCAGGATACACTGAGCGCTACCGGAAAAGCCCTCGGTTCACACTCTGGGTTGCCCAGCCCAAGTCCTTTTCCTCAGGCACGAGACGCACGATATTCTTGCCGTGCGCTAAGGTTTTATCTTGGGTTACTACGAGCAGTTAGCTTTCCTCCTCAGCACTCCTAGACAACTGGCTGTCAGGGAACATATGGGGCTATTGACTGGTTGCCTGCCTTCCTGCCCAAGTTTGCCTGCTCCCAGCCTGCAGCCCATTCCTATCGCCCGAGATAAGCCTTCGCAGAGCATCTCCCAGCCTAGTGCTGAACTCACTGTAGTAAATCCTCATGCTGGCCAGCAGTCCTCTGCTAGCGTGCGGGAATGAAGGAACAACACTCACTGCGTACGCTTCCAAGGAAACTGCGGGCACGATCGCAGATATTTCCACTTTTAAGCACCTGTTTGTACATATACTTAATATAAAGAATTCAGTCAAAGCTACTTTGGAGGTATCAATAACTTAGCGTTGCAAAAACGGATACCTTTTGGGTGACTATCCCAATGAGGGCTGTGCGGATTCTCGGTAATTAGCCCCACAAATACCATCATTAAACTTTAAACTAATATAAAGAAAATGTGCAACTGAGCATTCTAATAATAGCACCACCAGTTTCTTATACTGAATGTCTCCATAAAGATATTCTTTATAACACCTTTGGCACAACTGGGACCTTGCATAATTAAATTTGATTTCACTTTCTTACAACTCGAAGCATAACTGGAGATTTCTAATTAGTTACAATTACTCTTTTCAGAAATGCGTTCTGTTTCGTATAATCTTGTATTCGTCTAGCCAAATGCCATATGTATTTATTATTATTGTCTCCTACTGATAGCTTTTTAACTGAGACATTTTGACCGAGATAAATAACTACATGCCTCCCAACCACAACTCTTTGTGTGGCATCTGCTTTGGGTGGTAAAATAATTTACTAAGTGAAAAATAGCAGTTTATGGAGATAAGATAATTTTCCATTCTACTATTTTAAGTAGAGATAAAAATGCAGGCTGATTATCTTCCAAATCTAACGTTTCCACACACCACCCCACCAAAAGCTGCTAATAAAGTGGCCTCAAGAGAACTTCTGTTCTCATTAATGAAACTTCACCACCTAATTGCGTTTCCCTTCTGCTAGAAGACAGCAGACAAGTAGGCTACGGTTTTCTCTCCGTGGCTACAACGCCTGGCTGGCTGGCATGCCCACCAGCAGTCCTCAGGCCGCTCAGTGGGACATGCAAGTATTGCGAGGCCAGTAACATGGACGCCCAAGAAGCCCACCCTGGTATCAGTAAAAGAGGTATATCGGCCTGCGTCGGCGCAATGCTCGGCGAGGTGCTCCCAAACACAACCCACACCCGTGTGCTACCTGTGCTCCTGAGGCCGTGCGGTGCCAATTACAAGAGCAACTAGGCAAAAAATACCTCTGTTTTCTGCACAATTTTGCCTCGAGCTGAAAAAGCCCAAGTGCGGTTTCTCACAGAGTTCACTCAAGCAAGAGGCAGCATTGAATTACCAGCCAAAATGGAAAGGGACAATAAGTGATAAATTCAAGAACAAAACACCGGTACTTATTTACTTCCTGAGAAATTAATGAACCTCATGAGCTCACAGGTTGCAAAGCAACTTAAATAAACATCTTTCCCTTATAAAATCTGGGGAATTACAGCAAGTGGAATTGCCGTTATGCTTGTCTTCCCTCTAGTTCACTACAGGTACCAATCTGGTGAAATGTAGAAGGGAAATGGCAAGACAAACCTACATCGAAATGAAACCAACATTAAACGGAGTTGGAGCAGGTCAGGGATTAGTGCATAACTTTATATATTATGTAAGTTATTTTGTCATAGAGATGCTTACCATTTCTTTAGTGCTTCATATTCACAGATGTAGGACACAGTACGCCTTTGGAGGTGATTCTATCACACACGAGGCTTTGAAAAGATCCACCAGCAAGTTAAAAGTAATTGAATTTAGAAAAGCATTTGTACTTACCAAATATACTGCAGGGTCTCAATGCTTTCTAGGTCAATGCCGTATCCAACTTAGTTTGCAGTGTTCTCAACACCAAGCCTTCAGAAATCCTAAATATAACACCAACATCATGTCACTTAAATAAATAATGAGATCATTTTATTTACTTGCAGATTTTTATGCATACAGGTTGTTTATTCTCCGTGCTTTCCACACTTTTTTTCCGGACAGGAGCATTAGAAACTTACTTGGGGGGTAGGGGCGAAAGAAGCTAAAGTTTTAGGTTACCGTGTTTCAGCTGGGACATCAAGAAGCACACCAAACCCTTCCTCCAGCATTTTTAGGTTAATGATACAATCACAGCAATTGACAATAATTTGAAAATTACCAATTAAATTGGTTTTTGTAGGCTTAGTCTCAGACTCGTCCTCTTTTGTCAAGAAATACGCTTGACAAAATTGGTTTAAACAATTCAAAAAGTTAAAATATTGAAATTGAGTGTCTACCATGACACTTCCGGATGCACACACTTGAAAGACAACCCCCCGACTGTATGAAAATTATTTTGGTACCAAAAATTACTGGTTTATAGACTACAGCACAATCCAGCCCACAATTTTTAATATGCCAACGTCAAATATGATAGATTAAACAAGAGGTTTCACGTTCGGCATATAAAGCTGACAGTAACCCCACATCGTAAAGCTGTAATGAGCTTTACAGTTTCATTAAAATATTACTTCTCCTTTTGTGTATTCAGGATGATTTCTTATCCCGTTCTCTTTATCTGTTTGTGTTTGGCGCAGCTGTTTCATTATTGATGTAAAGAAGCAATTCAAAATTTAATGATTAATTTTCATGTAAATCTTTCTTGTCTAAATAATTGATGGGAAAGATGAGCATAGGCATTTGGAGTCAGCGGTTGTTATTCCTTCTGCTTTTTCTTATCTTTGTAGTAGCACTCTCTGTCAAGCCCCCTAGAGAACGCACCTTTTGGGGGAGATGGCTTGAATTCCCCAGCCTTGTATCATTCCAGATGGGGAATTAGCTGAATACAAATCTCTGCTCTGTCCTCCAAAATCTATACGTTCATCCTGCCTCCCATATGGTTAAGTACCCGATTTTGCATAAAGTCCTCAATCTTCTGCATCATGAGGAGCCTAGAAAGCCACAGACAGCTGATCCTGCAGCTGGCCGGTTTGTCCAAATGCCTATGTAAAAATGCTCGAATTTAGTAAACTAGGCAAAAGGCCAGGCAGCAAAATGCTATTGCCCCGCAGCACAATCTGTGCTTGACAGTCAGGATTGAGTCGTGCTCTGCTCCTTTGCAAGGATCTTCCTCTGCTGGGTTCACGCACGTTGTTTCTGGAGATCTCAAACTACTGCCAGAGCGCTGAAAACTACTCCATCTTCGTCCAAACTCTTCCAACCCTCATTTTCATTATTCAGCAATTCATATTTACATATGTGGCCCAAGCCTGTAAATAAACCTCTGATGGCTCCTTAAGCCCCAGGGGAGAAACTATCTGGATCTACCAGGGCACCTCCTGGGAGAGAAACAGAGTCTCTTCCATGGTTTTAATACAGCTTGCACGATACGATTTTCACAGCAATTAATACATTTAATAAACTCATAGAATGACCTCCTTTCATAAAGTTTAAGTTTAAAATTTCATTATAATCCGAAGAAAATACTCTGGACTAGAAAACAGGCTATTCTGAGGAAGATAAGTTAGTGGCTTCCTCCTACTCTGCCCTGCTAACATTTTAATAGATAAGTATTTTCTTTAAAAGTTAAATAGAATTGTAAGCTGTAACAGAGAATAAACGTTATAAAAATAGAAATCTCTACTGCCACTTATGTGATAAGTTAAAAAAAGTAACCATCTTTTCATGCTTGGGGGTATTTTTCCCTCAGAAGTAACTTTTTAATCTGATTTAAATCCAATTAAGTCTGAACATCTAAAATGAAGAACAAGTCTTTGAATTTATGTATAACTGATTTAACTAATCACTGTCCTACTGCAGAGCTACTAAGCAAACAAACTATGAAAAATACATGTGAAATTAGATCCAAATCACAGACAGCCTTGATTTTGTTTTTAAAATAAATAAATAATCATTCTGCACAAAGCACGGGCCTCTGTTTGCTACCAGCAAGTCAAAGCTGCAGTTATTAGATTTAAAAACTAAAGCTGAAAAATGATTTTATAGTTCAAAAAAAGACACTGCGTTTTTTACCTTCACGTTTAGGACAGAAAGCACTTGTGTTCCTTGACAAACCCTCCTCCGGACAGGCTGGGGCACCGCAGCAACTGGGGAAGCCCCACCGCTTCAACAGCCCTACCGTGGTTTTGGCTGGCCAAAACCAAGTTTAGCACTTGGCTTCTTTAATTTCTCACACAGCCTTTAACCAAGCGTGCTGGGACCTTGCTGGTCGCTAGCTCCCGGCCGTGATGAAGCCTGGCAGCTGTCCCGCCATCCCTCGTGCTCTCCTTGCCTCCCCCGAAGGAGGAGACAGGCAGCGGAGCCCGCTGGATGCACGGCTGCGCCGTGACGGGCATCCACGAGCCCCGCAGGCTCCCTGGCCCACCCCAGTATCACCCAACACCCAGCAGTGCGTCTGGTCGCTGAGCTGTCTCCTGAGCAGGCTGCAAGCGCCGCAGAGGGGGTTCATTAGGGAGGAGAGTTTGAAGGACAGGTAGGAAGCACTACCCTTTCATCTCTCTCGTGCTCTGTTAGTTTCTGTTCTTCCTCATTTGCCAGCACTGACACCGAATGCTAATGAGATCGGGCTTTAGCCAGCCTCAGCCTGCCATTTCCAGGTAATTAGCCCAGGTATCCCACACTTTACTCTGACTTCCTCGTGTATCAAGTAACTTTGGTAATCCATGGATATTTCAGAAGCGTGTCTGAGACCTGGAAATCTCAGTTCCTGCCACATCTTATCTATAAGTGGAAGAGTGCGTTACTGTCATCACAACCGTAGCATGCTGCGTGTTACAGAATATCATAAATGTATAACTACGGGATAGTGGAATAACTTTTACAGCTCCCTGTCATAAAATATCTCCCATTAAAGTTGCTGTCTGCTTCGTATGTGGAAACCACTATCTCATCAGTGAGATGACACTGGAATACTGCCAGACACCGTGTGGCTCAACGCCTGATAAAGCAGCTTTCTCACTGTGGATCACAAGCTCCGTAGCCGCAGGCCGAGCTCCTCCCAACCTGATTAGTACAAATTAACGCGTGCATCCAGCTTTCTCGAAGCAATCTCACTGACATTTTTCCTGCCCCTCGCGCAGGCATGCTCCCATACGTTGCAGCTGGGCTCCCGGAGATTGCATCTGGAAAAGCACTACGCGGAAGCAGCTCGTTCCTGAAATATCTATCGGCTGCCTATCATAGTTCATATCCAGTTGCAAATGCTGCTTGCAACAGCTCGGAAACCCTGCAGCTATTCAGCCTGGGCAGTAAGAGCGAAGATGGCAAGCCCGTAATGACAGCTCTTAACACATTGCCTCATTCCGTTCCACGAATTAAAGTTTTTTCTCCTCCTCTTTTGAACTATGTAACAGATTACAAAGCTTTCAGAGGGCAAGAACTGGGAAATCTCATTTATGTGCCTTGGAGATATGACTTAGGTGTGAATATAGAGAAAGAAACTTACTCAGATTATTTCTTAAACCCTGGCATAATTCTGTGCATCCAGCTTGGTGCTGTGGCAACAGGCAGCAGTCAGCTTGTGCCGTGATTTGCCAGTGATTTTTCTCAAGGTTTAAGGGAAAGGATTACTCAGATAGAGGTAATTTTTTTTTTTTTTACGATACTTGTTTTGAGAATCCAATATTTACCACAGGTTTAAAAAAAAAAAAAACCCAAACATCAAGAATTTTTAAGCCACTTGAACATTCTCCCATTCAGCCCATAACATATAAATGTTCCAATTTCTCATCTTGTTTGCAATCCCTACCTAATAACCCTTGGCACTGAAGAGGATTAAGCAACAGGATGATTTTTACAACTCATATCATACTTGCTAAGCGTTAACTGAATGCCTTTAAAGGTCCAAGCATCTGAGTTGGAATTGCAGGTATTTCTCTTCCTCTGTAAACAGCACCGAGGAGCCCACGGGCAACAGCAGAAATGCAAGAGGCTGATAGGCAACAAACCCCAGGTTAGCTCCCGAAGTTTGTCAGAGCTGGTTTTTAGTCCTCGACCTCTCCATCACAGCAATCAGCCAGCCATATGAAATTGGATTCCCAAATTGCCATGGTGCACCGTAAGCTCCTCCAATGTTGCCGGTTTACCTGGTATCTTTAGTATATTATATTCCAGTTAGCCCAGGTGTCATGAGAGAATGCATTTCTGTCCTTTCCTTTAAGGCTGATATATCGGGAGATTTTTTTCTAAGTAATTTTTTCCCCTAAATATTGACAGCCAGGAAAATTGAAAGAAAAACATACCATTGAGAGATTTGAACCATTTCCTCTCTGTTCTGCAAAAAGGTGAGCTAGTTAAAAGGTGATAAAAAGTGACAGATTTGTGGGAGAGCAAAATTAGCTATGATATATTTTAAAGCACTTTTGATATATTTATTAAAAGTCAAGATGTGCTTCAAAAGAAATCCCAGTGCACTTTGAAAAAATTGCATGGCTTAGAAAAGATGCACTTAAGAAATGAATCAACAATTTTTTTAAAAATTGCGTTGGGATTTATCAGTGTGGTACCAGTAGCAGGGAAGGTTTTGCTGCAGCATTCTAATTAGCACCACCAGATCTTCTATAAACTTGAGTACTCCAGATCTACAACAATAGGGAGAGGTGGGTTTATGCGCAAAGCATTTTTACAGTATTTATTATGGAGTAGTTTTCTCCTCACCTACCTATACTGCAGTCACTGTAGGAAATGCAAAGAAAGGAAAAGAGGATGGACGCTGCTGATGGCAATGCACCTTACTGATGAGGTGGCATTCATTATCTTCCCCTGCATAACTGGATTTAGGTACGTCACCATTTTAAATATAGCATAAGCAGTCAATTAAGTTCTATTTCCCACTTATAAGCCCATAAACAGAATAGAGGAAGCCAATGGCGGGGGGGAGGAGGGGCGGGGGAGTGAGGCAGGGAAGGAGGAAGGCACGATTTAGGAATTGCTTGAGCCTGCATTTGATTAAGAAAAACAAGGTACGGCAATTCATACACACACAAACACGCTCCTATTTATTCAAGGCTCAGCAAATCTCCCAGAGGACAGTTTAATGGCCACTATCTACCTTGACCAGACAAAGTCCCTTTTCTTAATCCCCAGTCCTCCTGAACTTTAATCCACTGCTCTTTAAATTTGTCATAAAATCTTTTATTTGCCTTGCCATGTTATTACCCAATCAGTAAGTATATTATGTCCTAATAACTTGCATGTGTTCACTTTGGTACGTGAGTAGAGGATAGGTTACCGTGCCTCCCTGAGCTAGCTGTAAATAAAAACACCGTGTTTAAAAACTAGAGAAGAAATCGCACAGCAACATCAAAAGACGCCGGTCCTCATCCCAGATTAGTATCATGAAAAGACAGATCCTTTCTTCTTCTGCAAAAACAATTTTTTTCTCTTCTCCCCACTCTTTACTCAGCGCCACATTAACCCTTTCAATGCCTGTACCAGCCAGAACAAGCCATGTACCCCTCGGGCCTAGGAGCCCCATCTGGGGATGCCTTGCAGGGGCTTTGCAGGCTGGGGCGGAGGGGAAAGCGGGGTAGCGGTGCTGACGGACCCAGTTCTCTGGCTACCGAACCACCACCGCCTCCCGGCCCACGCCGCTCCCCAGCCCATACCGCAGCCCCCAGGAACGTGCGCTGGGATAACACCGCGCGACAAGTCAACTCGCAGGCTGGATCAGCATCCAGCGAGTTTGAGACCCCAACCTGCAAAAGAGGCAATGATCAAAAACTGAATTAAATTGATAGTGAAAAATCTATTAGCGTTCCCACGTCCGCTGCGGTTTGGGTGCGTAACTCACGGCAGGTGTATGTCACTGACTTGCAAGAAGTCTGTTTTCTTAGAACAACAGCAGCTTGAGTGAAAACAACCTTGTCAAGAGACAACGGTCTCCCTTCCCCCAGCCTGAACTAAGCAGCTATTAAAAGCTACCAGAATACAAGAGGCAAAATATTTACTGCATGTTTATTTAAACATGCTACACAGTCACCTTGAATTATAATATCACTCCAGCTTCTAGTTGCATTTTTAGCCTTCTAGAATTTTCTTTTCTTCAAGCCAAGAGAATAAATTAGGCAGGGAAACAATACTGAAGCTGATACTTCACTGTATGCTCAGTGGCTGTGTCCTGGTTTTGGCTGGGGTAGAGTTAGTTTCTTCCTAGTAGCTGGTGTAGTGCTGTGTTTTGGATTTAGGATGAGAATAATGTCGATAACACACTGATGTTTTAGTTGTTGCCAAGTAGTGCTTACACTAAGTCAAGGGCTTTTCAGCTTCTCGTGCTCTACCGACTGAGCAGGCTGGAGGTGCCCAAGGAGCTGGGAGGGGGCACAGCCAGGACAGCTGACCCCAACCGGCCCAAGGGCTATTCCATACCATATGGCGTCATGCTCAGTATAGAAACTGGGGGAAAGCTGGCCAGGGGACCGCTGCTCGGGGACTGGCTGGGCATCGGTCGGCAGGTGGTGAGCAACTGCATTGTGCATCACTTGCTTTGTATATTCTTTTATTATTATTACTACTACTACTATTTTATTTTATTTCAATTATTAAACTGTTCTTATCTCAACCCACAAGTTTTCCCACTTTTACTCTTCTGATTCTCTCCCCCATCCCACCGGAGGGGAGCGAGCGAGCGGCTGCGTGGGGCTTAGTTGCCGGCTGGGGTTAAACCACAACAGGCTGCTAAAAATCCTGTGACCTCTTGAGTTCTGCTAAAACAGAACATATTCAGTATTTTGCTAAACTAACTGTATGTATTGAAAGTAAATGGTAAAACAACAGGGCTCTGAGTATGTCTGGTATGAGGAGAACTGTGAACTTTTGATTCGGATTTTTTTGACAGAGGCAGAAGTTATAAATATCAGCAAGTGTTCTGCAGTGCTTCACTGATGTTCCCCCTGTGCAATTTGTTTACTGCTTCAAGATATTAGACAGCCATATATTTTACTTTCCCTGCTAGTAGCCAATTTGCAAGAAAGCAAGTAATATAAAAATGGCTATTTACTCTGTAGCAAGCAGTACAGTACATTATCACTCGACATTGATGCTGTTAGAGGATAGCAAATCAATAATCAGTTCTTATTCAGTAACTTTGTAAACCATCTGCTTCTATCATTGCAAAGCATGCTCTGCTGCAGCAAAAGCCTTTACTGCCATACTAACAAACAATTGCCTTTATAAAGTCTAAGCCAATGTCATATCAAAAGCTTCTTAATTGCCTTACCATTTAAATAAGTGAAATGGTTAGGTTATATAGAAATTCTGCAGAAAGAGATAAATTGTAACTCCCTGTGACAGTCCACCCCCATCAGAAAATATTCTGTTTACCTTTCAAACTCAGAGTTTGCGATTATAAGATATATTACATTATTAGATCCCACATGGCAATTTTATTATTACCATTTGTCATCTGATCGGAGCAGGCCCAAGATGTGCAGCTGAGAGCACCCAAAGAGTTCCCTCTCTGCACAGCTCTGTCCAGAGGTGACTGCTCAGCCCGCCTGTGTGCCTCAGTTTAGGCAACCTTGTAGAGGCCCTCAAAGGTACCTCCTGCTCTTCGCCAATCATCCAGGGAGCTCAGCGCTCATTTTAAGGTACCGTTTCGTTAAATATCTAACATCTGAGAACAACCTGGGCAGAACTATACAGCCACTGAAAAGTCTCGGGCATCCCATTGAATATTTAAGACATTTTCTACCAGGGATGAATGCGGGGATGTGGGATGGGGAGGGCAGAACTGCAAGCAGAGCTTAATTTGGAGGTTTACAAAGCTTCAAGCCTCCAGTAATCACTTTTAAGCTGCCAATAGAGTCATTGGTTTCCTCGGCGAGTTGACTGCTCATTAGAAAGAAATGAGCAATGTACAGACTTGGAATCCCAGTCCTGCTCTATTTTACTCACAGCCCTTTGCTTCAACAATAAATCTTGCCTTTACAACTCCAGCCAGGCAGCTAGGAAATGCCGTGCTGCTGGCTGCCTGCTCTGCCTTCCCGGCCCCCCGCCCCAGCGCCAGCCCCACTCTCACCGCGCTCATCCCAGGCAACTAAACCTCGGACTCCATAAAACCAAGAGAGTTTTCCCCCCGCTTATCTTCTCTAAATAATTCTGCCCACGCGTCTAAATTAAAACACAGCAACACCTTGCTCCAGCCTCCTGCTCCCCCCGTGCCCAGTGCAGCTGTGGAGGAGCAGAGGGCATCCGCGGGCCGTGCCCACCCCAGTGCATCCTCCCCAGTACGGGGAAGCCGCAGCTCCAAGACCCATGCTCCTGCTCTTGGGCCTTCTCCCAGTGGCCACTTGCCACAACCCAGCCACCAGGTGTTGTCAGGATTTATTTTTAAATAAAACCACAGCATAGAAGGCTGAAGCAGTTTCAAACCTTGAGTGCCCATATCGTAAAAAACGAACTAAAAAAAAAAAAATAAAAATCTAATAATCTTTTAGTGAATTGACTCCTTTGGACTACTTTTTTTGGTTTCCTTGGCTTAGGAATCTTTCCTATCGATCACTTCCACATTTAGTGTCACCAGCTTCACGAATTCATTTGTCTTTGCTAAAAGCATCATTGCCTGTGTTTATACTACCTGGCTCTTCAACCCATGTGTTTCTCTTGCACGCTCCTCTTGTAACTTAAACTGCCCAATGACATCGTATTCTAACATTAAGTAATATTAGTTTGATTTGCTTGATTTCAGCTCCACTTCTCTCTCATGCAGAAAGCCAAAAGAATGTTTGTAACCTAGAATATTCAGTGATGTCCCACTACACATTTGATAATGGCTTTCCAGTTTGTGAACTGTTACCTCTTCTTTGCGTCTGGTGGTAGCCTAAGCTTCATAAACCAGTTATTTTTGCTATAGGCAGTACTCTCATGTCATAAAAAATGCAGAAATCTCATTCTGGAGTTACTGCTCACTTTGACATAATGCTTTATTTTCCCTTTGGTTCTCTCCCTTCCATTTGCAAGCTTTGACATAATGATTCCTTTTGCCTCGATTACTGAACATCACACCATATATAGAGAAAACTCCATTAACCAGGATCTTTTTTACTACACTGCTCTGCAATTCTTTTGTCCATCTCTGAACTATCCTCATTCAGCTCCCAACCCCCTTCTTCTTTTTAAGCCATCACAAATCATTTAACTATTTTAAATTAAGATGTAATAATCACACAAGCCAATCACACGTGATGACTTTTTAAATCTAATGTTTTGCTGATCAATTTATTTCACTTTAATTACACTTGCTGAAAGATACTTTTTGGATAGGATGTATTTTCTGAGTTGAAAATGCGCTTTCATGGTGCACTCTTAGACCCCACCACGACTTACTGGCGTGGTGCTAGATGACTAGTTTTTCTGCATTAAAGCTAGTACTATGAATTTGGCACTGCTACTATACTATGGCATTCCCGTTATGACCCACAATTGCTAGATGTGTACACTTTTGTATTTGTCTGCTCAGTGGCAAAGATTTACTGTGTTTCTCCTTAGGCTCTCTTTCTTATTTTCTGGGGTCTGGGGGGGGAGAGCCTTCCCTCATAGGTTTTGGGTTTTTTTTCTGCTTACGCTTAGGCACAAGAGTTGGTCACCTTTCGGCATAAATTCAGAGTAAAAACACTGGAAGGAAAGTAGGTTGGCACAAGCACCGTGTTTCACTCCTTTCCAGACATAGACCCGTCTCCAGCATCAGCTGCCTCCCAAAAGCTCTCAAACTCCATAAAGGGAGTCAGACGCCTCTAGCCCATTCTCTTCAATGAGGGCTCAGATGCACATTTCAGTCTTGGCAGATTGAGCTTGGCCTGCACCAGGAGCATCAATCTTTTAGAGCGGCGACTGGACCGTGGCCCCTGCCGAAGCTGCCCAAACACTGCCTTCCCCAGGGGGCAAGCTGGGCTCATGGCCCCCAGCTCAGCCTGCCCCGAAGCCTGGGGCTCTCTGCAGCCTACACCGCAGGCACGCAGGGGAAGGCACACGCCGTACATCAGTTTGTTCTCCTGGCCTGTCCCCTCACTACAGAAATTGTAGCTACTTGGGCATCTGCCTTTCTAGTGGCCTCTGTGGCCCAGGGCAGGCTGGACGCTTACTGACAGTAATCATACAAGTTTAGCACTGAAACCCCCAGATCACTGAAAAATGTATATTTTCAAAACACATACTTTTCTAAAGCTTATCTCTTAATTTTAGCACAGCTGGGGTATAATTTTTGAACATGTGGGCCTGACATTTCTCATTGCTACCCTTGTAGTGGATCAACTCACCTGAAATAGATGCCATACATTTATTTTCACGTGAAATAGTATTACTTACGCTAGACAAGCTTCCTCTGTAAATAATATCTCAAACATTGACAAGTGACACAGAAAGAGATGGCTACTCAGAGGTGAAAAGGTCATCAGGGATAATTTCTTTTTTTCCGCAATTGTAGAGGATATATACGCGCACACCATAATCCCATATAGCTTACAATAATGCTTTAATTTGGGAAGAGAAATAGCTTTGAACTTTCACGCTGAGCAATACTTAGACAATGAAAACCTTCAGCTTAATGCCTCTGAACTTTGCAGGCATACAGAATTGCGGCTAACGTTTGTGATTTACACCGCCCTGCATGTCCCTACATACTTTCTGGTGATGCCTGAAGTTTTGTTAAGGGTTGATGTCAGACTGCTATCAATTACAGGCTCATCTAACCTCCCTTCTATGGGTCTATCGACTTGGCTTCAGATACAGCCACGTTCTTGGTTTACCAAATGCATTTTCAGGGACTGCAGAGGCAGTTCTGAGAACTCCCGTCAGAAAGGATATGGAACAGACCATGCGCAGGGACAGGCTGGAGTCATTCTTTCCAATGGCAGAAATATAGTTCCCTTGTTCCCTGAGAGAGTAAATATTTAAGTGAGAGCTCATTAAAAAAAAAAAAAAAAAAAAAAAAGGGTGTTACACCTGCAAGTTAGGTAACTGATTTGGTCTGGCTTCCTTTAATAATAATGCTTTTTTTGAGACTGAGGTCCAGACTACACATTAATTAAAGCTATGACTAGTATAAAAAAAGAGTGACATTTGAATAAAAAAAAAAAAAAAAATCAGTTACGGTTCCAAATTTCCTTTTACTATAGGCATGAAAGCAAATATTTCTTTTGCTTAGTTTTCACATTCCCTGCTCAGTCCCTGTTCAGATTGTAGGACTGTAGTTATGGGAAGGCTTGAGAGGTAGGCAAAATAATCAAGAAAAGTGAACAATACACTGCAAAGAAGAGAACAGTCACTTTTTGTTTTAAGTAGAATTAAAATACTTCCAAATTCAAAAGCCAATTTAGTAATACCTGGTGACATCACTAATTAGCCCACTGAGGTAAGGATTGCCTTGCTATACATTTGCTTCCATCCTTTCCATCCAGCCCTAGATCCTCCATCCAGTCCTGGGAAGCTCCTCCTTAACCGTCCCACACGCTAAGAAAAGCGGATCATTCCTGGCATTTCTGACCGTTCCAAGGCACCAGCAGAAGACACCTTCCAAAGACATTTTCCTGATTTTGGTGGAGGATGGGGAGAGGGGGAAGAACCAAGCTTATTGCTCTGCTTCAGCCATTAAGAAGAAACAACGTGTGACTGCTGCCATACTGCTGCTAACAGCTTTATGAGGGCCTCCTCCAGACCCCCCAGCTCACCGACCACGGCAGGACTTCTCTCTCTGGTCCCAGCGCATCGCGCCCGCAGCACCCACCTCCTCCCACCACCGCGCTTGCAGGCAGCGGTAGCTCACGCATAAGAGAAGAGCCAAAGCAGCAGTTAAATAGCATTTTGTCTCAGCAGCCCAAATGCTCTCCAAAGACTTGCTGTGCTGTGTCAGTAGAAAGAAAGATTTTGAGAAAGTGCTGGTGGTGTTTCTGTGGTAATTTCTAACTACTATTTTTGCATGAAAATCTGTTCATTGGGATGACTTCATGCAGTAGATACCTAGTTCTCAAAGCTGTCTCCTGCCCTGCAAATCACAGAATAAATGTGTGTGGCTAAAGAGTGAACTAATCAGCTAATGATTTAATACAAATGGGACTAAATGACCAAACCTGTGGTCAGGCTGAAAAAACACCTCTACAGCTGCAAATGTACTTTTAAAATACATATTTGGTTTTTCTTAACCCTTATCTTAACAGGTAAGAGTTTACCCTTAAAGTTAGTACCTACCTGAACATACTTCGGTGACTCCCTGATTCTAATGTCATAGACATTGAGTAAAGAAATGCCTGCTTTGAGTCTAGGGGCACAACAGTAGCAAAGCCTGCATATTCTAGCACCTGGATGAGAATTTTGCATAATATTCAGGTAGGAAAACAAATCTGCATATTTAATACTGAAATGAAAGGGAATCTGTCAAAAGTAGTAGAAAGAAGTACTGGATTAAATCAAACACATTTGCAATTCTTGTGATAGAAAAAGTAGATTTAGAGTTAATCAAACAGCAATCCATCAACTGCGTTATTAGAAAACAGGATTTTTTCAACTCTGGTTTAATTTCGTGATAAGCTCCTGGTCCCTGCTTTGTGTTTGAGTGCTGGCATGATCTGCTGCAGAACCTCTACGATTCTCTTCACTGAAGTGCCTGGTGGATCTACACGTGTACACATACAACCACATAGGCATTCAATAATAAAGAGCTTTGGGATAGGTAAAGACGTTATCGCGTACGGATGACGCGACTAGTCGTTGGAAAGGAACTACAGAACAGAGAACGGCAACCAAAAGCCGCTGTCAGAGGGCTTGTGTATCTATTGCTGTATCCAAGGTAAATACTATCACAACCCTGTAAAACCTCTGGCTGTAACCACAGTACCACCCAAATACAGGGGAGCTGGCTGGGTAACTCAGTGCCTTTTCCCAAGGTGGTTTCTCCCCATCGGGACAGAGGCACATACAAGAAAGAAGCTTGAATCGCTCCGGATCCTGTTGTAGCTGCTTCGATCTCAAAGAGAACATGATAAAGCTTGCTTCCAAACACCGCTCAATTCCAATCAAACCACTTAAATGAAACAATCTCATGTACAAGTTTAGGAAGAAAAAGAATTCAAGTGTGAGGTACTGCTGAAGCAAAGATTTCGCTCCCAGCCAGAAATCCACTCATCAGAATTCAGTGCACCCCTCACATTGCGCAGCTGAAGTAGCAGGAAAGAATTTAAATGACACATATATGGTTTGGGGGGGTCTTTTTTTTTTTTTTTTTTTTTGACAGGCCATGATTTTTGACATTATGTGCCCATGCGTTGTGAATCTCCTGGTGATGGTTTCATTAAAAAAAACCCTGAATTTGACCCTTTTTATCAGCTTATTGATATACACCATTCTCAGGTATACCTAAACCTACTTATGCAGGACTGTTCACTGGCAGCTAGTAACAAGAAATAATCCTGTTAGCACCTGCAAGGGATATTTGCAGATTACGGGCAATACCAGCACTTCACTAACACCTCTTTGAGGTCAATGACCAGCTGAAACAGAATTATTGCTGATTTCTATCAGTAAGAGAGAAGAACTGAATATGAAGCATTCAGACACCCCAGGCTGGAATTTTTTAAAATTGTTTTTTTTAAATTTATACCACCATGAGTCTTCCTTACACCAGTTCAAATTTTGATGAGCGCCAAAGATCTACCTTAAGAGAAACAGTAGTTTGTTGGCAGGTACATATTTCTGATGGCAGAATATGTTCCTCGAGCAATTATGTCTTATCACAACACTCACTTAAAATTTTACATCAAACCGTATCATGGGGCCCTCTTAAAATCCCCTCATTAATGATGATTATGTAAGTACCATTAGATGCGAGACATTCCCATATTGCTCGTAGGAGTTAAGATTTAATTCTATTACAATCTACTCCTCCATTTGTGTAATCACTCCTGACACTTTACCTTTTGTTTTGTAAAACATTATTGTCTGCCACAGAAAAAAAAAACCAGACGATATTTTGTTTGTCATTGCAATCTGATTGGAAAGGTGTTATTAATTAAATGTTGTACACAGTTATACTTGAAAACTCACTGACAGCTCTTGGGAGAAGATATGTTACTGGAAGACAGTTGTTATTTAGGTCTCTGAGGCAACACAGAGACACTAATAAATCTCCCACTCATTCCTGTGAATTAGGCAGATATTATTCAGCATTTGAGGGGAATAGTTTGGCTCTTCTTTGGCCTTTAATAGTGCCTAGCGTGGCTCAGCGTGGTCCATGACTCTAGGAGCCACTGTAGAGGAACACTTGCACTTGCTTTATCTCAGCAGGTGAGTTTGCAAATACACAGGGAGCAGAACTGGGAAGTCGCCTCCCTCACAAGACACAACACGGTGTTCTGGTTGAGTACCTAGGCCGAGCTTTTTGCCAAAAGGAGGCAAAGACATTTTACCAGAGCTGGAATTTTCATTTTCTGTTTCTTACTTATTTATTTTTTGCCATCAGAAGTGTTACATGCACAGACAATATTCCTTTACAGGATAAATAAGTAGAAACAGCTACAAAATTCTGACTGCCTATAGTGAGAGTTTTGACCAAGTCCTTTAACTAGCAGCAAGTTTCCTTTCACGGAAGTTATATTGGTAGTCCTCCTCGCGTTACTACTATTGTTCTTATCTTCTGAGCAGAGAGAAGGTCCATCTCACAAACAAAGAGGAGATTTTTCAGAAATTATTATAATAAACTTGATTATTTTATTTTTTTCCCAGCATTTTCACTGTAGCGCCCATAGGTTTATAGGGAATAGGGAATTTCATCGAGAAAGAGGTTTTGAAAGTTCTTACCTTGGTCACGGAGGAACACAGTGAATTAAATTTTCCTCCTCAATGTGCTCTTTGAGCTGGGGCTGTGGCTTCTGAGTACTCTGAAGGTAAATGTGATGTGACTAGTGATCAAATTGCTTCAGAAGGAAAAGTTCATCACAGTCAGGGTAACTGCTTAAAATGCAACATAAACAAGCACGTCTGTGTCAATATTTTGACTTTGTGTAAACAATTCAAGCTGTATCACTCTGGAGATAATGACACATAATGCCGTATAAAATGCTCTGAAAGGGTTTTACCAAATTAATCTGCATTTGAGTTCTGGAAGAAAATTGGTCTGTGCAGTGGAAAAACGTGAACTTCGGTGCTCCTGTTGAATATGATGCTACCAAGGCCTGGAGCTTCCCGAAAGCATCCTGGGAAAGGGCTTCACTACTACAAGGTAAATGGGAAAAGGATGATTTGCAGACCCTGCACTGTCTTTAATCCCATTCACAGAGCTTCAGAAATTGGTGTGTATGACCGACCGGAATATATGATTTTGTCCGAGCAAGTATAAACGAAGTATTTCTTACAACTCTGACGCTGCATCTCGGGGCAAGCACTCTTTCTCCTTTTAGCAACATCACGAGTTCAAGTCTGGAAAGGACGGTGATTAGTGTTTTAAAACTCTGCTAATAAAGCTAAGGGAAAGCAATCTGTACATAGGAGTTTATTTAGATGCCCACAAGTTTTAAATCATTCCCCTTTATATCTCAGCCCACTGGATATCTCATCCAACTGAATTACCATTGGGTTTTACAATGTGATATACAAAATGAGCTGACATGATTTACAAACATCCTTTGAGTATCATATAAAACACAACTGTTTCCCTCACTATACAATCATCAGGGCAATGCAAATATAGTCAATACATTAGTAGCTGAAAATGATGGGGCATTTTAAGAAAATAAATTTAACTTTACCACACAAACCTGTTAGATAAAACAAACCCTGTTTAAAAAACTGGGAATAAAGTTGTCTGAATGATTGCAAGTAATTTTTATATTGTTTTGCCACTGTCCCCTTATAAGAAACATAATAGTACTTCATTTAAGAGACAACTACTTTTTTTCACTGTATAGTCACACTTCATTCTTATTAATCAGTTTCACATTTTCGGCATGAAACTATGAAAAACTCACAAATGTAGACTTTCCAAGCTGTAGCCACTATACTTATTTCTGCACTCTTTTCCATATACTCAGTGTGTTTAATTAAATAAACAAAAAGCAAAAACCACGACACAAATGAGCAGAACAAAACACAACAGCATGTTAAAAAGGTGACATTTAAGCTGTAGATGCCATCACCGTAGAAATATATTCTTGTTCTAATGCCACAAACTTCCTAGCCTCATGAAAAAAAAAAGACATTAGCTGAAGAGAATCTAAACCCTAACCTCGATAGAGGGCTAAGAGTTTTAATTTGTATTTCTGTCTAAACTTAGGTACTAAACACCACTGTGTGCGTGGTAAATTTAAAACGAAATTTTTCTCAATGTTATAAAATGTGAAAAAGGGAAAATCTGTTTCGGAGCTGCTAACTGGGTAATGAAAGTTACCAAGCGTTAAGGTCTCCTGTCCCGCATGTCGCTGGCACAGGTGCTTCTGCACTTTGTCATTACGGTGGCAGTAACTGAGAATGGCAGACATCATTATTACTGTAAATACAAAAAAAGGAAAAATTCTGAATTCATCGGTGATGTTACAATTAAAAGCAAATTCTAACCTAGTCAATTTAAATTATATCATCTTAAGGCTCTCTGACTGTTTTATCACTGCACAACCCAGAGGGATTATACCCTTTTCCAGCACTTGCAGTTTCCCTTGCAAAACAGAATATCGATAATGACCAGTGATTCTTTCCTGAATATGTGTTGAGTTGGCGGTGGAATGTGTTTTTAGTTCCATTTCTCACTACAGGAGTCTTGCTGCTGCTCCGCACGTTTGGAGAAGAAAGTGCTTTTTTTGCCATTTCATTAAGGTCACGGCATTTAATTTTATAAATTTTTAAGACAGACTTATTTTGATTACTTCCATTCTGTCCAATCAAATATACCTTTGAATGTTTTAAAATGTTGGACAGCTGTGAAATATAAGTACTATGCAATTTGACTGTACATACATACATATTTTCATAAATACATCTGACAGGGACCTTGGAACTAAGTATGTGATATCATGGGACAAAATCACTACAGGCTGTCTTATTTGTAAAATCTAGATCCAAAGTAAGAAGAGCTGAATTCTATCATGTGGTCAATACACAAATTAAAACAAAAATACAGCATTAGTTTACCCATGAAATAATTTAAACATATTTGCAAATGTCTTGACAGGAAAAGGGTGTAATTTACAACACTGAAAACTTTTAACAACCATTGACTTATATGCGCTGTACTGTAAGTCACCCAGACAAGGCTAGCAAGGATGAGCATAGTGATAGGTCCCAAAGGCAACTCCCAAACATCTTCCTCATGCGGAGACTTTGGTAATTGTCCGTTGTATAAAACGCCAATGCATACGACTTCATTTCAGGTGTTAACTTCATCAGTTTTCCTCCCTCGGCACAGTCCAGTCTGACTACGTCAGTTATTGTTGAGACACTCTAAATCCACCGAGCAGCAGACGTTCCCATTCTGCACAGACAAACAAGCAGGTGTCAATCACCGCCGCAGAACAAGTTACAAAGAGCAAAGGGGTTGGTGGCACGCAGAGATAGATGCATCTCTGACACACCTACCGCATACGCAACCCTACTTAAGCCATCATCCCAAGATGTCCTCGTTGGTCCCAACTGTGGTGGCTTTTTGAGGAGGTTGGCTTGGCCAAATAGCACAGAACTGGCCTGAACTACACATGAACTACAAACCTGGATGTGAAAGACTCAGTGGTCCCCATAATAAAATACAGCACAGCAATGGCAACAAAGATGATTTGATTTGTTTTCTCCCTTGCGGGAAAGTTAATGGAGAGAGTTTTTATGTGATCCATGCAGGGAAGCTTTCTGCTTGTCTGAAATAAGCAGATAGTTCAGATTCTTGATTCATGGCAGATATGTATGGGGGAAGAAAAAAACATACGGCTTTGGAGTTTAATCCATCGTTAAATACCTTTCTGCAACATCCAGTCATTTACAAAACTATCTTATGTATTAAAAACTACAGCAACCACCAGAACCCCAAATGAGCAATTTTTTCCCTTTTTTTTAAATCCAATACAAACCGAAAGGAAAAACTCTGAAGAATGGCAGAAAAGCTACCTTCAATAATTTAAAGCCCTGGAGCAAAAGCTTGGTTTCTCACAGCGAACAGAAGAACATCTTATATATCCCAAACCAACATTTTCATAATACTGATCTTAGCGCAGTGGGGTCATCACTGCATGGACAGGGGAGACAGACTACATTTCTGCATTGGAGCCATTGGATCAAATACATCTTGATGAGACCAGGGAGCAGAAACTGTGACATCCCCTTCCCACTTCTGTTGTGGGAGTGCCTTCATCTCTGAGCTGGAATGCATTTCTACTTGTGTACTTGCTGGTGAAACTTTTATTAGTGTTTTTGCCTCTGCTTACTAGCTCTAGAACACATTTTCACAAACATCCGCATTAGGCAATTATTAAAATATTAGCCTAGATTCATACTGAGAATGCCTGAAGGGCTCTCTGACAGAATGTCTTCAGGTTGCACTAGGATATTATGTATCTCCACTCAACATTTCCAACAAGCACAGAATTGTTTTGTTTCCACCCTGCAAAACACAAAAGCTGTGGGTTTTCTGTAGGTTTCTGCTCTCGAGTCTTGTTTACTTCCCCGAGATCTGAATGTGAAGTTCCAAGGGCAGAAAGTGACCCTGATTTTATGCAGCAACATACATTTCCATTACCGTTCTACCTGGCCCATCGTACCTTGCATTTGCAGGTTGTACAAGGAGATCCCACCATTGTCCATACGGCGCCGCTAAGTCTTGTAATTCCATAACCATCTAGACAGGTTTTCCTGATGTCGTAGGTGATGTTGTCAGCCAGACAGGGGTCACTGACACAGTGGGGACAGCACTCTCCTTCCGAGATGGCTGTGTACTCGCAGTTTAGATTCGGGCACAGAAGAGGCCAACAATCCACCTCTCCTTCCTGTAAAAATTGAAGCAAAGCTCATTGAACTTGTTGCCATTTACTAGCTACCAAGAAACTTTGCATCCTGTTGAATGGGAAAGTTTTATTTTGCAAACATTGAAATAAACTTCATGAATCAGCTCTAAGTTTGGTTCATCACATAAATGCACGTTTGAATACCGAGCTGAAGTTTCCTAAATGTAGCAGACTATCCTTGGGTTGTTTTTTTGACTAAACACCACCACTGTCATCATTGTAGGAGGAGAACTTGAGTTTCTCTGGGTTTTTTAAAGGCAGCATGAAATACTGGGTTCCAATATTTTCCATAAACTATAATTTTTGCAGTGATCGCCTTGCAGACTCACGCCCTCTTTCTACGCCTGGTCACATAAACATCTCTGCGGGATCACAGCAACTGTTTAAATAGAAAATTAACACTGCAGATAGATGTAGGTTAGTATGTTTGAGAAGCATTGAACATTGATCTAACTAGCAACAGCCAAAATTGATTTTACTGTCAACTCCTAAAGGAATTGTAGAGTAATACCAGTCATGTTCCACCGAGTCATTTTATTTTATTATTTAGCTTTGTAAACAAAGCAGTTTAGTACATAGAAACGTGGAGAAGATAGAATCATCAGGTCACTTCTGTAGAGTATTGCTGTAGGATCCATGTGTCTAAACTTAACCTGCAAAGGGCTCCAATAACTTGCATTATGCTACTCTGTAAGCACTTCAGATGTTGCTAACATCCCACACCGACCAGAACCTTACGTGCAGCACTGACTTAGTCCATCACTGTCTTTTAGCTCTGTATGTTTGTTATCCCAATCAGGGATAAGAAACGCCTAAAATTAGGCAAAGAACTGCTGACCACAAACTTGGTATCCCTTGTAAAACATGTCACATCCAATATTTGCCATTGCTGCTGGCTGCAAATGTTTCTTGCTGTTCTTTGCAAACATTAAGAAAAAAAAAATAATCTTAGGAGAATATAAAATACAATACTTACTGCTGTACATTATGGATAATTATCTCTTAACAGTAACTTAGCGTTGAATGTAATTTGTTTCCTGATGCTCAGACACCTCTTGATTAATATCATATATAAAGACAATGTTATACAGACAGCTATAAATGGAAAACTGATAATTTTAATGAAGTTCATTGCTGCACTAATTAGTATATCTGTGCAAAAATTAAAGCTTTAGGGAAATAATCTACAGTGCCTAATGAGAAATGTTCTTTATTTTGCATGTTTGTCTAGTAATTTCAGTTTTCTTTATCCTTCTTTTTTCGGTTAATTTTTGCTCATTCACCACGTGGCACCAGCACTCCATTTTTCCCGCATTTGCTGAATGAAAAAAAGAATTGCATTGTCCATTTTGATAAGACAGGTACACCAGCTGATGTAATTAAAAGCTGAAACTCCTCCACCCAAATCCACTGCACACGAAAAAAATTTTTAAAAGTCATTTAAAGATCAGCCGACCTTATAAAAGTTCTCAAAAGTAGACTAATGCTAAAGTTAATATAGTGTCAAGGTTTCCAAGCTTTTGTCACGCTTTTCATTTTGTTCATTAGAGCTACTTATTCAGCAGTAAGAGGAAAACTGATGGAGTATCTTTCAGTTCTCCCGTGCTCTGTAAGCGCTTTATCATCATTCCTAGTCTGAAAAGCAGGTGAAGAGAGAGCCAAGAGCCTGCTTCCAGGTATGCTGTGCTAAAAATCACAATCCTTATTATTCTCGCTCCCCTCTGAAACGCTTTACCCCTACCAGGCAACGGCACTGCTGACAGCTGTAGGTCCAGTTGTCCCCACTGCGGTAGAGCTTGTGCCCGGTTTGGTCGAGGCACTGGCTGGTGACACGGGTGTCGCACTCCGGGCAGCAGAAGAGATCAGCGCTGGGGTTCTCGCAGTCGCAGGCTGTCCTCCGGCAGAAAATCCTCCCGTCCTGCGAGGACACATTGCCCTGCCGTCAACCACAAACTGCCAGACAGCAACGCGGATAAGGTCACAGAGTATATATATCAAAGGGCACGTCTTTGGCTTACCAGGAAATAGTAAGTTCTTAATGTATTCGATGTTACCACCGACAAGGACTGGATCCTGCCGGTTGTGAGCAATACCTCAAATACCAGTATTGTCCCAGTTTCTATCAGTGCATGGATCCAACACTGTCTGAATCTGAGAATACTGTTTTCCTGTCTCCAGCTAATTGAATTTAAAAGAAATCAGTATCTCAGAAGAAATATAGTGAAGCAATTTCATATCTCATTGGTTACATCAACGAACTCTTCAAGCAGTTGCCGCTCTAATACATACAATATTTGTTTAGCGCTATTTTGACTGACTGTATCACTGTGAAGAAAATAACTTGAATAAATAAATTGAAGTTATGAAGGTGGTCCCTTTGACTTCACAGGAGACCAATATAGCAAAATCATAGTGGCGCTAATCATTCTTTACTCTGAATTCACCACTGGTTCTGCTCCACATCTGGACCTACAGTACCCCATCTTAAAGCTAAATGGACTTATCATCACCCATTATAATTCTGTTCATGTATTAAAGAGAGCCTGTATTCCACAGGCTCTCCAAAAGATGATTTTGCTAAATATTTGCTTACAGTATTGGATGGCCCATTTTGTTAAAGACCATTAAACAGAAATGTTTGAGATAAACAGAAGAATTGCTTCTGCACGTAAAGAGAAAACGGATATATTCACTTTGCATCAGAGAAAAACAAATTGATTCTAATTCTAGTTATGAAAATTGGACAGACTATCGTGTTCGGAATTATACCCCTTACTGTAGGTGAGCCAACATACTGATATGCCACGCGTAGACCGGGAACTGAAATCACAGTTAACAATGAGGAGATTATTGAGAAGTTTTGACATGAACTTCTTTTGCATTCAGCGCTAGTTCTTGGATTAGTACTTATTCAAGCGAAGTGTTCCCTGCAGCCAATTTGAAGGTAGAGCTATGAGAGGAATGAAGCTGTATTCTGCTTTGGATCACAACTGTACCATTCCTAAAACAACTTCACTCATTTCATTGCAGTTTTGCCATATTCTCATCAGAACCTTGTTCGGAGTCTATAAACCTGTATCTGATGTAAGAACGAAAGGTTTTTTTCATTGCCGCCAAATAAAGGGATACCTATCAAAGCAAGGGAATTTATTTCCCTCTTGATCCTTTTCAAAAGCGATTACTAAAAAGAGTGACAGCAGCCCGGGATGTCTTTGCCACAGGCAGACAAAATAGCCATAACCACAGCATGTAGCATGGGAGGTTGTTTTGTTTATGTTCTGATGTAGGAATCTGTGTTTGGCTCTTGTTTTTAAGCAAAGCCAGTCTTGGCCACAATGCAACATGTACAAAGTCAGCATCAGGGAATCACGGTACCCATGTCAGTCGGCGTCACTGCTGCGTTTCATCATAGTTTTGAATTGATTAGAATATTACTTTCTGTTGTAAGAATAATTAAAATGATTTCTTATGCCTAACAAGGAAAGCTGAAGAGAACACAGAATTATGGAAATGTAGAAAACATGCTAGGTTAACGTGGGTCTGAACTGCTTTTGCCAACCACAGGGCATAGGACTAGGCTGCCCTACAGTCTTTATTTATTCAGCTTGGTAACAAATTAAGATAACTAAGGATTCTGTACTTGTGGCTAGTTTGCTGCTTTAGCTGGGGGAGAAGGAAGAAACGAGCTTCATTTCCTTACTCAGCAGTTTGAGTAAATCATAAGGTAAGGAAAACTGGCCGTGGCTTGTTTCCTTAGCCACGGGTCTGGCCAGGTCCAGATGTAATGCTGGGAATAAACCCCTTCCACAAAAAAACAAAGAAAGAAGTCATCCTCCCCTTTCAGCAAGTGCTGAAAGAAGAGAGCCGAAAGCCTTCCCTGATGGAGGGTTACGACTAAATCTCCATTCTTACAGGCGGGAAAGTACAGCCACCTTCCAGCCCTTGCTGAGGGTAGGCAGCAAGCGGCAGCCCAGCACAAAAGCTCTGCCAGGCTGACTAGCGCCAGGCAGGCGGGCTGCGCCAGGCATCCGGGCAACCCAACGCCCTCGACAACGGCAGTCTCTCTGCTCTCCGTAACGGAGTGCTGATTAATAACGGCTAACAATAACCTGTCTGCTTAGTTCCAATTCAGTTTCCAAGCTTTCAAGATTAGTTTTCAAATTCCCCTTTCAGCTGGTGACAGTGCTGGTAGTTCTGTGCTTCTCTGAGCCCCCGTGCTGTTACCTCTGGGGAGCAGCTAACCTTTTACGTTGCCTTTACTCTCTGCATTTCAGAACACTGACAAAGCCTGATGGTTTTGCCAGAGACCTTTTGGTAATCATAATACACTGCTATTCTCTTTATTCTTTAAGCATCTGTGCTTTATCTACAACCTCATTAGTTCCACGCCTTTCAAAAAACATTTTTATCCCTATACTGCAGTGACACAAAGCCTCTTAAGCTACAACATCTCACTCGCATCTTTGCGACTCTATAGTAGCATTGAGAAATATACAGAAAATCGAGAATTATATAGAAAGCAACTTATTTTCTTTCAGTGGGTAATAACATATAGCATCTTATTAGTACCTCCTCTCTCCCCGCCTTCCTCACCAAATCAGTTCTACGTGCTTCGTAAGCATCAGCAGTACGAACACAAAATTGTTCCTGCCAAAGGAAAAACTGACATACAAGGGAATCACTGTAAAGGGTGACTCATGTTTCCACGGAGCCTCAAGGCAATTTGGACAGAAATCAGACCCTGCAGAAACCAAACCACCAAACCGTTCTCACCATGAGGAACACACTCCACCTTGGCACATCCCTCTGTTCCCAGTGCTGTGCTTATCCCCCAGGCTTTTTTCATACAGGGAATGGAGGGTTGTCTTAATTAGAGGACAGACTCAAAAGCCCAGATATAGCCAGACCGTACAGCCAGGCTTAGTTTTTTCATGGCAGAAAGAAACAGCTCCCCATCCCCCATCAAAGTTCTACCACTCTTGTGTATTAAATCCACAAGAGTTCAGGAACATGCCTGTAGAAGACACATCAAGTATACTTAAGGTATTATATGAATTTATAGTTTTGAGAATTTATGTTTTTGTAAACTTTATATTCATTCAGATGAATGAGGATGGTTTGAAAAGATCGGGTCTGATGAAACACTGAAATAATCCCCTGTGCTTCAATAATCACACTTTGGTTCATTATATAACTGAAGTAATATAATTTCTCATATTCCATAGTATCCTACTCCACAAATTTAACTTCAAAGTTAAGTAAGGTATTTAATTTCCTTTGCACCAGATTTTAAGTTAAAATATTTTCAAGATGGGATCTAGGTGTTTCATCCACTGCACAAAAGATACCCATCTGACCTTTCCTAAAATAACCGTAACAAAAGAAAAGCCAAAAGAAAACATATTATTTTGAATCTGAAACGCTGATTTGTCTCCTAGATAAAATAAGTGAGTAGGGTCATTTCAAAGTTCGAGTAAGAAGTATAAGGAATGATTTAGTTACACTCTGCCCTTTTCCTCACTGAAAACGGAGCAGGCTGCAAAAGGTCAAGCAGGGCCAGCCCCCCTTGCAACTGCATGAAAAGGACGGAGTCCTGCAGCAGGTTTGAGAAGTAGTCTGGTGTATGGGAAGCTATCACAATTTATAAAAATATGTTTCAATAACGTATTTCAATAAACACTGAGTGAAGACTTTACATCCTGCCTGGGGTATGATAGAGGAGGAGCTCTCCCTGTTTTCCCTCTTCTATAGACAAGAATTTGGCTCTTGAAACAAGGCAGCTACTGGAGTGAAATTAAATGCAAATCTTAATTCACAGAGGAAAAAACTGGAAAGTGAGGAAGATATAAAGGAAGAGTCACAGCAACAAACAGTGCCGGGCTTAGTTTAAAATATCTATGTACTAGTTAATCATTTTGTATATTTTCATATACTAATAAGAACACTCAACATAAGAAATAAGTGCAATGAGAAATGGCAAATAAAACAAATTACAAGCAATCTAAAATGGGAATACTAATAGCTATAATTCTGCAAAGGCAGACCAGATGTCTTCACATATATTAAACTGTTTATTCTATTGACTGGAAATCCTTTCATAAGCCAGCCAGTTCCCCAAGATTACAATAAAAGCTTGATATATACTCAGTGGAGTTATACACTTCAGCTTCTGAAGGGAGGAGTTTTAGGGGGCTTGAGGCTACCTGAAGTAAAAAATATAGCAACTAACAAGAACATATTCCCTCTTGAGCCCAAACCAGTAGTGTACTCTGCGGGTTCTATTCACTCTAAAGTCTTGATTTTCCCTTCTGCTATACTATTGCAATGCAGAAATGATGAGGCTTTCAGCTTCTTGCAACTCCAAAACAGCTTTCTCCCCTTGTCCCCCCAAAACCCTTTAATGCTTCTCTGGCTCATCACCATTAAGACATGGGGACTGACTGGCCACTTCTCATGCTCTATGTTCAGCTTTTCACAGTGGCCAAAATCTCATTTTACTTAGACTTACGCAAGGGCCAATAGTGTTCTGCTGTGTCTAAGGACAGCTTTACCAGTGCTATGAACGCATCAGGTCAAAATGGCCATGACAGACCAACCATTTCTCAGATTGGTGCATTTCGAAAATTCTTCTAATTTCAGTGACAGCACTCCTCTTTTAAGTAGTGAAAATGAAGAAAGCGGAGTCAAACGTTCTTTTAACTCGATTACCACACTCAGAAAAAACCTGATAATTTCCAGGGGAAAAAAAACCCAAAAAACCGATCTAAGTGTTAACTCTAAAGTAGATCTACTTATACTACGCCTGGCTTCTCCAAAGGTGCAGAGGGAGCTGCACTGCTCAAGTGGGAGAGCTGCCAACACAGCCAAGCTGGGATGGGGAGGAGAAAGCTGGCCTTCACCCTTCTTCACTTGAGGAAATTAAGTACCCCTTGCTAGGTCCTCTAACCTTTGACTCACGCTCAGGCCTTTCTTCACAGCCAGTTAATTCACATGTATTCCAAGTAAAGGGAAACACCACCAACAGGAAGATGGCTGACTACAGTACTTGTCCTGAGAGATGCATATTCATGTGAAAGAGAACCAGAAAACAGTTTTCGACATTTCCAGTAAGCGTGCTCATCTCTCGCACATTCCGTTAAAGGGTAACGCAAGGCCCTCATCAAGGCACTCTCCGAGTGGCTCTGGCCCACGGGGTGACACGGTAGAAGCTCAGCAGGGTTAGCCATTATTCAGCTGTGTCTGTGGTTATGCAAAAAAAAAAAAAAAGAAAAAAAGACAACTTCCCGGAAGAATTTCCCCATCACAGCTTCAGTGCCCACAGCAGAGCTTACCTTTTGCCTCTGCACCTTGGGCTTAGGCCAGTATTTTTGCCAACTCCGGTGGCACTGCAATATTGGGTTTCTGACATGAGCCCAGAGAATTAAAGGACTCCTGAAACCCAGACCAGCTGGATCTCACCTTGCAGGAACAAACGGAGCATCTGTCCTCCCTCAGGGTCCACACTTGCCCGTTCCGTTTGAAGCCGCCTTCATGGGGACAGTCTCCAGTGCAAGATGGTCCGGACGGACAAAGGCAATCAAACCCTCCTGCCAGGTTCACGCAGGCTGAATCGTTCCAACAGGTGTGGGTCTTTAAGGCACACTCATCGATGTCTGCAAAACAGCAGATTTATAATGCTTTGGACATTTTTTTTCACAGGGCAAATTTTATTTCTGTCTTAAGTCATTATTGCTCATCTGCCTTGCTGGTGGAAGAGGGTGCCTGTTTTCTGATATCTTTCATATTTACTTGCTAGACATTAAACACTGATTTTTTTAGGTTATTCTTCAGTGTTTGTTTTGATTCCACCAAGAATTCTTAAACTATCTCCAGCAGGCTTAATTGTAAATGCTGAGACTGACGTACCTAGCGGAACTGTATATCAATGATGAACTTGAACCTTCAGACAAGGGTGTACAGTGATTTCCCAGTGACTGGAAACTAGCAAACAATCAGTGTGACTTTCTGTCACTTAGACCACTGTCTGCTCTAGATTTTACACCAAAATAGAAGTGCACTCTTCTTCAAAAGTTCCTAGCACCATCAACATTTCCCATACTAAAGCAGTCAACTGCATCCTTTTCACATTGCTGGAAGGTATAAGTGAAGGGGGGGGGGGGGGGGGGGGGGGGGGGAAGAAAAAAAGAAAAGGAAACAAAGAAAGAAATCAGAGGCACCTTATACAGTAAAAAAGTCTTAGAACAAAGCTATGCAGGAAAAGTATGATTTAGCAATGACAAAGAAATAAGTAACAAAAGAAAATCATTATACGCTAGAGAAAAGTGAATTACAGTATCCCATTAAAATTGCTTTTGGAGGGTAAAATATAATTATGCAATATGAATTTTTCTAGGGATTCTTTTTCTTGCAGCAAAAGCCATGAGATTTTTAAGCACATTGTGAAAAACAGGTAATTCTTTCAGAAAACAGCTTTGGACTGTTCTTAAACAATATATCGACAGGTTGTCCAGATAAAATACCAGTAAACTGGTAGGTCTCTCTTGCTCCAACACAAACAATGAAAACTGTAAGCAACAGTGGGAGGAAGGCTGGAGAAGAAAATAATTTACAAGTATGTGATGTTTTCTGTCGTGGAAATTCCAGAACGCTATTATATTAGTTCAGAAATTACAAGGAAGAATCCTCGCACTTACCATTTAAAAATACCTAATTGCTAGCGTGAAATTTATAACTGTTCAATATCACCCAAGAGTCCTTTTAATTCCTTTCTAAACCAACAAATTTAAAAAGTCAATAGAATTTACAAAGGAAATTACCTAAAGCCTAATTTAGGTGGGATGTGAGGGCTAGTTGCCCTACTTTTTGGATGACTGCCATGGGTTCACAAGTCACCTCCTCAGAAAAACAGAACTTTAAAAGATGTCAAAAATTCTCTCAATCTGCCGAAGGAAACTCTCTATAACAATCAAATCACTAAATTCCCTCTGACCTGGTTAGTAAAATTCCTGATTTCAATTCACAAATAGGCCAGGATCAAGTGGAAATGTGGTAGTGCCCGTGGATTTGATCAAATGCAGAATCAGCCTGCACGACGGAGTCGGGGGCCCAGGCCGCCAGCAAACGGCTGTTCCTCCTTCTGCTTCTAGACCCACGGGGAAGCTGGAGGCAATTACGCTGCAGAAGGGCTTCAGTCCTGACCTAACCTGTGGGCCAGTCCTTTGTCAGATGGTCCCAGTGGCCTGATAGCACGAGTCAACTGCTCGTCGCTCAGACTTCCCTAAAAATGGTGTATTTTGCTGCCCTGACAGTCTCAAATGCCAAAAAATAACATTATTGCTCTAACGCGTAGCTTGGCACCACGGAGTACTTGCAAGGTCCACTACCAGTGGTGTAAAAGGCGTGGCACTAAGGGAAATTAAAACTTGTAGTTCATTGTTTAACGAGTGCCAGAGTATCACAGGAGGTAAAAACCATGAAGAGTGACATGAAGAGAGCTATGAATGAACTGGTATGAAATGAATTGCACCCAAACAGCTACTGTAAGACTTAAAATATTCTTAAACACATCCCATTTTCCTTTCAATAGACTTTGACTTGTATTTTATGGGGAAGACAAAGGTACAAATGAAGCATTCACTTTGTCTTTGGTGATTTCACCAAGCACCGCCAATATTCCTTTCCCCACCATATTAAGGGCTCCTTGAACAGCATATGTCCAGGATGCAGCAGGATCCCAGTGCAGATTAGAAGGGTAGCTTTCACAGTTCAAAACTAAAAGGATTTCACAGATGAATATAAAGCCATATTGCCTACAGAGTTCCATGTAATTGCTTTACTTATGACACAGAAATCTAATTCCGTTTCCATGTAATTTAACAGATTTATGGAAAGCCAGATGTTAGCAATTATAGAAACTTAACATTATTCATATTCTCAGTAGTACAGACCTGTTCACGCTGTACAAAGCCAACTTAATCTGTTATACATATCCAAAAGGGAAGAACGCCCTATTTACGTACTGCTACTGCTGTTCTCCGTTTAGCACGCATAAAAAGGATGCTCCCATTAAGAGCAGCCCAAACTGGTAAATGGGACATTCTTGACAAAGAAATCAATCAAGCAAAGCTGAGTAACATAGCGTGAACATAAATTCCTAATTGCTACTCAGTTTGCTCATTTTTTTCGTTCTTTATGCAAATGATGGTTTCTTATTATTTTATGGCATTTATTATTTAAAAGTTTTAGTCATTAATCAAATATAAAAGGCTTGGACACTGCACTCATTTCCAGCTGAACTTTTAATGGAGCTAATTTTCTGAGAACATCCCTTTGGCAGTTCTTTCTTGTCGC
This sequence comes from Mycteria americana, assembly GCF_035582795.1. Classification (NCBI taxonomy): domain Eukaryota; kingdom Metazoa; phylum Chordata; class Aves; order Ciconiiformes; family Ciconiidae; genus Mycteria; species Mycteria americana. The sequence continues at coordinate 5,426,854 of NC_134369.1, read as the reverse complement.
TGATTGCATTTCTAAAAGTCAGAAAAAACAGCCAATGTTCCCAGTAACTTGAGGAAAAGAAGTTATAAGCGTAACGTGTTTTTGTCCCTTTCATTCTTTCAGCCTCAAACCAGATTGGAGGGTGGGGAAGGAAAAAACCACAGGCAAATGTTCCCATATTGTTAGCTCAAGAAAGTACTTCAGTAAACTGGAGAGCAAATGGACTTGCTCATATTGACATGAGATCAGCATGGAGATGGCTATGCAAAACACTGAAGAAAGTACTCCTATTTAAAGGGTGCAATTTCTCTTAACAACAAGAATCGATGCGTCTACTTAGGTGTTGAAAAATTAGCCTAGTTTAAAATCCTGAACATGTCCAAAACAATCTTCTAATGAATATGAAAATTGTATGATAAGACTCTTGCGTATAGGTTATTTTTATATCATTCAAATCCTTGCTCAGCTCAAATTCCCCACACTCCCCTCAGGTTTTGTTTGCTTTTTCACAACTGCTCTCAGAAGGTGCGGGCCCTAAACTTAACATTTCTGAACATTTAATGATGGGCAAGGCAAAACTGTACACAAATCTTATTTCCCATTATAACAACACTACGTAGGGAGAAGATTAAATATTCAGTTATAAATCAAGCAACTTTTAAGACCAGTGGACAAGTACATATGTGAAGTAGCAAGGAGACTCCATAGTCTCTCCCTATATTTAACACAAGAACAAGATGCCTGTCTTGACTTTTGGGGGGATTAGTTCTTTCATGCATCCTGTCAACCTGTGAAAACCATCTCATTTTCACACCTGGAATAGGGCTTTGCAATCTTATTCATTATATTATATATTGAGAGATATATATCTCCATTATATATTGAGATAATCCGTGGCATAAACTACTAATTAACCCAAGTAAAAGCGGCAGAGCTTTACTTCCCCGCTCCACACAGTTCCTTTCTAAGGAAAAGTGAAGATATAGTCAAAATGACCATAATCAGAAACTTGCTTGTAATGCTAGCCTTATGGTATTTCCTATCAACAACATATAGCCAACAGCAAAGTGACTGTTGCCGAGATGTGCCACCTGAGACATCGCACAGGACTATCATAAAACCGATCAAGATCTTCACTCTCCAAACACTCCCAATCTGTGCTTCTTTACACAAATGTATGGCAACAAGTACCTGATCATACGCATTGTAGCCGCAATGCAACTAGCCACATTTTGTGGATGGGAAAAGAAAGAAAACAAACCACCCAAGACATGCTCATTTCCCAATATACTCTCAAAGTACATAAAGAAAGCTTGGTAACGTGGGCAGACAAGAAATCAGAATCAAAATGGAATAGAATAATCCCCTGAGATGCAATTGCCTTTTCCATCCGTTTTGGCTGTAACGAGAAGTAATTTGCCTCAGATTTTATGAGAGGTCCCATGGCCACTGTATTTGAATGGGGTAGAAGACAAGCATGACTGTACATATCAACACAAGTTCATTAACTTGGTTTCAACTGAAATTTTCAACCAATCCCTAGCTACTTCATTTCTCAGTTTTCAAGGCTATTCAAGTTTTAATTGTATGACTTTTCTATAGCACCTTAATAAATGTGTGCAAGCAAGTCATGCGGCGTGGTGCCCTGTAATATCATGATAAGCTGTTGCAGAAGAAAGAACCCTACTAATGTGCTAATTTTAACTGCTACGGCACATTAAACCGTTACAGTATAATGTTAACGTAAAAAATGTATGCTGGGCTCCCAAACCAATGTATGTACAAGTTAACTAAACACTGTTTTGACATATCCTTTTGCACAGGCAACTTGACACTTAATGTATTTGCCTTCTTTCTAAATCAAACAAAGTGATTTGGACTCGTCTTTGAAAAAAAAAAAATCACTAAACAGATTCGTTTTTAGTTAGCAAATATTTTATGATAATACTTTTATTCTATAGAGACATAATGGTCTATTAAAGAACATCGTGTAGTAAATTAGATTCTGAATATAGGATTTACTAATGCTTTCTAGAAATATAGAAATGACTAAACACAATTACCTTGAAGACACGTATATGCAACTTTCTCTCAGAATACAAGAATCAGAATTTACTAAATGGAAAGTAAGCAAGATAATTTTTATTTTGCAGGATAAAATCCACAGACACAGACTCTGATATTATGACTTCAAGAAATTTTATGAGCAGAACAGAAGAAAGTCATAAACCAGCAGGTTCCAGAGTTGGTCTTGGATACTCTGTACCATATGCAAACCTGTCTGTCTACATACCACTTCTCTAACTATAGATAGAAAAGCAGTTCTCAGGCATGTAGGAAGATTTTCAAAGGATGGGTGTAGCTTTTTGTTTGACACAGAAAGGGGGCAAAATAAACAAAGAACAAACCTCCTTTTCTCTTACTTTCTAATCTAGGTAACAGACAACACTGCAGCGTACTATGGAGTATATGAAAGCTTCAGGAATTGATTGGAAACCCATTCAGACTTGACCCTCAAGCATCGCTGCACCCACCTTTTGTGGGAGCCTAACAGACGGGGGGTTTTCTCTCACAAGCTGCTGACTCCCACCTTTTTCCAGCTTTCATTTCCCCACGGCTACTCTAACCCTGCAGTGATGTCTAGCTATGCAACCTTTCAGGATGAAATACGTGGTGAATCCTCTGGGGTTTTGGTAGGGGGAGGATCCGTGTTAAGCTTCCATACAAAATTTGCACTGATTCTTAAAGAAAATAGAAAAATAACCAACAACTGACAGGCACTGCCAGGTTCTTCTTCCTTCTGTGCTTGCAAGTCACAATATAGAGACTGAGAAGCACGAAACATCATGGAAAAAAACCGGCATCAGGAATTCTGCACTTCAGGGTCTGAACAGCTCTCTACAGACCGGAAGCGTCTCACTTAAAGAGAGAAGGAGATTAAAATGTGTAATTTAATTTGCTTTTAGTTTTCTGCTGCAGATAGGCGTGAGCTTTGTGGGACATTATTAACTTCCCAAAATACAGCATTTCTTTGCCAGTTTTTCCCTTCTTGTGGTTCTAATAATCTTAAAGGTTATCACTGAAAATTCATTGGTGAGGGTTTATTCAGTGATTACCTTATGAGGTAGCAGTATTTGGCAACAGTTACTGAGTGCAGGGAAAAAGCAATGTCAGTTGCTTCAATATGGTATCAATAGATACTAGTTCATACTGGGATATGTAGTAGTTCATACTGGGATATGTAGTACTTGATACTGGGATAGGTATCACATGACAACTCATAGTTCTCTATAAAGTATTTTTTTTTATTACCTTAAAGCATAGCAAAGCTCCTATTAAATGAGAAAATAAAAAAAAAACCCTTCCAACCTAGCAACTATAGCCTACATGTTTTAATTGCCAAGCAAACTTTGGTAGCAACTTCGTACAGCAATTGTCTTTTGTCTGCAAGCAGTATTCTTAATAACGTATTGTGAAAGGCCAGTGCCTCATAAAAACGTTACTGCTGGAAATTAAATTACATTCTTTTAATTTGAGCCTGCTCACCATCACCTTATGAAGCTGACATCTTTTCTAAAAGCATGTCCATGGAAATATATTCCCTTTTCAAAGCTGCCTTCAGTTGATATTTTGAGCAATGAAAGAATTTTCCCAAGCTTGAAGCGGCCAGGCCAAGTCATACATTCTTATTACCCAAGCTCTGGCGCAATATTACGACCTTCCCCGCTGCATCCATTGATTTACACGTTTGTCCCTTGCTAGGTGACAAACTCCACTGTTTTCTCATAGTCAATGAGAATAAAGCTTTTAGAAGCACTGAGGTATCACAAGACTTCTCAAACAGATGTTATTTTTTTAAATGTTCTGCAAGCACTGCAGAGACACTGCAAGCGGTGACTCAGCTTGAAGACCACCGACATAGAAGGAAAGGGGGAAGGAAAGGGGGTTAACCAACAGATACACAAATGCAGCCAGCAAAAGCAACCGGCTGCCTGGGCTTTGGGCAATCTGCCAGAGCTGAGTGCTCCCTCCCACTGCCTTATGATTTTCATATGTTGTTATTATTATTATTATTATTATTATTATTATTATTATTATTATTTTGTGGGGGAGGGTTTAATGTTTTTTTTACTTACGTTCTTAACCTATTTATTGTTCTCCGAGTTTTGTCCTTCAGGGACGAAGACGAAACGTTTCAAAACATATGGAAGGGCAATGGCCCAGATGCACCTCAGGTACGCACTAGGATTTCAGTATACAGTCTATAAAATATGCCAGGACAAAATGCTGTTGCTAAGCAGATGAACCCTCTTTTATCAGAAATAGAGTGAATGACTCTGGCCCTGACTCTAAATACTCCACCATGCAAACAAGCTCGGTAACGTGATGAAAGTCAGTGTTCAAGAAACTGGGTTTTAGCTAGAGCGTGTAGTGCTATCTATCTGTCATTTTAACCAACTCTTCATTGCATTTTAAAATAAACATCGTGGTTTGAAATTTCTTTGTCAATATGGGTTAGCAGAATCTTTCAATTAATTTTTAATTGGTTAACCAGTATAGCGAAATAAAATAAACTGGTTTATTCTCTTCCTCGCTGGTACTCTGCAGCAGATGGTTCAGAAAAGCTATTTAGTTAAAATAACCCCGCTAATTTCACATTCTCTTTACAACTTGCATATGGCAAGATGAGCACCTCACCTTACGAACTTCCAGCGTTGCTGCGCGGGTCAAAGCGAGGGCAGTTTGTTTTCACGAAAACTCAGCCCTTCATTCTCCACAGAATACAGAACATTTGGGGCTCCTTTTTGCTGTGAGGTAGCCAAGCGCCCTTCCTTCTAATAGCGATGCGATGCAAGCAACGCTGGCCTTTTCAGCGACTGAGCCTAGCTCTGGGCCATTCAGAACCACAGTCTTGTCTACGCACCTGTCTTCTCCCGAGACCAGCCTGAGCCTTAAATCTTCTTCGTCCAAACCAGCTACGTAGGGTCAGCCTGACGAGGGACGGGGTCCCCCGTGCAAGCAGCACAGGTAGGCATCAGGATGCTACAAACGCTCCTTAGCCCCAGTCGCCTCAGGGCTTTTTGAAGGTTACGTCATGTTGCTTTGACTTCTCACGAAGCGAGTTTATTCAACGTTGCTCTCTCCATCATTCCTTTTACAGTATTTAAATGCGCCAGAGGAGAATTCTTAACATTTGGGAATCTGGTTAGGAATATATGGCTTTCACGTGGCGTTTTATTTATTAAGTCACAAAACGCTGTAAAATCTGCCATTTTTTTTTCACACAGCCACCCCAATAAGGTTCACTGCTGTGACTTTGAGCTGCCCGTCAACTTAGGACAATGTGTAAAAAGCTAATATAGCTGGACAATCTACAAAATATTGGTTTTGAAAATAATTATTTTTCCTCTGCATTTTTAAATCACAATGCTATCTTATCCCAAGGACTTCTAATAGCCAAAATTTGTAAAAGATGGGAATGTTTGTTACGAGTTACAAGTAAATTTATATATTTTCATTACAAAATCTTATTTTAACTTTTACTTTAATTGTATACTTTAAATCTTAGAAAGAGCCCTTTGCACCTATGGACATAATAAATGAAACTTACAGTGTTAAAAAAAAGTCTTGCACAGAAGCAGCAGAAAAACTTTCATAGAAAATTCACAGAAATGAGTAGAGATGAAGTAACTGAAATTCCAAAGAAAGGACATAGAACTATGACAAGTGGATTTGTATCTCTATAGAAAGTTAAAATGGGGTCCTTTCTAAATAGTTTTAAACTCATCTGATAAAATATCATATAGAAATTATGTATAAGGCATCTGAGAATAAGTAAAAGGGTGGAAAAATCTTAAGGCAGAGGTAAGCCACAATTACCATTCTTTACTATGATTTTATTACCGCTTACTTGCTGCAGTAGCACACAAAGTCTTACAGCCAGTCAAGGGCACCCAGACTACAAGAACCAGCGCTAAATCCTCTTGGAGGCTCATCCTTCGTCCTCCCATAGAAACAACCTACAAATTCCTCTGCACCCTTTGAAAATCCTCTCCGTTCATGCTCTCAGGGCTTTATTCTGCAAACACGGTGCATACAGTGAGGGATGCTATTTGCGTAATTCTAAAAATAAAACGATGAAGATGCCAAGCAACGTAAAACAAACAAATCAAAGCAACACAGCCACACCCCAAACGTGTTCTCATATCACTCTGTTGAAATCTGAAAACAGAAAACCCACTCTTTGCCTTTCGTGGCCTGCCATGCTCCCCAGAAAGCCTACTTTCACTTCAGGTTTTAGAGCAACTTATTATGATAAATGGCGAGGCGCAGAAAGTCACACTTTGGAGCTCCGACTGCCTCCCTCTTGCAATAACCATTCAAGAACGTGACGCGTCTTGAACCAGCACCCACGCTGCGTGGCTGGGGATGCTGACAAACACAGACACGCTCGCTTGCATTCTCATTTTAGCCTTAAACACAGTAACTGCTCAGGACAGTGTCTCAATAGTCACTTTATAACACCATGCAGAAGGAGAAAAAAAAAAAAAAAAAGCGCTATGCTGATCATTGCTTACCAACACAGGACTCCCCGGAAAGAGAATAGCTTCCATTGTCATGGAAACCGCTTCTGCACTCACAGTGGTACCACCCTGGGAGGTTAACACAGCGTGAATGGTTGTGACACTCAATGATCCCCTCTGCACACTCATCAATATCTGCCTCAGAGAAAAACACAAGCCAGCCAGGAAATTAATTTCCTTCGACACCAATGCTTTAGGTTTGTTTGTTTTTTTTATGTTGTTGGTTTTTTCTTTTTTTTTTTTTTTTTTTTTTTTTTTTTAAATCAAAGTCTTCCTTTAATAGATGGATCAAGGTTTATTACGGTTCCAAACAACAGACACTTAAAACATGACTCACATAACAACAATAAAAAAGAACAATAATACATCATGGTATTTGATACATACAAGACATTCGCTTACACCGTGATTTGATTAAAACGCAAAGCAAACATGCAGATTTTTTTGTTCTTTCTTTGTTTGTTTTTCTTTAACTCAGAAGTTACGTTTGCCTCTGCACATAGAGCAGTGCAGAGCAGGTTCTCCACTGAAAAGGCAGTTTCAGCAATATTCCTGCTTCACAAACTGCACGTCCCAGGACACCTTGGAAAGAAAAAGCATTTTCTTCAGGATTTGTATTTCTAGTGTTCAGCTGCGATATCTGCAGCTATCTGGCACTTCAGGTGCTCAGAACGCTTCGCAAACAATTGTTAATCTCTTTTGTTTATACGTTCCCCATAAATACCTAGTCCAGGTATAACAGCGTGTGACAAACAGAAAAGGCAGTCCGTGTTTCAGCTGCAATAAAACATTTAGCTGGAAAAGAGTGAGGCAAATGACAGCAAGTCCGTAGCAATGGAAAGGTACAGCAAGATGAAAACCCTGCTGAGTTTCCATGAATGTGCTGTTTTTATAAAGGAGTTTTTAAAATTTCTGTAACACGGGCAATAAAGATCTCATAATTGCTAGTAACCTTGGTTAATCACGGCTGGCACCTGGCTGCTTCTCCCCTTTGAGCATTTTTCAGCACATTTTGTAGGGTTGTAATTAAAATTAGCAAATTAATTATATGTTAACCTTGCGGTAATTTAAGAAGCTATTATATTCTCATTCCTCTGTTTAGCTCGAGCTTTTTTTTAAAAAGAAAAAAAAATTTGGACAATTTTCAGCTGGGTACCTTATCAATTAAAATGAATCTCAAATTATTCACAAACATTAGCCATTTTCACCCACTGAGCTTTTTTTCTTGGCAATCGGCACATTTAAAATATGCATAAAATTGTGTACACCAAACACACAAATTCGGGGAGAATAGGCTCTGAAACTGAATTTAGTTCTGCAAGCATCAAAGGACAAATGTCTCACGATCCTGATGCAAGACTGAGTTAGGGTTATTAAGTAGCCACAGAGCGTAGCTTTTATCTCAATTTACAAAGTACATACACCAATATGGTTTCATGGACTGCAGTGGAGTCATGTTGATGTATGCTGAAATTGATTTGAATGAAACATCCTTCAATACAATTCCATTTTCTTACATCTTACAAGCAATACCATAGAAAAGTTCCATTTTTCCTCATTTAAGTAACAATATTTATTCTTGTTGAAATATGGCTGCGAAACCTAAACAAATGCCTTTTTCCAGTTTTGTGTTCACCCTCACTCACGAATGAAGCAAGTTATCTACATAACAGGGTTATAACCACTATTTATTTCTAGCTTTATTCAGCTTCCATCTAACAATAAAGTCAATTTTTTTATGCTTTAAAATCTGTCACTGCTGCCACCTTTTCTGTACTTTTTATTTTATAGAAGCTAATTTTAGTGTTAAAACACTGCACAAATCTAGCTGTCCATCAACGATGAGTGCTGCTTGCAAACTCAGACACTTTCAATTCATTACAGCAAATGGAATTTATAACCATGATCTTTTCACATGTCATGGCTGATGGAACAAGTTTAATCCTATTTGGAAAGCGAATGACTTTGCTATTGCAGGTCAATTGCAAATGAATCCTTCTTCTTGCTTGCTTCTCTTTCCCAGCGTTGAATCAGAGAACGTTCCTGTTTAAAGATTGCTTCCTCGGGTCAGTCCTCTACTGGACCTCTATCCATTCAATTTTGCATTTTTAATTTACAAAATCAATAGAGTTTTCCTAAAGTTCATTTCTAAACTTGAGCCCTTTTGAAAGTGTATTTGATTTAGGCTCATGGTGTAGGATACTAATTGACTGGTAGATTACTTTTCAGAAAGCCTGTCTGCCAGGATACCAAAACTAAACAGCAGTTAACTTCACGGAAGAAGAGCGTCAGTGTATGAGTCTCTAGATTATGTCAGAAAAGTAGAAAAATATATAGAACTATTTCAAGACTAGATGACTTTATTGTGGCCGTACCATACGTGTCTATAGCTTTTGTCCACTGATGTTTAGGGAGACACAAACCAATTTCTTAAACCAGCAGAGCTGGGAAAACTGGACTCGCCTTGAGTTGTATAGGTTCTTCCTTTACTTCCTTGATCTCCTTAAACCGGTGGAGTTACACCAGCACTGCCCTACCCATGCCACGGACAGAGAGCAAGGGAAAAGGAGGTGCTGCGCGGGCTGCTTTGGGAAAATCTCCCATGAAAGACACCATTGATGCAGAAGCAACTAGTTAAAAAAAAAAAAAAAAAAAAAATCCTTCAAGCCCTGCTCCCTACCACTGCCTCTCCTCACCCAGAGCCATTTCCAGGGGTGCCCTGCTCCCCTCCTCGTTGGGTTAAACTCAGCGCTCCTCCTTGCTCCTCAGCCCAGCCTTCTGCCTGCGCGTGGGTGGGTGTGCGTGCTGGAGGTGGGCTGGGCTGGGCTCATGGTGCGGGGAGGACAACGGGGACGCAATCCTTCCCCTGCTTCTGCAGCAAGTTAGTATTCCTTCGGCAACACAGCAGCAGCAGCGCCATGTAATATAATATGCACGAAGAGTGGTATAAACAGGGAAAACCATTAGCAGCTTCTCCATTTGTCTAATACATCGCAGTTTCTTATTTCCATGCTTAAAATGATGTACATAAAGAGCAAAAGGGGAGAAAATATTATGATTAGGTCTGTAAGCTTCTCCTGTGGTCTTGTGCATTATTTGTAGCAGATGTATAAACATATCTCCGCAGGTATAAGAAAATATTATGGATTTGTTTTAGAAACTCAGAATGATTTAAGATGCTCATAATACCAAGAGGGAACTGCAACTAACAGCTTTATAAAATGGTGTATCATATACCGTGACAGTACTTAGTTCACCTAATAGACCATTTCCATCTGGACATACTATGGCTTTTGAAAACCCCTTTTTGGACTTTTTCTGCATAGGAAGATGTTGCTATACATAATGGCCAGTTCAGGGAATTAGAATCAATTCACCTTTCTTCATCTTTGCTTTTCCATCTTTAGATCCTAGCACTATATTTGCATACTTGCCGCAGGATGAATATATTTTTATCAAAGTCTGGTTTTGGGTTTTGCTATACGATTTGAGCTATATATGCGCTATTTGCATGTGTGCGTGTTTTGTGTGTGCAGGTGCTTACCAGAATACACTATATACCCTTTCTTCATAAAGTTATGTGAAGCTGAAAGGAAAGTGTATACCTCTGACCTGAGAGTGCAAACAGTACCAAAATGATAATCATTCTTCAAAGGAGCGCAGAAAAACCCGTTCAGAAATTCGGGGAGGACACAGGCCAGAGGAAACAACGGGTGGACATTTTTTGGCTGCATTCCCACGCTTTAGGTCTCGCCTGCCCTCAACGCTCCTGGCAGCAGAGCGAGCGCGCGGGGCTCCGGGCTCTGCCTCCTCGCAGCATCGCAGCATCCCGCCACGGATGGCGGAGCCTGAGCCTTTACACGCGCATCTTCACCTCGTCATCCCACGCGGCTAAGCCACGCTCACAGAAGTCAGTGAAAACAGGTTCACCGACTCACAGATTTGTACGGGCTTTCTGTATATCTGCGTTAATAGCTAGACAGTCTAAAAGAGTGCTCGTGAGAAACGGCAAATTTAGTATTTCTTTGGGCACTGAAAATTTCCCATAACCTTAATTTGCTTCTGTAGTCTTTGGCTAAATATCTGCACTACCTTTGCATTAAGTGAAATAGTTTTCATTTCTAGCTGAAATGAAAAGCCTTTTCTAATGCAATGTAAGACATCGCTGCTCTTACCCCCATGGAACTATTTTTGCAGTTTTTTCATTCAAGCCTTCTTACAGCATCCACGTAAAAGGAGATCCTGTATAGACCGTTCCACTGCTCGCTTTTACCCCACTCAGTTATTTAACTGTCATTAGTACAGAATTGTTAATGGATCTGGCAACACTCCACTATAACGGCTTTGCAAAAGCTCAAAAATGGCACATTTTTGTATTGTAGAATAAAGGCAACAGTTGCTTTTGAATGAGCACTTGCAGAATGTTAATCCTGTCCTTTAAGGACAGGTCTGTAATTTTTACTTTTACCATCCCAGCTTCTTGCATTATTCATAAAGGTATTTATGCAGACAAGATAAATAGGATAATTTACCTCCAAATAAAACACAATGGCTTCAGAACCCAGTGAAAAAGTAAAATTAAAATAATTCAATCTTTTCTAATGCTTCATCACATTTAAGTCACTGCGTGATAATACTGAAAGGAAAACTGTTCAGCATCATGTAATAGCTAGCAATCTACAGCTCCAATGAGACAGAAGAGTTTTATTATAAAAGTGTCTGTTCATCAAACTCTTACTGCGCTCTTTTTCATGCAAAAAAGATAAGATCCGTATCTTTAGCTCTCTGTTGATCAGGAGACCTAAAAGCAGGGAAAGCCTGTACTAACAAGAAAGGATCACACAGGTCTCAAGCTTCCTGAATTAAAATCGTACCCTGACAGTTAACTCCAGAGCATTACAGCTTTGTTTTCCACCTTAGAGTAGTTTTCTTCAACATAAAAACACCAGAAAAATTCACCCAGCCAGCCGAGGCGTAAGTTGTACGTACAATACGGCCTCTTCTCATCTCCTCCTCTCGCACGAGCCTCGCTTCCACAAGACAGAGATAGCGAGAAAGGGATATCACTGCCAGCACTATGCAAACAGCTTCCCCGCTGCAAAGGAGTCATTCGACTACTTCAAATAAACCCTGAAAGCAAAGACAATCGCTTTGGATGAGCAGAGATGAAAAATTCTCTCTCTCTCTCTCTCAAAAAATCTCCCACCTGCCTACCTTTATGCCAAATTCAGTTCATGTAAGCAAATAAGAATTCTACTGTTTTACATAAACTTATATAAAGGCTGAATTTTATCCTTTATTATTAACTCTTATAGTGGCTATACTATTAAATCTCTACATTAGCTTTGACAGGCCGCCACAGTTATCAAGAAGGGCCTGCATTTATTTTTAGATATATGCAATACAAAGCAGAAATACACCGACATCGGCCACCCTTAAAGTCTGCGAGATTTTTCCCAGCGCAAAGTAGAAGGGGCTACGACACTCTGACCTTGTCACAGGTTTACAACGCAGCGTGCCTGAAATACCAATGATACAGCAATGGGACAGCAATTTAGCTATTAAACAAATGGTAACTTAGAAGAACACAGATAACTATATAATTTAGTTACATTTGAATAATGACTCCTGGCTGTTGCTCAATCTCATGGGGCCAGTTCATTCTTAAGACTACAGAGATACCAAAAATCAGAAAGGACAGGAAAGACATCTGTCTGAGCCCTATCTATCGACATTTTTAATCATCAATTTCTTGTCTCGTAGCTGTAAGTGTCTCAGGAGGTACAGATTCCCCCTCTCTCTAACTGGAGCTAGTAGCAGGCTTTGGAATAGTTGCTCAGGAAATTTTTCCTTGACATTTAGCCTCTTTTTTAATTACTTTCATTTTAACTCATTAGGAGATTTTGGGCAAACAATCAGCACCAAATAACATATTTCTCTCTCCTCAGCAGTCACGGCTGTTTTCACAGCCTGATTTTAATTGCATTATATTTATATTGGCCTTTGCAGTTCCTTCTCAGGCAGGAGTAGTTTTGCCTGAATAAATGGTACAGGCTTTGCTCCATTTTTCTATTTTGAGGATACAGCAGTAAACCATAAAACTTTAAATTTGTTGAGATAGTGAATACAACTCAAATTCATGAATAATCAAACCCACGCAACAGTTTAATGGTACTAAATGGCTTTCAGGGATGAAAGGTGTGCCCACCACTCATTATAATTAAAGAACAGCTGTAACATGCTTTATTGTGTAATTCTGGATTGGTGTTATCAAGATTTTTAATCATCTGAAACTCATGTGCAAATTTAGAATGATGAGTTTAACAATAATAAATGGAATTAAATTCGTATCGGAATAATAACACAGACTAGTTGTACCAGCAATTTTTAAGATTAATTCTTTTAATATATAACATCTAATTTACTGAAATTAATTTTTAATACACACTCCAAAATGATGTCTTTATCAGTTTAGCGCATGTCTCTCTCACACCCTTGTATTTCTCTATTTGTATGCTAAATATTGCAGCACACTTGGAGTATGCAACCTAAAGGTCCTGGATGGTCCAAATAAATGTCACTTCACAACACTGGAGCTGAAACAAGAGGGTTTTATTCTCATATTTAAAGATTGCTGGGTGATGTAGGAAATAAGAATTGCAGCCAGATTGCTCAACGGAAAGCGTGGCAGGAATATACTAGGCAGGGTGAAGAATTATTTCATATTTAGTTCCTGAGTTTAGTTTCCTATTTAGTTTCATATTGAGTTTCCATTGCAAACAGGATTTTAATTATCACTCTACAAGCCAGGAACAGACTGACTTCACAATTAATAGGTTAAGTTTCAAACTGAGGCAGAGACTGTCAAATTTGAGGCCTATGGTCAACATGTCTTTCAAATTACATCCTCCTGAAAGCAGCAGGGCTATTAGCCCAACGTTTATTGTATTTGGGCTCTTCCTATGTCTTGTAAGGACACTGCCATCACGCTTGATGTAGCTGGCTTGGAGGAAGGTGCAGGGAACACATAGTTCAAAAGAGCCTGCTTGCAAACCTCAACCATTGCTGGACTGATGCCTCACAACTTCAGGACAGAAGTTTAGCTCATTGCTTACTCGCACCTTGGACCTGCTGGCACCATCCCACAGTTCTCCAGGAACGCACCTCTCATACTCTCATGACATCATGCTCTTCCTAAACCTACCAGAGCACTTTGTCAGGACCCTGAAGTTATTCTTTTTCTACCTACTTAGGCAGAAAGAGGTAGAAATAGCGGGTAATCTCCATGCTAAGGTTACCCATGTAACTCAATCTGGTAGCATTTCTGGTAGAAACTCAACTGCAGACCACTAGTACAGTATTTATTCAATTTGTTTTTAACATTTCCTACAGTAGAATAGAGAGATATCATGTGCAATTTACAGCTGAGAGAACTAAGGCAGAGAGATACAGTGAATTGCCCAAAGTTGCCCAAACCCATGTGCGAGAAGCTCTTCAATTCTGTAATTCCAGTCCACTGTCCTGTCATTCAGGTCACCATTTCTCTATTCCCTATAAAAGTGTTCTCAAATAACCAGACAGAGGCAAGGCCAACCTACACTCCCTTCATGACTCATGAACATGGGCTTTATTTTTGAAGAGTGTTCAGTATCTTCATCCCTGATTAATAATTCAATTAAATTGTGATACTGGAGTCGCATCTGCCTATATTATACATGAGCAGCTATTCAGAATATTAGATATGCATACTAGAATAAAATGAGAGAACAAGATCAACAGGAGAGGTCTATCGTGTCAATAGACTGTAATCAATGAAGCCCTCAGCAGACAGAGGTATACTTTTACACAGCTAGGATTATGTAGATTTAAAATTAAAAAAAAGTTCAAATCCATCCTTAACAGCACAGTATTTTTATGCACAAAGCTGCTTTAAGCCAGTTCAAAGCATAACTTCTGTAAATTCAGATTAATTTAATTTACAATGACATTACAATTACATTGACAATGGTGAGATCATACTAAAAACACTAGAGATTGCAGAATTACATTTCAGAAAATCTGCGTGGCTAAAAACATTAAATACGTGATAAAAAGATTAATATATCAACCAGAATTTAAAAAAAACCAACCAACCAACCAACCAACCAACCCAAAAAACCCAGCAATTGATTTTGGCATGCTGCAATTAAAGAGTTGCACATTCGTTGCCAAGATCACAAAATTTGAGAAGAATTACCTAAGGGGCATATATGTTAAAACAAAATAGTTGATGGGAGCCAACCAGCTGGAAAGCAGCTTGGCAGAAAAGGACCTGGGGGTCCTGGTGGACAGCAAGCTGAACATGAACCAGCAAGGTGACCCTGCTGTAAAGAAGGCAAATGGTATCTTTGGCTGCATTAGGCAAAGCATTGCCAGCAGGTCGAGAGAGCTGATCCTTCCCCTCTGCTCAGCGCTGGTGAGGCCACACCTGGAGTGCTGGGTCCAGTTCTGGCCTCCCCAGTACGAGAGAGACTTGTCATACTGAAGAGACTTCAATGAAGGGCCACAAGGATGAGTAAGGGTCTGGAGCATGTCACATATGAGGAAAGGCTGAGAGAGCTGGGACTGTTTAGCCTAGAGAAGAGCAGGCTCTGGGGGGATCTTACCAATGCATATAAATACCCAAAGGGAGGGTACAAAGAGGACAGGGCCAGGCTCTTTTCAATGGTGCCCAGTGACAGGACCAGAGGCAACGAGCACAAACTGAAACACGGGAGGTTCCCTCTGAACATCAGGAAACACTTTTTTTTTTACCGTAAGAGCGACTGAGCACTGGCACAGGTTGCCCAGAGCAGTTGCGGAGCCTCCATCCTTGGAGATATTCAAAAGCTGTCTGGACAGGGTCCTGGGCAACTGGCTTTAGATGGCCTTGCCTGAGTAGCGGAGTTGGACAAGATGACGTCCAGAGGTCCCTTCCAACCTCAACCATTCTGTCATTCTTTGATTCTGTCTCAGAAGGAATGCTCACTCTAAAGAAAACTGCTAAAGTAAACTGGACGCAGGCTGCAAATTGGTTCATCAGAGCTACAAAAGATGAATGCAACCTCTTATAAAGCAGGACACAGACAAACAGCGTTCTCTACCCAATGTACCAATTGTCTGCAATCCAGTGGATTGCGCAAAAAGAATCATTCGATATGACACTGGCTCTATGTATAAAAGCTTCGTTGATGAGCCTTAGCATTATTATCCAATGCTAGCAGACTACTGCATGCACAGTCTTTGGTACAATGCATAACCAATATATCACTCTATCTAGCACTTGAAATGCTAAAGTTCAACATCAAAAAGTCATAGAAATAGCCTATTATCTTATCTAGCGCATCCTGTGACAGAGAATAAATGCTCCCTACCATACATTCTTCGGTGATTTGCCTCAACCAATTTTAAAATGACTCACATGAGGAGTCCTCCTCCACTTCATTGGGAAGATTATATTGCAGCCCAATAGTCCACAATGTTAGGAAGTTCTTTTGATTAGTTTGAGCCCTTCCATAATCGAATATGGTTCAGACAAAATAACACTTGTCAAAACAATTTCACTGCTAACAGGAGGCAGCAGCTGATGAGAAAATGATAAAAAGCACATTTTCTTCACTGTGGCCGGGGTGGGGGAGTGTCGGCCGTTCTCCTCAAAATTCCCATGTACACCATTGTGCCAAAGGGCACAAGAAGCAAAGCCAAATTGCAGGTTTAGATTATAATAGTGTGCCCGCCCTATAGCACCTCTGAGAGTTTAATAATAACGCGAAATATTCTCAATTAGTTTTTTTTAAATCTTGAAATGATTAGCAGCTTCAGAAAAGCATTTTCATTCATACAGTAATAAACTCTCCCAAGGAAGCAAATCCCCAAACAAGCAGTGTAAAAAGAGCTCTTGAGATTGTAAGCGGAATAATGTAAAGCTCTGCATCCTTAATTAGGGAAGAAAATGGTTCAGGAAGTGCTGATCAATACAGTGCAAATGATAAAAACGCACACTTTGGGAGGACATATGAACACAGTTTCATAAAAAGGATTAAATTTGTGGTGGGTCTTCCACACAGCGCACTAGATTGCAACTGCTCTCATTCAATGGAAGATCCCCATCCGTCTTGGAGCGTAGGTATTTCTTTCTGGTAATAAGAAGGGTATACAAAAAGACCCTACGCAAAAGATATCAAGTAACAAAAGACTGGAAGGGTTGTTTAAGAAGAGAAATCAAGACTCTTGCATCACTTAGCCTATCTCCTTTTGTTCCTAATGCAAGTAAAAACCATTCTGTTTTGGTCTGCTTGAACTTTCTCCAGGAAACTCTCGCCACCTTCCATCTCTTCCCTGGCCCCCCAGCGCAGTTAAATTTACCCAGTTTCCAAACTCCATCACGCCACGTGCAGAGTCATAAAAAGCAGTTTGCTGCTGTAATTTCCCATGCACAATCCAGTAAGTTTGAGAAACACAAAAAAAGCGCGTTTTCCCAGTTAACTTGGACGGCACCATATTTCATTGCACTAAATAATCAGAGTCAAAATGTTGCAAAAAATCTAGTACAATTTGCTAAACAAACACAAGAGTCCAAACATCTCACTGACACATTCAGAACGAAGGTGAGGATTCATCCCACCTGACTAGAGATGCTCAACGACTGTCCTGTGCACCCTCAGTAGTCAAGGAGACGAGATACAGCCTTTCAAAAGGTAATACTGACTGCTTAAAACCTTCTGGGTTTTTTCGTCAACTCGAATCAGGCCCTTCATTTTAATGTTAAACTTATTTGTTCTATATGTTATAACACACTTAAAAACTGTAAACGTTTATATGTACTTCCAATCAAGCTAAAAAAATTCCCCCATGGAAAATTCAAAATTCTTGGTTTCCATTACAAAAAAAATTTTTTGCAAAAACTCTTGAAACCCACCTTAAAATGAACTTCCTGTTTTACATGCAGTTCTAAATACAACTAAAGAGAATAAAGTATACTAGCAGGTATGTAAGCACAGTGTTGCATCCAGTAAAATCTTCCAGGTGAAAAACTCAACAAATATTCAGGATTAAAAACTTCAGTCATTACTGTTAGCCTTCTTTTTAAATACTGCAATGAGTATTTCCAAATAAATAAGAAGTGGCTGTTTCCTTAGCATAAAATGTGCACTTTGAAAGCACACGCTCTCTCTTTCATTTTTTTAATTACAGACTGAATTTTTAACTTCACTAAACCATTAGTTGCAGACTTTGATCAGACCCCAGTTTTCCCAGCCTGGGCGCTGCTTCAGACATCAATAATTCCAATTAAACCAAGTCTGAGATATGACTACATCATTTCACTACGCAATTAAAAATGTGCAACTGAAATAAGTAGAAAATCCTGAAAGAAAAGCCGGGGACTCATCAAATGTTAATAATAATAACAATAAATACATTGCACTTCTATACCATCTTTCATCCTGTGATCTCAAAATACTTCCTAAGTATTATGGAATATTACAATACTTGGTAAAAAAGTAAAAATATAAAAGAACTTTGTTTATTTGATTATCTGAAAGGGGTTTGATTATTTGGGATGAAGATACAGTCGCCAATGCTTATTGCATGAATAAGACATCCACTCATTAAAAATACACATTTATCCAAATTGGTTTTGTGCCCCCCATTTCACTAAATTAACTAAGTTTTATTACATGTAAGTTGAATGTAATTGCTTTTCAACAGCATTCCCAAAGTTAGGAGTTTCTCATAATAGTTGATTTTATTATTTGAATACCACAATGGAATTGAGTCTCTTAAAATGCACTAACCTATACAACTGTTCTGCAAAAACATATCTGCAAAAGCTGGCACATAAAACTAGATTTTATTACACTAGAAGGATCCTTTTGAACTTTGTTGAATCTCAAACAGCTACATGATCTAAATATTAGCGCTAGGGGTTTTTGGGTTGTTCCAAAGACTCAATGAATTTAGCTAGATGACTAAATTGAGGATTAGAAGCAAGAGCTACCTGAGGTTTAACACTGGTGCTACTATTGCCCCTGTGTTCGATCTTGAAAAATTTCTCTGCATTTCTGTTTATTTGGAAGCAAAATTTTTTGATACTACAGAAACCTTTAGTAGCTCTTCAGTATATACTTCAGATAGGATGTTGATTAATGAACATACAAAATGTTATCATTTTACAAAGAGTTTTTATTTATGCATATATGCGTATGCAGAGTCTCTGTTTCAGAGCTTCATTACCAGTGAAATGAGTTTATCTATGGCACGCAAGATACCAGAACGTCAAGAATCCAAAGTGAGCATCTCTGAAAAAAAAGCTGTCCCATATGTATTTATGCATTTAGGAAGATGACTACTTGGGGGGGTGGTGAATGACACCAGAAAAACTCCCACCAAACAAACTGAAAACAAAGCCCTTATACTGTCCCTTTAGAGTTTTTTTTCCCTAATTGCACTGGATATGTTTCTTCTCACACAAGGACCATATAATCTTTCTGCAAAGACTATGGTCTCCAGCATGCACACTAGATCCAGATCAAAGACTGGGTGAGGGGAGCTGCTCCAGACAATACGACAACTGTGACTCATGTCACGAACAAGGACAACAGCAGTGGTCATGTAGCCATGAACATCAGAGGATATGAGCAAGAAAAGGGTTGTAGGGAAAGCTTTTCCACGGTAGAAAATATGATCTAAGCCAACAAATGGTAACAGGCAGTAGAAATCATTCTGAGAGCCCCATGAAAGCACCTAATACGTCGCAGTCTGTAAGATTTAAATCACTTGAGAGTCAGTTAAAAAAAATGCTTACTGTCTGACAGTGACTTAGGCCAATGGCCACTCTAAAATAGATGAACACTAAATACTAGTAAAGCATGCAGCATGCCACTGTCAAGGAACTTGGGACCACCAAAACAGAATATAAAATATCTGGCTTTCCAAAGAGATAGACCGATTGTGAAATACAGCAGAGAAAAGGCAAATTGTAAGATGTGTATTTCATTTGGTTCTTAACCTGCGCCAACTTAGAAATCCTACAGACTATCTTCTAATTTATTAAATACAGTAAAAAAGCTGCCTTCATTACTTATCCTTCGGTTACATAACATACCACCCCAAAATTTGCCGGTCTTTTAGATGCAAATCTTATTTTCTTTAACCTAAAGTCAAAATATCTACTTTTTTTTTCTTAAGAAGAGGTCATTTATTATGCTCCTAAGGATATTTTCTTGGTAAAACTAGCTCATTTGTCAGTAAGTGAAAATGCGGTCTCCGGCCTCACGGATTTTCACTCATCAAAACAATTTGAGTTCAAACCACATCACAGCCTGCATACAGGTGTTTCAGAAATGCATCCAAACATACATCTAAATTATAATCCGATCCAATATGGTCACTTCAAGCACTGACAGAAAGTTACTACCATTAAGATGTTGTCTTCATTTGGTTTAAATCACTAACGTACACCTGTATTTTAACAAGAAGCTCCTGCAGAACCATCCTGCTGGATTGATAAACACAGGGTACCAAGAAAGGCGAGAGAGGAAAGCTACTAGCAGACAAGAAGGAACTGGAATAAGAGAATATTTACAGCCCTCTTCCACTTCAGCCAGCTCTGCCTCTCTAAAGCGTAGCTAGGAAAGAACCAGTGTTACTGAGTAAACATGTTTATTTCTGTGAAACTTTTGACTTCAGCAAAGACTGTGTATTTCATTAGTGTATCTCAGCTTTTATCCTACAGAATTAGATAGGGCTGCGTCACCAGCTGCTAGTTCACAAAGACTGGCAGCCTTACCTGTGCCAAACTGAAAATGTTTGTTGGGCAGAGGAACCAGGAGGTGAGGGATGCAGTGCCTGCGGGGACCGTGTCCAGAGGAAGGGCAGGATCACACCGGCATCTGGGATGGCACCGCTGTCTTTCCTGTGTCTCACGAGACTTTCAGAAGGAGCTTACGGGAGCCCAATTAACCAAATGCACAATTCTTTCTTCTTCTTCAGTTATTTTGATTTTCACCTTACAATGAAGCACTTGCATACAAAGTACATTGCTACCTACCTTTTAATGACATTTCCTTCCTATGGAAAGGTGAGCATTAAACTGAGAGTTAGCTATTTTATTACAGTGCCATTGGCTAGCAGTCAGATACCAAATTGTATGCATGGCCCTTTTTGCCTTTGAAAAAGAAAGAAAAAAAGAAAGAAAAAAAAACAAAAAGAAAGGAAAAAAAAAAACAAAAAGAAATAAAAAAAAACAAAGAAAGAAAAAAAAACAAAGAAAGAAAAAAACAAAGAAAGAAAAAAACAAAGAAAGAAAAAAAACAAAGAAAGAAAAAGACTAAAATGACATTATCTTGCTGTCCTTTATCTACAGCAGAAGAAAATCTGTTCCAGATTTTTGAAATAATTTCTAGAGGTCTGCATTTCCAACAGGAGACAATCACCTGTTGCTCATCCTGTAGAGTTGATGTAAGCTGTAGAGGGCTAATTGTATCCCATCTTTCCACAACAATCTTGATCCCCACAAAAGACATCGAAACCCCTTCAAGCAAAAATAGTATAGAGCAAGATCCACCTCACCTAGCTTTAGATGTCTAGAATGTCTGCGTATTACAGACAGTTATCTGGTCCCCATTCATCATCAATGGAAAGTTGGGTGCTTTTAGGCTACAACTCATCTAACATCTACTTCAGATGCCTCCTTAGGAGAGGCTGCATCATGCATTAGAAATACCTATGTCTCTCCACTGACTATAACAAGAAGTTTAGCTGACTTCCTCAAAGGCAGACAGCCATAATCTCTCCCATTAAAACAGGGCAAGACAAATTCTATTTCACTTGGCAACGTACGCATCTACATGAAAAGGAATCAGTGACAACTGCGCTGAGGGGGTTTGTAAATCTAAGTTACGCATCAGAATCTCAGACTAATTCAGGCTGTCTTGGACGTCAGGAGGTCTCTGGTCCAAGCTGCTGCACCCAGCTGGGCCCACCATGAGGGCAGACCAGGCTGCTCAGAGCTGCACCCAGGCAGGTCTTGAAAACCTCCAAGGACTGAGACTGCACAGCCTCCCTGGGCTTTTGCCCCATGAGGAAAAAGCGGGAACCGCTCTTGTTCCAATTTGTCTGTTGTCTTTTGTCTCCTCTCTCTGCATCCCTGTAAAAAGCCTGGCTCCATCTTCTTGGTAACGTCCCGTAGGTGCTGGGAGCTGCTGTTAGGTTCCCATGAAGCTGTGTCCCTGTTCCTGTCTCTCTGCACGGACAAGTGCTCCAGCGCTGATCATCCTAATGGCTTTCTGCTGATCAGGCTGCTGGTTATTGATGTTTTTCTTCTTGGGGGGCAGGGGGTTGTGGGTGCAAAACAGGACGCAATATTCCAGATGTGGCCTCCTGAGTAAAGGGGCATAACCACTGCCCTCCTGGCTGTGTTACTCTTCATATGGCCCTGGCCTGAGAAATTCCTCCTTTTGTGTCTGCTATGGCCCCCCACGGAGCGGGCTGTCTCCCTCTGACTGATTTTCTCCCGGCAGCTGTCTCCTCCCTGGCCACCGCAGGTATTTTAAAGCCCTGTTTCGTGCTTCCTTCACTTTTCCCTCTGCTTGTTGCTCTGTGGGCGCTGGCCTCCTGTTTAGACGTGCCCTCTTGAGACATGACGTGGGCAGCTGATGCACTTTTGCACTAGCAGCAATAACAACTGTAACAGACCGCATCAGCTGCGAGGAAGGGCTCCACAGGACCGACGTGAAGTCATTTGCTCAGCAAGCTGAAGATGAATGAGAAGAGATCATCTTCAGGGCGGTGGTGTTTGGCTAGCATGTAGGCGAGTAAGCTACTGGGGCTGTTTTGGCCTCTTTAATGGTCCAGTGGGGCACACTGGATGGAGGAAACAGTTTGAAAGATATGAAAACAGTGCTTCTAACAATGCTTTAAGGGAGATATACTTTACAATAAGCCCTTGCCTGCTTTTTATTGTTCTTTTATCCATTTTTATATCTTCCTGTTTTCTTTCCCCCTTTTTTTTTTTTTTCTGGTATATAATAAAAAGTTCAGGTGACAGTATAAAGAAAAGTTTAAAAAGATGCCAATCTTAGCACAAGGAAGTATTTGATACACCGAGCAACACAACAGCTTCCTTTTTGTTGGACACGCTTTGAGGCTTTGTCCTAGGTTGGGTGGCTTTTTTGGTTGCTCTGACTATTCCAGAAAAGTATTCCTACCCTTTCAAAGCCAAACAACCCACACACGCTCTGCTGGCAAATGCACGTATAAGCTCTGTGCCTTCTCACACATGCCAGTGATCATTCATCCCTTGTTCGAATTCTTTTTAAAAGACCTCCGCAACAGAGTTTTTGGCATTAGCACTCTGTTGTGGTTTAACCCGGCAGGCAGCGAAACACCACACAGCCGTCCGCTCACTCCCCCCGGCCCTGCAGGGGGATGGGGGAGAGAATCGAGGGGGGGAAGTCAGATTCATGGGTTGAGATAAAGACAGTTTAATAGGACAGACAAGGAAGGGGAAAAAAAAATATATATACAAAATAAGGGACGCACAATGCAGTTGCTCACCACCCGCCGACCGATGCCCAGCCAGTCCCCGAGCAGCGGTCCCCTGGCCAGCTTTCCCCCAGTTTCTATACCGAGCATGACGCCATATGGTATGGAATAGCCCTTGGGCCGGTTGGGGTCAGCTGTCCTGGCTGTGCCCCCTCCCAGCTCCTTGGGCACCTCCAGCCTTCTCAGTCGGCAGAGCACGAGAAGCTGAAAAGTCCTTGACTTAGTGTAAGCACTACTTAGCACCTACTAAAACATCAGTGTGTTATCGACATTATTCTCATCCTAAATCCAAAACACAGCACTACACCAGCTACTAGGAAGAAACTAACTCTACCCCAGCCAAAACCAGGACACGCCCGTAGAACATGTCTCCGTTTCTGAGGTGGGACTAGAACCTTCTGAATTGCTTTAATAGCTTTCATATTTTATAACCTTTCTCATAAAAGTTTAAATTCTTAGCTTCATTTGTATTGCTTTTAGTCAAAAGTGCCTCTTTTTAAGTTGTTAGAATTATAGCAAAGACATGAGGTAGGAATTGGGCTTCCTGGAAGAACTGAATATTTATGTGTTTATTTTGCAGGTTAACTGTGACTTTTAATTCAAAAATCTTAAAAAAAAAATTGCTTCCTCCATTAAAAGCCATTAAAAATAGTAGACAGTATACCAAGAAATCCCTTTACCAATCACTGCCAGCCCTGGAGCTATCTACAGCAGCTATTTCATGCTATATAGTTATGCAGGCACGGACAAAGAGAAAACGTCCTTGACCACAGACATTAGATTTACTTTTGAAGTGTAATTTTCCAGAGAGGAATGTTTCAAGACCTCAACCCTGGCTGTGTCAATAGCATAGACCATACTGTGGCAAAAAAAAGTTCAGCTTCCCATCTCAAATCTGGCGTGCTTTCACCTTAGCGTAACAACTGTAAAGGGACTGTGTCCCCTCATGCGGTTCCCATCCTGGGGCAGATATACAGGGCCATGCTTGAACTTCATGAATGCTCTATCAGGAAGGAGATGCAACACCATAGATGGAGGACTACCTTCCAAATGTTTCATGTCATAAAAAATACATTTAAAAAAAAAAAAAAGCCAGGATGGAAAACTTAGTTCTGAATGAAATTTCCATCTTTTTTTTAGTACGTCAAAGTGTGTCCTGTTTGTTGCAAAGGAGCAGTTCAGCACTTAGATCAAAGCATCTCCTGGCTGTGTTGTACTGAAACTGAAGTGTCAAACTGTTTCACTGCAACACTAATAAGAAATGCTTTGATGTACGTGTGTGCGTAAAGCACTTTAGTCATTATTTAGTAGCTACCCATAATATTTTAGAAATAGATTACCCAAACTGTAATTTCACATTATAATATGTCACTGGAAGTAACCTATATCATTACATTATGGTTACTGACATGTTATTAAGTAAGATGGAAATGAACACTAAAGCAACCCTTTGAAAAGTAGACATTTGCTGTGGAAGGGTATTTGGTGCGTCCATCAGAGAATGCTGTGCAAGGGAACGATGACAGGGCTAAAGAATATCACTCAGGTAACCCCTGATTAAATTAGAGTCCAGGGATATGCACATCCCGAGCCAAACATCAATGAAGACAAGGAAAAACGTATAAAGAATTAACCTGGAGCCTGTCCTCAGATACGTCCATCAGGACAACTCCACAGTACTATCTTCTACGCTTGGTAAATAGTGTCTCCGCAGGTTAACATCAAACCATAGCTGATCTCATTTCAAAATACATACTTACAAAAGCTAACAAAAAAAAAAAAAGTGGATCCCCAATTGCTTCATTGCGTAAGAGAGAGCTGCCTCTTGGCAGAGCCTCTGCTCCCCACCACAGACAGCAGCTCCTGCATCCGTAAGAGGAGAGAGCAACATCCCTCTCGGAGCACTGTACTTCGTGTCCCAGCCCTTCCCAGCTCGGGGAGGCAATCAGCCTTCCCATCAGCACTCAGGGACAGCGCACGTATGCGACTACAGCGGCACGGAGAAAGGGAAATCGAAACATTCACCTGAACATGAGTCAGCCTTGTATCTCTGGGGAGAACGATTGCCAAATACGTGCAGTCAAATATCTTTGCAATCTCTTTTTGTGTGCAAAATATTAGAAAGTCAATTTCAAGCAGCACATTAACACTCCTGAAAATTTAATTAAAAGTAAATCCAATGTTATAATAATTCTCCTGATATTTTACTACTGCTTTATAGTTCCAATACAGCGACTATAAGCGAGGGAGAGCAGAGTGCGTTATCGTTTTAGCTCTACAGAGGACCCAGCTCTGAAACTGCTGAGGAACACAGATCATGCTGCCAGTTGCTCCTTTTAAGTTGAAACAGTTTTTGTCATTTCCAAGAAAACTGAAAAGACTTTCATGTGCAATTAACCAGTTGGATTGCTCAGATTCACATTCATTATCCTTATTATTCACCACCTTCTTATTTGTCTACGCTACTCTCTTTAGCATGAGAACACCATGCATTTTTCTTTGGATTTTAAAAGTCCCCTTCAGCTCTATAGATCATAAAATTCTGCCTCTTGAACAGCATAATGTTATTATTTTGTCTTTTTCTCTACCACTGCGTAGCTTATCTCTAAAGCTTGTGGTCTTCATTGATTTATAATTACCTACCAATTACTATATTGATAATTAGGGACGATTTACTGATAGGCATTAGCAAGAGGAGAGCAAACCAGTTGTCTGTTTCAATAACTTATTGAAAATATATCTGAAGAGTTCCGGAAAATATCCGATCCATATTCTGTAGTATTGATTGTCAAATGCCATTTTCTCCTACATCAAAAAAACTTTAATAAATTGTGTATTCCATCATTGTCTTTTGAAAAGCCATGTGAAATTTTGTTATCAGGATTTAAAACTTCTATACTTTTCTTGTTTTACATTACTTCATAACACAGTATGCAGTTCTAGTGCTGACATACAGTATTTTAATTGATTTCATTTTTTTAAGATAATTCGGGCAGTTGCTATTTGTTACTGCTTCTCCAATTTGTACTATAATTAAATGGCTTAACACTAATATATGCACTAGTATCACTGGCAAGTATTGAAAAGCCGACAAGAAAAGCAAGTTATAATATACAAACAGCATTTACGGAGAATGAAATTTTAATATTCCCACTCCTGAAGAGTTTCCAAAAATGTTTGTCGATTCACAGGACAAAATACTTCAAATCATACCAAAAGTTAGTTTTTGACACGTTAACATTTTCTCGAAAAGCAAGTTCCAACTTCTTAGTTGCATCAACAACTTGAGTTAAGTCATTCACCCAACAAGTTATAGGTACTTGTCATGATATATGTTCCACAGACAGAGAAAAGTGAGCCTGGAGAAATGAGGGAAGCACCTCCAGTCACTTAAGTTAGTGGCCTAGTCAGGAGTAAGATCTATAGTCTATGAATTTATTTCCTGACAGTAGACACTAAATTACAACCCTGCATGCAGCAACACTTCGTAAATGTGATAGTTTGGATCCCACTTGATATTTAATATAGAACTTGAAACTATATTAAGCAGCCTGAACAAAATTTGCAGTCCAGCAAAGACCGTACAATTTCATAGATAGAAAATAGAGTCATTTTCATTCCTGCGAATTCGTACTAAATGAAATGTCTCGTCTTTTCCAGATATAAATCATTTCCTATTCGCATTATAATTAAACTATGTGACACTTTCTGTGAATAATGAAAGAACTTTAGGGTGCAGCATTTGGGCCCTTTAATCTTTTGAGAAGCAAAGAGATGGAAGCAAGGTGGCTAGAGAAAGAAAACAGAAGAAAATGAGAACAAATGGTGAAGTTACAGAAAGTATGTGTGAAATGATGATAACCGTTCAGCTCAGCCCCAAATAGCCCATCATTATAAAGATATATTTCCATGTATTAGTACTTCTAATAAAGAAGAAATTTCTGCTCTGCAATGAGCCTAATTGTAAAACTTTGTTTAAAGACTGCTCCGTGCCTCACTCCTTCAGCTCCAACAGCGGCAAGCTAATCTATCTACCAAGAAAGGAGGATGCTTCGAAATAACAAGGAACATCCTTGCCCTCCTTCCCCAGCCCACCGGGATTTCACCAACTTTATTAAAAAAAAAAAGGGGGGGGGGCAAAAAGGAAAGCATTGCAGTGCTCAAGTCCTACTGCTGGCTGTGCCACTGATCTGCTGGGTAATGACGGGCATATTAAGTTATTTGCATTTAGATCCCCAAAGACTATTTGGGGATGGGGAGAGGCAGAGCCAGAGTGCAAATGGGAGCATCATTCTCAATCCTCAGGTAGCACACGAGAGACAGGGAGAGGTGAGCAGAGAGAGAAACATGGACGTGTGATCATCCCTGGATTAAGCAGTTATTGCTCCTGGAGGCCAGCAGAGTCACCTAACCACTCTCCTAGGAAACTATGTCCATATTTATTACCCTGGGCAAATCAGTCTCTATTGGTTTCTGCAGTGTGGAACACCACCGTCAGGAGACCTTACAAGGGACCCTCCCGCAGAGACTTCCCTGGGAGGAGAGAGAGATGTGCAATGCCTCAAGCACAGGGAATCACCCTAAATCAAAAACGTGATGTTAAAAATATCATTAGGCCACTCTGCAAGCCATAAGCACCCACAAACAGAAATCCTCTGCCTCATGTCTCTGACCAAAAGCAGCAGCTGCTGTTGGGTCAGGGGTGTGTCTTGCCAAGAGGTCAACCCCAAGGCCGTATTGTTGGAGTGCTCTGGGTTAGTGCGTTGGGTGTCAATAAAGCTTATTTTGTGCTTTTAATTACAATGGCTCTGGCATGAAGCAAGTGCAGGGCTGGACATCCCTGATAAGACAGATAAATCGGATACATACAGAAGCAAAACTTTCGGCCTCTAGGACATTTTACCTGTGAAAACAGGAGCGTTCATAGACATCTAATTACAGAATTTAATGAAGGACTGCACAGGAGGACATCTAACTTTACTTTGTCACAGCCCCATTACACGTGACTAAATTGCCTTGGAAATCTAGACTTTTCCAACTATGCCACCTCAGTATACTCACCAATAAAAATGAAATAACTGTATCTTTAAAGTTCCTGGAAGTCTATTGGGAAAAAAAAAAAAAAAGAGAGAACTGGAGAAGGTAATTTCTTCAAACATGTGTCTTGGAGGTCATCTCATATTTTCAGCAAAGACACAAAAAAGGGGGCACAACTTTGGTCGGTATGACTGGTACAACTTTGGAAAGCACTGCCAATGCCAGGGAATACTGAAATTTCATTCTGAAAGAAGGGAAAGGCTATAAGGACTCGCCTAGTAGCAATGGAATGAAAAGTAATGATATAAAGTGCCTTGTGAATCTGTTTGAGAGCCTAGTAATAAGCATTTCTGCTAAAAGATGGGAAATTATCAGTGAGAAATGACTGGGGAGGATAAAGACCATATTAATCAATCAGAGGATCATAGGATAAGGAGGCTTAGCTTTGTTGAAAAAGGCAAAAGCTAACTAGAATTATCAACAGAAGCATTTGTAACAGAAACACAAAAGTATTAATGCCATAAAACAAGGCATAATGACACCTTATCTCAATACAATTTTTTTCAACTCTGCTCAAAAAAAAGAAGAAAAAAAAAAAAAAACCAAACAGAGCCACTAAGACATAACAGGTGAATTAATCTATTTTATAAAATGTAGCTTTCCTCACTTATTTCACCTAGCACATTCAAAGCCAAGAGGAGATATTATTCCTTTGTGTAAGCTCATTAGGGGCAAATAATAAATGGATTTTTTAATTTAAGACAAAGAATGAAAAGTGGCAGAACACCAATCCCAGTAAATATAACTGTCAGGAAGAAGTCTAGGTTGGAAATCAGTGGAAGGTTCCTAGCCATGGGATCAGCAATGTCTGGAATATCTTTGCAGGCTGAGTAGCAAGATATTTACTTTTTTTTTCTTTTTCTCTCTTTTCTTTTTTTTTTAAAAAAAGAAACAGCTTTCTTTTTTTTAAAAAAAAGAAACAGCTTTCTGTTTTAAAAAAAAAAGAAACAGCTTTCTGTTTTAAAAAAAAAAGAAACAGCTTTCTTTTTTTAAAAAAAAAGAAACAGCTAATTTTAGGACAGGTCTGACAACTCCATAAAGAGGATTACGTGACAGAGTCACCCACGGTAAGTGGGAACTAAGTTAGATCATCTGAAAGCCCCTTGTGCTGTATATAAAATGCTAGGGACTTCATTATTTTGTTAACAGTAATTGTTAATATATGATAAAATTCTAAAGATGACAGCACTGTTTAATCTTCATAATACCAGATACCACTGGGTAAACCCTGTGATCCACTTTCCCTTCTCTGCGTAAACAGAACTTGCCCAATTTCCATTATAATTTTGTCTTTTAGCTATCAAGAACTAGCCATCACATACTAAGAACGCTCGTTTATTTCTAGACTAGCCTAACAGCACTTTGAATAAAAAACATGGGTTTCTTTGAGACAGGAAAAGACAGGAAGGTCTGGGGAAAGGAAAGCTATTGATGTTTCAAAATATACTTTTCAAAAATGTTTGTTACATTTGCAACTTCTACAGTGTTCCTGGGAATCAGCCAGGAACCCTGTATATATCTGTATATAAACCACATAGATTACAAGTAACTATCGTCTCCTTCACATAAGGTCCAATAGATCGTAAGAGCTAATTTAAAAACATTACGATTTCTTGTTCAAATGTGCAATTAAGAAGAGAAATGAAGATTGAGATTAGCAATGGCAGAAGATCTCTAAACTTTAGATTACACAATTAACATTTTAAGTAGAGCGGGTCAAAATAACTAGGCTTTTTACTTGCTTGCAACACTGGAAAGTGAAACAATCATGCTTCAGGTCAAATAATGCTTCATTTATTTTTTAGCATTATTTTAATGTTTTCAAGGGTTTGTAAAAGCAGCTTCACATTTAAAATTGGAAACCTTTACAGGGGTTTTCAATGCTGCTCATCAGCTTCCAAACAGATACAAAAGTACATCGGACCTTTACACCCAGACTAGCCATACATGAAATCTTGGTGTGTTGTTAATTAAGCTGTCTATGTGCGCAGAGAAAAGAAAGATAATTCTACTGGAAAATCTAAACAGTTCATTTAACTGAACATTGGTCCCTCTGACTATTGAAATAAATGGAAGTTAAAGGCTCAGGGTTACAAATGATCATCTTGCAATGCTCACTAGGAGTACTGCTAAGCAGCAACGTCATATAGAAATGTTCTGATTTACTTAGCAGAAAATAGGTAAATAATGCAGGCTACTTTTCAGGAAATTAATAGAGATGACATAGAGGTCAGTCATTGTGCTCAGGCTGTTCTACCTTGAACATTGCTGCTGGCCCAACTCGTCTTCCCTGACCACCCTCGCAAAGGGAACTACGCAGCAGAGCAAGATCTGCAGCAGATCACAACCTGAACGTGATGCCACACCAAAAATGAAGTCAAAGCCAACACCACCTTGGAAGAAACGGACCAAAGTACTGTGTATCCTTCCCTTCTGCTCAACACTCCTGATAGGATCTTAGCTGCAGAAGTATGACCACCAAAGGGCAGACAACGAGCTTAATGGCAGATACGGACCAACTGAAGATCCAGAGGAGAGGATAACAAGAATAATGAGAGGTCTAGAAAACATGACTTCAAGGAAATACTGGGGGGGGGGGGAGATGAAAATAATATAAAGATGAATCTAAATTAGAGATATGAAAATAGGTCTTAATTCTGAAGAGGACTGAAGTCGTATCCTTAAATTATAACAAAATAGATTTAAGACATGAAGAAAATACTAGTGAAGATAGAGAAGCACACGAACAGGCTATCTAGGTGTCGTGGTTTAGCCCCAGCCGGCAACTAAGCCCCACGCAGCCGCTCCCTTACTCCCCCTCGGTGGGATGGGGGAGAGAATCGGAAGAGCAAAAGTAAGAAAACTCGTGGGCTGAGATAAAGACAGTTTAATAGGGAAAGCAAAAGCCGCGCACGCAAGCAAAGCAAAGCAAGGAATTCATCCACTCCTTCCCATGGGCAGGCAGGTGTTCAGCCATCTCCAGGAAAGCAGGGCTCCATCACGCCTAACAGTTACTTGGGAAGACAAACGCCATCACTCCAAATGTCCCCCCTTCCTTCCTCTTCCCCAGCTTTATATACCGAGCATGACGCCATGTGGTATGGAATAGCCCTTTGGGCAGTTTGGATCAACTGTCCTGGCTGTGCCCCCTCCCAGCTTCTTCTGCACCTGGCAGAGCAGGGGAAGCTGAAAAGTCCTTGACCAGTGCAGCAACAACTCAAACATCTCTGTATTATCAACACTGTTTTCAGCACAAATCCAAAACATAGCCCCATACCAGCCACTATAAAGAAAATGAACTCTGTCTCAGCTGAAACCAGGACACTAGGGCAGCTGTGCAATCTCCACCCATGAAGATTCTTTAACAACATGTTACATAGATGTGCAAAGAAAAGGTGCAGCTCATCCTGCAACAGGTCAAAAAGACCTGTCTAAGGCCCCTTCCAGGCTTATTTTCTATTAGTCTGATTTTGTCTTTTGACCGGCATACTTGGTCCTAAGTCATCCTCTTGTCTCAAGTTCTCCTTATTCAGTTACTGACTTCTGTGAACTCAGTACCAGGGAGTGAGAAAATGTTCATTTCCATATGCCTCTCTCGTTACTTCAGAGTTCTGCTAAATGCAGCTCACTGGGGAGGAAGAAGGAGAGGCAACGCAGGTTCCTGAATTCAGATCTTGGCATTGAAGAAAAGGAGCCGCCAAATGTCCCAGATATTGTGTCTAAAATTCTTTCTGGCCCATTAAGAGATACATTTATTTATTCTACTATGAACTTAAACACAGTTGGGTATTTGTAAAAGCCCTCCTAATCCTCTTCCTCTGTAGCCTCCCCCAATGGCAAGAACTCAGTAGCTTGCTTTTGTTACTAGCCCAGCAGGTCCAGCTTGGCAGGATTCTTTTCTATTTCAGCTTTTTACCCTGGTTTTCCCATAGCTTCTCACAGATCACAAAGTGTCTGGGATTTGGTTGAAGAACATTCCCTTTGAAGAGTTTTACCTCAGAGAACTGGAGTTTGCCAGCTCCCTAGAACCAGGATCTAACAACCTCCCGAGCAGAGGATGACATTTCTGTTCAGCCAGATTCATAGATGAAGTATTATACATTGTGCCAAGGAGAAACACCAATAGAAAGATGAAAAAAATGAAGTCACAGATTCAAAAAAAAACTTTTCTCCACTATAATTCATTACTGCCAACTAACTCAACAAAAGTTACAGTAGTATAAAGCCAGTTTAAGTCAGAATAAAATCAAATTCTTTTCCTCAAAGAAGCAATATATTTGATCATATTTTAAGGCAGTTATCTGCATTCTTTATTTGGTAAATATCAATTTTAAGCGTTAGATGCCAAGTGCCACAAACCATACATACATAAAATGGAATATATAAATGACATTACAAGTTATTGAAGGATATCACCATGACATTCTCACTGAAGAAGCTGACAGCTCTATTATTGCCTAGAACGGTGTCTGTTAACTCCTAGATAACATCTAATTCTTAATTAAAATAACACAAGCGTATTCCGTTTACATTTTTTATGACTTTACAAAAATACTCTGGACTTTCGCTAGCAAGGAGATATTGTGGGCGGAAACAAACACCAGCTCTTTTACATGAGCAGCAATGAGAGAGAAGAATCAGCACTACAAGAGGAACGTTTAACCACAAATCTAGCCCATACGGAGGCACAGTATGCAAAAAGGTGAAGAACAAATCCAGCCCCCACACCACCACGCACATTTCTCGACTGCTACAAGGCAACTTGGTTTTTGGAGTGGAGTGATACTGTAAAGGTGGTGTTAAGCCTGAGTTTACGCCCTTTCTCATCTCGTTTCCCAGTCAAATCATTTAAGCCATAACACGCCTTGCCAAGCCGCGTTAGGCCGTCTGAAGAGGATGGCCACTTCTGAGAGGAAGTTTAGGAAATGCCTCTTACGGCTTCTCTGCTATTGTTTGCCTCTTCCGAGTTGTGCCAGGAGAGGAATTCAGAAGTCCTCCCCCTCTCTCCCATCTCGGAGAGGCAAGAGAGACCTCGCTCGGCTGTGAAATGCCGCTGCCGGGGCACCGTGGGGAGGACCAGCCCTGCGGCGGGGCTCCCGCAGCAGCAGCCAGCCGCGCATCTCCGCAGAGGCTGGCAGCGAGGGGGCCCCAGGCCCCGCTCCTGGGAGGGGAATATAAGGAGTGCTCCCACCTCCCCACACCCGCACCGAGACCAGCGAACCCCCAGACTGGCTCTCCGCACAGCAAGCGAGCCAGCCCTGTTGAGGTATCACCCCCCAGCCGCGCTGGCCTTGCAGCGGCAGGTACACAGGCAGAGATAAAATGGAGCGTAAATCTAGCCTGAAGCATAACTGGCCATTGGGGCCGCTCCTATAAAAGAAGAAATGCTACTGTGTTCCCACCATCAAAACTTCTGGTTAAAACTTAGCAGTGGTTGGGATATGAGAAGGTGATGTCTCAAAAACCAATATATTTTCTTCTTTTATTACAGAGGTAAAAAATAGTAAAGTATATCTTTTGAACTTTTGTATTAAGGGAAGAAAAAAGGGCTCTCAGGCAGAGACCTTGAATGTCAAGTGATTTTTATGGCTATGTAATAGACCCTGAAAAACAGAGGGTTTTAATAGAAGTATCAGTCACAGTCTGTAACTACTTCCACACAAAATTATGACATCGGTGCTCAGTGAGATTTTTAAAGCAACATATGCAACAATAGTAGGCAGCTAATCTGCAGGTTACTAAGACCATGAAAATTCACCCAGGAACTTTGCATATTCCCAGCATTCACACCTCCTACTGTTCATGAGGTCAGCTGAATGTATTGCAAGCTAGGCTCTCATTTGGGCTTATTTTAATAATTTCTAAGTTGGATATTCTATATTGGATACACTCTCCACCTCATACTTGTACAGTATTACCCAATCTCCTAAAAGTCATGACAAATCACCTGTGAAGGTTAGTCATTAGGGTTCTTTCAAGAATAAGACTAATAATTCATAAACCCTGTCAAAATGAACACACCGGAGGGGGTGGTATTTTGAATTGGAAAATAATAATTGCCTTTTAATTACAAGGCATTTTCTAAGAAACTTTTTTATGTGAAAGAACAATGCTTTTCTACGACTTAACAGCTGGAGTCCCATCATGTCATTCCATGTGCATTTTGTCAACAGAGCTACATTTTTCTCCAGCCCATACTTTACCCTAAATGAGAGCAAAAGAACCCTGATTTTCCCCAGAGCTCTGGCAAGATCAAAGGACTGTAAAGGTTAGCTTTCATGAATCGTTTCCGTGGGTAACTGGCCATACTAGATTTTGCAATAGCAAAATTGGATGTAGGGTCCTTGTGGAGATGTTAATTTTTAACAACAGTAACGATATTACTGCATTCTTCTGCACTGTAAAGAAGCAGTACTTCCCATCTTGCTCATTCTGACATCTAAAATGCATCAACACATGGCTTAAGGCAGATAGTTTTTAAAAACACACAAAATCACAACTGACACAATTCCTGTAATTAATGACAGAAAAAAATACTGCCTAACACCACCCCGTTTCCAAGCCTCAGACCAGGTCAGACCTGTGGAACCTGTAAGCTTTGCAACCTGCCCAGAAAGCAGACCTGCCCTTCCCCACCACTCGCTCTGGGACTGAATTTCTGTCAATTCTAGAGACTGCCAGCTTGCTCACACACACAGCCTGAAGGGCAACTCGAAGCAGAAACAAGGCAGTCTTTGGAACAAAACTTGGGTTAGTCCGTGGCTGCGCGTTCTGCACAAAGTGACATTTCTGTAGAATTTTCAAGTTAAAAATATGCAGATAACATACTAACCAGTGACAAAATACACTTGCCAAGTCTCTACTATTATTAGTACACTTAAAATCCTTATCACCCAGCTAAACTTCCTGTGTTGACCGTGATTTTCTAAGGGAGCATTTGTGCAGTTCTCTAGTACTGGAGTAGATGAGGTCTGAACCTGAGCTATGACCGATATGCCCACGCCACGTATGGCCCTCCCTTCGGCAGCTCATCCATACCAAGCTTTCCTTCAAATTTGTGGGTCAGATGGAAAGAGGATACAGAATGTAAAACTGCACACCTCATGTAAGGCAGCACATTTTATACCATTTCTTTAGCCCTCCTGGTGCTCGAGTGGTTTGTTTAGACTTCACTAGACTGAAAGACCTCCCCAAAATAGAAAAATACAGTGTTTCAGAGAAAAGGTTAAATCACCTGATGTGTTCTGGGTGAGAAAACTACGCAAAACCAACTTCATCCATACCTGCTATGAACAAGTACAACCGTAATAACTGAATAGTAACTTTTTAGCATCCAAAATACTCTAATTCAAAGCACTGGGAGAAATGATTTGATATTTAGGAGATTAGCACAGCCAGTAGTCTTGTTGTGTATCCTTGACTTAGAAAGACCAAATAAGCATAGTGTTACAGGATACATACATAAGCTTGTGGTTTTATATATAGATACATAGATTCAAGTTTAAGTCTTCCATAAATCTGAGATTATTCTCCTTCCTAAAAATATACATATGACTGACAATGATACAGTTAATTTGGCATGGCAAAATACAGCCACCTTTTCTTTGGAGGAAAGGAATTCATCTGGAATGCTAATCAACAAGGAGGAGGGTGCTTTCTGAAACTCAAGACCTACAAATCTCCTTGATATGGCCATCTTTTTTCATTATTCCTCTGTTACATGGTCTCAGACCAGATGAGGAAAGATCAACAGACAACCTGGGGCAGCCAGGGAAACAGACAATAATCTTGTTTTCAGCTGAGGATCAAAACAAGCTTTGACGAAACTAACTCTGGGTTTTATTTTCTTATAAAAGAAATGCATTTGTTTCCCAGTGTGCTTGAGCAGCAGGAGATCTATGAGCAACCAAAATAATGTGTACCTCGAGCCCAAAAGAGCCATAATTTATTTTAGTCACAGAGCACAAGAAGCTGTCTTCACAAAGCGGCCTCTTCCCACCCTTCCACAGACAGACTACTCAATGCATTTTAAGAACAGACACACAAAACCACATGGAAGACCATGTCTAATTAGTATTTGTTGAAGTGCGTGTAGCATTCCCTGAGCATTATATGGATTTGAAACAATCTAAGCCTCTAGTTCAGCTGTCTGTTCAAGTTAAAAATATTTAAGCTAAGGTCTCCCTCCCTTTTTTCCCTTTCTCCTATCTTGATTCTATAAGATAAGATAAATGCCAAAGAAATCCACTGTTTAGCTGCTGAGATGAACAGTCAAGGGCAGAGGAAACAGGTAAGAGAATCAGAAATAGCTCAAATGCCCTGGCACACCAGGAATGAAGCACACGTAAAATAAAGCAAAAAGATCAGTAAATAAGAGTCGTCACTCCAACATTCTTAATCCAGACCCAAGCAGGCTCCACTACAGTGGAAAGTTGTCAATCACAGAGTGCTTAAAACTGATGAGGCTGCCTCCTTTTATCAGTTACACGCCAACACGTTCAATCCTCTTTTCTAAACCTGGAGAAAGCATCTCTCTCCTTTCTGCTCTGGGCAAATCAGCCTTTTTGCACCAAGACAACAGCCCACAGAAGAGTGAGCCACAATGAAGATTACGTTCTCGTCAGTACTGTGAAGAGCCATGTCCAACTCTACTAACCTCCTTTTAGCAAAAAGAACCATTTCAAACAACAACAGCCATGAAATTCACAACTTTCAGTGGCATGAACACCACACTCTCACAGAGAAGCTAACTGCCATCATATTTATGAGATGCTCTATTTCCAGATATGCCCTGCAAAATCTAATGCTAAGTTTGCAGTAGGAAGAAACAGGGATAGGAGTTGAGACCTTTGTTGACAAAGCAAATCACACAGTCTCTTTTCAATTACGGAACTCACAGAGTTTTTTCATCTTACACTCACAAAGAAAAGGAGGAGGAGGCAAAGAAGAAAGAACAATTATAGTTTATAGCTCGTATCAAAGGGTTTTATAAAATCCACGTTTCAGCATTGTTTTTCTTTCAATCTACCAAAAAAACCCCAATTCAATAAAGCAGCTAAATCTATGAAGTTGAGTGAGTTTAATTGGAAGCCAGGAAAAGAAACATCACATGTGGGGTACAGTTCTTCATTTTGCATGGCTTTTGTAGCAGACAAATGATGATATTACAGGAGTAGCTTCCATAGCATGCATGGAGGTGAACAATCCGGTTTCAAAGAATTGAAACTATGAGGACAGTTTCAAACAGCTCTTGCACAGACTTCCAGCAGTCAAACCACTGATACATCTCCTATGCTTTCTTCCTCAAGGCATCCTGTTGTAAGTTAAGAACAGATACTAACAACAGATGTTGTTGGAGAAATAATGTCCCACAGTTTCAATTTCAAGAAAACACTCTAGCACTCTCACTGCTATTCTGTATGAGGAGGCTTCTCTGGTTTTATCTCCATTATATCTTGCTCTCACACACAAAACCCAGACCAGATAATAATGAGCCTCAATGAACATACGGGGCGACAATGAACATGTCTGAATTTTAACTCCCTTAATACAGTATTACGCATCTACCTGGTATATCAGGCTAGTTGAACCACCAATGAAGACACTTCCCTACCAGTGTGGAGGAAACAAGAGGTCACAAGATGATCACAAAAGTTTTCTTTTGGAGAGAAGTTAAAAATCATTATGTTCATAACCCGACAGCTTGTTCCACCCTCTGTCTGTGGACTGGCCATTTAAAATTGCTCCCCTTTTGAATAGAGACATATATTCAAGCCTTGCTTCCAACAGGTTACATGGAGCAGCGTATGGGCAAGCCGCAGCCAGCCTTTGTCCCCAGTGGACAAAAACAACCAGTACAACATGTGGCATGAAAGAGCATCAAGGAAATCGGATGGCTCAAGTAACAAGAACCATATGGCAGGATGTTTACCTGTCACTTGTGCGCATTATATTGAGTCCTAACCTTTTCTACGGGTACTCTGCTGTCAGAAACTTCAGATCTACTCAAAATGGTAAAACAAAAGTCTCCAGAATACCGAAGAATAAAAAAAAAAAAATAAAATCTAGGCAACTGCCTGCATTCTCTGAAATAACAGATGTAAAACAAAGTGGTTTCTTCCCCTCATAAAAATTTTGGGTCGCAAGACTACGTTGTTTTCTGTGCAAAAAAAGGTATTCCTTTCAGAAGTCTTGAAGGTCAGTTATACAATATAGCTTAATATTAGACACAACATATAGCATTTGAAAGCATGATTTAATACTAATATATGTCAAGAGCAAATTACGTTGAGTAAGAAAGTCTGCCAAAACAGCTTGAAGTTAATGAAAAGGCTAATCAAAGGAAATACGCATCTTTTAATTTTCAGACCTTGAATACTCATTGCAGAAATATCTTCAGCAAAATATTCCTCCCTTGGTTTTAGTCCAAACAAGTAGCATGGGTAGCGTAATACAAGGGCCTGAAAAGTCACACACAGATATACACGCACAAAATTAGTGGCTTTTGTTCTGAGATGATTTTCCATGATATTAAATTCTTGCCAGCTTCATTGTTTATATACGTCTGATGTAAGCAGATTTCAGTAATAAAGACACCAACAACGAAGGCAAGTTGCAGGCTAGTGCTATATCTGTCTCTCAGAGCGAGAGACCTATGAGAATCATATTCAATAACACAAATTGCATTACAGGGTAAACAAAATTTAATCCAGGTGAAATGAATACAGCAGAAAATGACTGTATTAAATGAAGATGACAGGGCGGAAATATTTTCTATAAAGATATAGTTCTATAATATATTCATAGCCAGCAGCATTAGGACAGTTCCACACCAGTAGACAATTTCTCATTTTTAAACCTCTTTGTTAAAACAAATAATTACATCTACTCATTGATTTTAGAGAAAAGACTCCCCTTTTAAATATTAATAAGCTGGGTTTTATACCGAATTCTAAATTACAGTAAGAAGTCCAATATATGGGTGGTCTGGGGTTTTTTAAATCCAAAATATTTTCATAGTATTTTTCACTTGATAATTCTTACACGCCTACAATACATGTTTACAGTCTGAATCCAAATTTACAGAACATCATTTTAGAAATCCTCACATCTGAATGCTGTAATACTCTGAGTATCACTGCTCAGAGCAAACAAACAATGAAATCAAAAGCTTGATCTATGAAGCACCTCAAGGATAGAATTGTCTATGCTACATTATCTACCCACATGACCAAGTAATCCATCTAACCGGGGGGGGGGGGGGGGGGGGGGGGGGAATCACAATTCAAGAGCATCTTAATTCTTTTGACCACTCAGTTACTGTCCTTCAAGCATTGCAGACACCCTCCTCAGCTCCAAAGAAAAGGAATTCACAGTCCTTTCTAATGAAACCTACCCAACGTGCATATTTAGCCATTCTTACAATCATCTAAAGGGATTTTATATTCTCATTAGCCATATCTGGGTAAAATAATAAATCACGGAGAGAAGGTTAAATAGATAACTAGGAACTGGTTTGGACCATATCAGCACATTGATTTCTTGTGGAGCTGACACTACAGCTATGGAAGTGCTATTAGAGAAACAACATTTTGGGAAAATGCCACAGGTCTTGGAAAAAATCACGACACCTATGTTGCAACTAACGGTGCTGCCTCTGATACCAATGCACACAGACTGACCAGATGAAAAACACCATGCGTTCTCTTTTCCTCACTTATTTTTACTTGATGGTGCAGCCCTTATGTCCTTTGTCAGCCATCCTCTCCTCCCACCTAAGCCGTTCTAAATGTATATACGTGCACAAAGCTATAGCACAGATAGAACCCAGAACTAGAATAATGAAAATATGATTTCTATTCCACTTCTTCACTACTACATAAAAATCCCTCCCCACAAAGGCTAGCCAGACTCACCTGCCTAATTCTACAGATCTAGTACATGTTGTTTCAGCGCAGGTATACATTATTAGAAAACAAAAGAAAAATACATCAGAAGCGGTTAACTACGTAATATTTTGTTTGTACTGATCCCATAGAGCAAACGTATACAAAAATCATAAATTACGGTTTAGAATTAGTAACGTACAACTTAGACACAGAAATTTTTGTTTTCTGAAAACATGCAATGACCTACACCCCACAGTACACATATAATCCTACGTTAATCTTGAAAGCATATTTTAGCAGTATTTATATTTACACTGAATTTAGATTAGATTATCTCACTTTCACATTAATTTCTGGAAGTAACAGAATGCTCACAACAACACTGGGTATTTTTGAGAGGGAAGCAGGAGAAAAATAAATGAGAATTCATGAATACTGTGATTATCTGCCAACATTTACAAGCAATTCTTGCACTCCTTTCTCAGGATTTCTTAAAAGACACATCATTTCAGTCAAATACAAGCTGTATTATACATACATTACATATCCACAAAATATATAGGTGCAACTAAAGGGGTTGCTTGTGATTTTCTTTCTGAAAGTAGGAGGAACCAGGTACAGCCAAGTCAGCCCTTAATAACAGAGTAATCAATTCATCTTTCCAGTATAAACTTGTCTTTTAAGGAAGCTTTACCTTGGCTTTTAAAAACCCAAAGAAAAAGAAAAATCTTCTGTCTCGCTGTCTTAAGACAGCTGTGTCCTTGAAGATGACCTCGCCAAATTCTCAGGATCTTTACTCATGGAAGGGAACCCAAGACTTGTGATGACTTTATACCAGGCCTTTGCTCATCCCTTGCCTTACAGTGCGTGTGCCTGGTGTCTTAGGAGAACAGCTGCGGGGAACTTCATAAAATAGCTGATTATTAAGATTGATAAACAACTATAATCTCCACCCTTTTTATATGACACATTCATTAACAGCTGTTTCCAAAGAGGAAATAATCTCTATGTCCATAAATTGCCGTGGTCCCTCCTATTAGTGCTATTTTACGCGGTATAACAAAAAAGATACTGTTTTAAATTAACAACATGACAATCGAGTTACATCGTTATGGCTGACCTGCTCAAAATTGGAATCTACTGCTAAAGTCTGCTTGAAATATATAACTTGTCAATATATTTCTTTCTTGTTTATAGTCCCTAAATGGGATTATAAACAGACTATATAGTCATATCTGATGCAATGCACTTTATAAAATACGTTCTACGCTAACTCCTCTATCAACTTTCAGGAATGTCACGGAGTTTGTTTTTTTTCCCCCTTCTTCTATCCTGTAAAAATAAACTAATAACAGTCCAAACATATTTAAAGACAGTATGCTTTTCTACATAATTTAGAGAAAAGACACTCTGTGCTAAGCAAGCTTCTGCCACCTTACTTGTGGCAGCACTCCCAAACAGTACAAATATCACATAATGTGCCAATATATACGACATACACAAGACAGAAAGACTGGAATTAGACCCTCCGTTCTTAGGTTTTGCTTCTATGCTTACATTCCTCAATAAACATAACTTTTTTCTGTGCACGCGTGATCTGATATGCCAGAATGCCAACATTACAGGGCATTCATTCTGT
This sequence comes from Mycteria americana, assembly GCF_035582795.1. NCBI lineage: Eukaryota > Metazoa > Chordata > Aves > Ciconiiformes > Ciconiidae > Mycteria > Mycteria americana. The sequence continues at coordinate 5,385,104 of NC_134369.1, read as the reverse complement.
CTTTTCAACTCCACCTTAAAGACTTTACAACACTGTACACTTGTACAAGCTTTTTTGTTGTAAAGATTCAAATTCATCTAGCCAAAATCTTCAGAGCCATGAAAAAAAGGTATTCAGTGCCTCCTAGTTCCAGCCAGTGCTTATTCATTCTCTAGAACAATTTGAACTTTGAGGATCAAACAACAGCTTCATCTTGAGTCCAGAAATTTAGAATCATCTCCTGACCTGGGAAGGAGCCAAGTATAATTCTTAAGTGTTATACCAATTGTTAAAAAAACCCCAAACAAAACAACAACAACAAAAAAACCCCCACAAAACAAAAAACCCAACAAACCACAAAGGCAAAAAAGACAAACCACAATCTTACAATATACCCCAATATTTATAAAGCTTAATGTTTATAATATCAGATAAATGACTCAGATATTCTGAATAAAACATTACTTTCAAGATGTTGTTATGAATACATATTACCACTTCATATTCCTTCTATTAATTATGCTTTTTGGATTAATTTATCCTTGGCTAGCATTTTCAGCCACCTGCTCTCACACTGAGCTGTACTTTACATCGTTACTAGACAACTGAAATCAATACGACCACTCATAGCGTAAGACAGCTCAGAGGGGTAAAGACTGACAAAGCCTTTTATGACTCTTTCAGATAAATTAGGTTTTTATAAAATCCCTCTTCACCAAATTTAATAGGTCAAGATTCTCAGCCGGTTTCAAGACAACTGACGGCATAAACCGAAAGGTTATGGAAACCAGAAAGCCCGCAAGGCTTTATATCTTCACAAAGTATTTTGCGTTTTACCTTGTGGTTCAGATACGGTCAGCCCTTCAGCTTAGGTATCGCGTTTGATTTATACTCAAAAGTGATCTATTCTAGCAGGGAAAAGAAAAGAAATTAAGGAGTTACTTCTGGTTTGGTTGGACCCTTTTCTTCACGTCTATCTGTCTTCACACTATCTTTCCTTCAGCAGAAAACTGAAATTTATTGTTGCTCATACAGGCAGTTTATGAAATCAGTCATTTTTAGTTTTTGATTGACACAAAATTATTCCCTTAATCCTTTCCTAATTTTATTTCTCAATTTGGCTTAGAAAAACTGTCTATGCCCTTTAAGTCTGGCACTTAATATACAGTAATGTAACAAAGAGTGAAACAGGAAATCTAGAAATGTGAATACACTATATATGTTTCTTCAGCTAGACGGAATTTAGCATTCATGAAAAATATCACATTAAAGGCAATGAAGTGAGGCGTCTTCCACTTTTCTGCAAGAGTCAATAGAGTAGCAATGTCAAAGGTATTACATTTCCCATTTCAGATGTGCCTTCCCCCTGGAAGAATTTCCTCCAAAGGAGCTATTGCAACTTATTTTTAGGGTAAATGAGTTCACTGTTTAAACTATTCAGCAAATTGACTAATAAGCAACCAATTTCATTTTGCTGATTGTAGCAAGAAGATATAATAATGGATTTAACACACCAGTTAATTTATTTAACACCCAGTAAGGAAACTGTTACTAGTACTAGGACAACCTGCAAGGTTAACAGAGAGATATGTGCTTTTGTAGCGGCTGGACAAGCGAGTAGCGGACTACCTCCTCCTTGTGTAATTTTGTATTTAATTCTTTTTACATTTGTAAACTATACACCATGGAGGGATCTGAAAAAATCCCCCCCAGTCAAATTAGTCAGACAGACATTAGATATCAGGAAATTCTGGTCATTATTGATCAGATTCTGTATCCTCAGTGACCTACCACCATCCATCTACAGATACAACTTTCTTTCATCTTCTTCAGTGATGAATACACCTAATAAAGCCTGCTGAGAAAAGATGGGGGGAGGGGAGATAGGGGAAAAAAAAAAATCAAAGCTCTCTTCAAAAAGAAACATGACTCAGTCATCTCAAAAGGGAGGCCTTAGGAATAGCTAGGCATTATCACACTGTATCTGACTCCCTAGCCTATAAATGATTAATGGGACCACTGAGGGAGTTATTATTGCTATCAGCACACACATCTCACAAACTGCATCAGCTCTGAACTCTATAAAAGTTGGAGGAGAAATAAGATTTCAGATGAGAAAATGGAAGAAAATTTCTGAGCTATGAATTAAATCTCTACTTTCTCCACGCAGTTAATGGAAAGAATTGAAAAATTCTGTGTTGGACATTCCAAGGGTGAGAAACAAAAGAATTACAGGTGGGGGACAGAAAGATAGGCTTTAGCAGGCAATGAAAGTCCCACCCCAAAAAGCAGCTTCCATTAACCGTAGGACTTGCAATCTGCCTGGGTTGTAAGAGACAAAACAAAAATCCCTTGTGGTACGCAGAGGGGTTTCTCCCGTTTTTAATTCATTTTGGACAGACTGATAGGTTTTCCAGAGCTAGGGCTGCCACAAGAGGTGGACAGGACAGCTGTCGTAGAAAGGGACAGAATAAGCATTTGGCAGAAAAAAAGAAACTGTCCTGTCACACTACTAAACTTACTTTCTGCAGGGGCCGACACAGCTCATGGGACATTCTTTATTCAGTCTACGGTAAAGAGAAAACAAACAAACCAAAACAAACCAAACCAGAGGAACCACTCCATCTCCTTCTAGGAAACATAATCACAAAGAATTGCCAGAGAGAATTTTTTCCTTATATAAACCATGACTGATAGCTAAACATCTCTCCCATACTGCAGTACCACCTGTGCTCCAAAGCATCAAAGGAGAACTTAGGGGATCTTCATAAAACGTCTCTTCATTGGAATTCAGTATTCATAACTGGTCGTGTAAGCAAGTAAAATGCATGTACTGGCCAAACCTTCTGACTGATCAACAGCAGACCAACTTCAGTATTTTGGTAACGCTCAAGAGGAGAACCAACCTTCTCCTCACAGCTACAAAGCTATTTCACTCTCAGCCTGAAAACTTTCCTTGGTTGTCATGGTCAGTGGCTCCACTGCCAAAGGAAGGACAGACCCATCCTGGCTACTTGTTAAAATACTATCTTGGAAATGAGAACAATCTATTTAATCTCTCAAACTGAGGAGTACCTACAGCCCAAGTGGGCAATAAACCAGTAGGCTATTATAAAGAAACTGGGTGGCTACAGCACACGTGAGGGTGGTGCATGGGATCCTAAGCAGAGTTTGGGCGCTCCTCTGCTTTTCTCGGCTCAAAGAGCCCAGTTGCCTGCCAGCTTACAAGAAGAACATGTGGTAGGTGTGCAAGAGCCTATAACTGGCCCCGGTGAACTCTGCCATCCAGACTGGAGATATCGCTACTTCCAAGACAGTGCGATGAGACGGACAGTGGATGAGCTGAGCTCACCCTCACACACCTACACGCTTGTACTCCGCTAAGAGTCATTCACATTTAAAACCATGTAATTGCCATCAAAAGCTGTAAGGATCTGTAACCTATCACAGAAACGTGGCCATCTGCGAAGTTAAGGCATGGGTGCCACTCCATGCTAGCCAGACAGCTATCTCAAATGAGTAATTTCTCTGACTGACATTGCTAAAGAAGGCAGAATGTAATTACCTGGGCTGAAATAGGATACAGGTTCAACTGGATCGTTAATGACCAGAAGTGTTTAGGGCTTTCATTTCATGTCTCATTCAAAAGATAAATGAGTACCATTCCAAAGATTAGATTGCCAGCATACACAGAATGTCTCTTCAGAAAAAAAAAAAAATCAAATAAGAAAGGGGATTTCACTCTTTCACATAAAAACTCCACCATTTATGTTTGTCTCTGAAATGACTGATCTACTTAGTAGACATTACATGTTGAAAGAACTAATTCAGATGTTACACAGCTTAAGTAGTAGAAAACTCCAGCTATTGAACTGCCCGAGCTGCTAAATCAGAGGTTCTCTTTTTAAAAGCAAGAAAATGATTGATGTATCTAGGAAGAACTATTTCTGCAAATGTGAAGTAGTGAACAGATTTTTATCATAATATTATAAAAAGTTTGAAAATAACTTTGACATGTAGTTCCTTGAGGTTGAGTATAACTGCTATTTTAAAGCTACTTCAATCATAAAGGAACTAGCAAAGAAAACATTCAACCGGAATAATCCAAGTTACGTTTATGCTTCATATGTACCTTACATTAAGCACAGTATTATTTTAACATCTTGCATATTTTTTCTCTGTGACTACAGGCATGAACAAAAAGCCTAACAAAAGGAATAGGAATCTGCACAGTGAGTTAGTGAGCTCTGAATCTGGAATAGGCTTTAAGGCCACACTTTCTAGGAGACGGATTCATAGGCCTTTTTCACATCCAACAGGTATTCTTCTATTGATTTTTTAGTATTTCACCAGGCATGATATGCTGGATTAACCATAAAAAAGTCCACTGTGAAGAGGAGCCTTCGGGTACATCATGTACTTTCTGCAGCAGAACAGACACATCCCTATCAAACAGACTACGGACAATAAAAATGTTTCACCTGATACAGAAAAAGCCTTGGAAGGGAATAAGAAAGTTTGCAAGGTTCTGTATCAGCAAAACTTCCTATTTCTTTTCTTCACTGTACATAAACGCGAGTACAATCCTAAAGAAGACAAACTTGTTTTCTCGAGTCCACACGCTGATTTTAATCCAGCAGATTTTGCAAAGAGCCACCTCCTCCTGTTGTAGGCTTTTCTTCACTGTAGTGTTTTATAACAACAGCCCGATTCTGCAGTCTTCCCGGGGCAGACTGTTGAAAACCATGGGTGTTACTCTTACAAAAACAGATACTCAAAAGGACTGAAATTCAACACAATTGTAGTGTTACAGAGGCTACCTCAGTTAATGAAGAAAGGATGATACTCCCTTCAACATGGGTTTAACTCACATTGACACCCTGACTCCTAAAGCAAAATAATTGGATTAGTTATCCTCATTGTACATAAGCTGCAAGCCACATAAGTCACGTAAGAAAGTAAGTGATTTATGCCATTTTATTCGCCTTCCAAGGATTATATGAATGGGGACATGATCTCTTCCTCTGAATGTCAGCCCAATGAAAGCAAGTGGAGGTGACTATTGCTTTTGTGGTGATGAATTCCTATCAACATGGGAAAAGATCTCGCTGGTTACACCTACTTTTTTTTCCTGTTGCATCACTTCCATCAGCTTAAAGTGTTCTTCTCATAATGTATTTTTTCCGGCAAAAAAGAATATCTTAAATTAAAAAAGAAAAAAATGCAGGAAAACTAACTTTTTGTCAGAATTAAATACACAATACCTCTAAAATATCAAATGGAACAAAACAACATGCTCTTTCACTTGTCACATTATTTCTCAAAAGAAATTGTTTTCTGATGCTGGTTCTGATGACCGAGGCACATATTCTCTCACTACACCTCGATTAACTTTAATGAGGTCACTCATGAAATATGTTACATTCACTGTATTGAACTTCAGCAGAAACATGGGTCTTTATAGTAAAATTCTGAGTTATACAAATTTTCTAAAGAGACTGAATTCTCTACCCAGTTTGAATAGGATCTTCCTCCTAGATTAGCTAGTTAGATTTGTACCATAGATCAATGAGGTAAAGATGGCATATTTAGCATTTGCAACCGCAACTAACACAGCTTGTTCCACATAAAAACCCCACTCTAAACGCTCTTTTATTTCACTAGAGCCATTTATTTTTCATCTCACCTAATTCCATTGCACCAGATACTAAGGCTTCCACTCGGGTGAAATTCCCACTGAAGCCAAGAGGATTTCTGTCTTAAAAAAATATAAGTACCCCTTTGTGCCTGCTCTGCACATCTCGAGTTATATTTCTAGGTTATCAGCAAATTTAAATATTCATGGTTGATTGTCCAGTCCAGAACAGGCTATTAATAAGAAAAAAGTAAGGTGGCAAAGAGCTTATTAAACTCAGTAATGTGCCCTAAACACTGCCCGTAGTTGGACAGACTGAGGTACTTTCTATTTAATATTTAGTTAGTCCACTACCTACTCTGGTATTTCTCTTTAGGATTATTCTGGTTTTCACTGATGTAGGCATTTGCCTGAAAGTATCAAAAAGGGGGTCAGAATGTCCTGACAAACTAGGATATAAAATTAGCATTACTGCACTACACTCAAAGCAGACTTGTTGGGGGTTTTTTTAATTAACCATAGTAAAATGAGATGCGGTTTGTAGTTAATTCATCATGAAGTAGGTATTTTAAAGCGACTGTCTTTTCTGTACAGCTCGCATCATAAGAAATGCTTCATATACGGAAACTTCTTAGTTGCAAAATGGACATTTCATTAACATACGAATATATCTACTTACTCAAATATAAATATTTGCTCACATTTTTGAGCGCTTTGTCGTTCTTTATTTTCTTTAATAAATTCAGTGGTGATTCTGCCACTTGAAACAAATTTAAATCCCATTGCCTGGGTCCTCAGAATCCAGGAGGAAACTGAAGCAGACAGGACTGCACCGAGGGCGTGGGAACCGTTCCTGGTGACAGACTGGATGAGCGCTACGTCAGGGACTGAGCACTTCAAGAAAGGGCCAAAGCAACACGGCCTCCAGAAGGAACGAATTCCAGTGCCTCAGTTTGAGCAAGGCTTTTGCACAAAATTTAGGCTGAGGGCTGTAGGAAGTTCAGAGGGAACAGGGGCTTTTCTATTTAGAGCTTAGGAGCTTGCCACTGCTCTACTTTACCTGTCTCTTTCTAAACGTGCTGTTTCTCCTGTAGTACATAATTAGAACTTACGGATGAATAAACATCTCACACTCTGTGTTTAGCAGCAGTCGAAACAAAGAAAACAGGAACAAACAAACCTCCCTTTCCCCCCCAGTGATTCCCAGGTGCTAAGTAGAGGGCAAAGAGAGGCCCTAACATTTTTTACCTGTTTAGCTAGAATAGCCTCTATTCCTTACAGCGTGCTCTTCTCCCACCTAGGAAAGACAGGCACCTCCTTTTCGCCTGTGAATACCGCCTTCACCCCCTGCGCTGTGCTCTGCATCTTCCAGGCACAGCATGGAAACAAAGCATATGAGCATCCCTCTATTTGCATAGTTACATTCAACCTGAGGAAGCGCACCATGTTGTTTTGACACACACCTCTACCACTGAAAGACAAGTTTTCCTTCACAAAGGTATGCTGCTGTGTGACAGGGCCCAAGTAGTGTAAGGCGCTGTATTGGGTTTGCGTGGCAAGGTTTTGGTAGCGGGGGTGGTACAGGAGTGGCTTCTGTGAGAAACTGCTAGAAGCTTCCCCTGTGTCCATAGAGCCAATGCCAGCCAGTTCCAAGATGGACCTGCCGCTGGCCAAGGCTGAGCCCATCAGTGACGGTGGTAGCACCTCTGTGATAATGTATTTAAGAAGGGGCAGAAAAAACTGGGCAATTGCAGCCGGAGAGAGGAGTGAGAATATGTGAAAGAAACAACTCCACAGACACCAAGGTCAGTGAAGAAGGAGGGGGAGGAGGTGCTCCAGGTGCCAGAGCAGAGATTCCCCTGCAGCCCGTGGTGAAGACCATGGTGAGGCAGGCTGTTCCCCTGCATGGAGGTCCATGGTGGAGCAGATCTCCACCTGCAGCCCATGGAAGACCCCATGCTGGAGCAGGTGGATGTGCCCCAAAGGAGGCTGTGACCCCATGAGAAGCCTGCGCTGGAGCAGGCTCCTGGCAGGACCTGTGGACCCGTGGAGAGAAGAGCCCAGGCTGGAACAGGTTTTTGCTGGCAGGACTTGTGACCCTGTGGGGGACCCACGCTGGAGCAGTCTGCTCCTGAAGGACTGCACCCCATGGGAAGGGACCCACGCTGGAGCAGTTTGTGAAGAATGGTAGCCTGTGGGAAGGACTCACGTTGGAGAAGTTAGTGGAGGACTGTCTCCTGTGGGAGGGACCCCACGCTGGAGCAGGGGAGGAGTGCAAGGAGGAAGGAGCAGCAGTGACAATGCATGGGGAACTGACCACAACCACCACTCCCGGTCCCCCTGTGCTGCTGGTGGAGGAGAAGGTAGAGAAATCAGCAGTGAAGTTAAGCTTAGGAAGAAGGGAGGGGTGGGGGGAAGGTGTTTTAAGATCTAGTTTCTACTTTCTCATTACTTGACTCTGATGTGATTTGTACGAAATTAAACTAATTTCCCTGAGTTGAGTCTGTTTTGCCCATGACAGTAACTGGTGAGTGAACTCTCCCCGCCCTTATCTCAACCCACGAGCCTTTCGTTACATTTTCTCTCCCATCCAGCTGAGGAGGGGAGCGATAGAGCAGCTTTGGTGGGTACCTGGCATCCAGAGCCAGGGTCAACCCACCACAGGCACAACTCCAGGAGTGTCGTCTTTGCCGAGAGGCTCCCTAAGGAGCAGGGCGTGCAGCCAGCCCAGCCCCAGGGAAACAGAAGGACTTTACTTCCCCGTTTCACTTTGCTCTGGAAGTTACTCCAAGCTAGACAATGGCTGGCTGGCTCCACTGGTTGCCACATGCATCTATTGACATGGGAACGGGGACACACGGGGGCTCACAGAACATGCTCGGGGGAAGGACTTGTCTTGCAGAGCCCCTCCAACTGGTATAGCTCACGTAAGCATTCATCTGAACGGTGCTCTCATACTCCTGAATTTTCTTAAACTTCACAGAGCTTATGCAGTCTTGTTCTGTGAAGGGCCTTTTGAAAGTCCAACCCAACTGTGGCAGAGGATGTTTCTCATGTAGAACTTGATGGTATCAATCACTAAATTCTGATGCACTAAAGAGCCACGTTGCTTTCAAACGGTTCTATGAAAGCTATGTTTATTAGTCTTCACCACAGCAAAAAGTCAATTTTTAATATAAATTCAGTCAGTTCACCCCATACTGCTACAAGGACCGCTCATCTCTAATTTCAAGACAATTGCTAACAGCTTTTTAAGAGACTGAACACAGGTTACTATCCAACACTTTGGCAGGGTACCTCAATCTGAAGGAGACTGCATAATTTTGTTTGGAGTTTCTCCTTCTCTTAATTGCTCCTTTATCACTGGAGGTCTAGGTGAGTCATCTATCTCCTTCCAAATTTTCCCTTCCCTTCCAAAGCACTCACTGTCATTTTCTTTTCAGGTTTTTCATTGCCTGCTTTTCAGCAAGAAGGACACAGTGACGGAGTCAAATCTATTGCTCCATTACAAAAGCAAGATGCAAAGCCACTGACTTCATGAAGTCACATCCATTCATTTCTTTAAATACCACATGTGTTTTCGTTTCACTACTAAGGCACCAAGGAATAATAAAAAACAGCAGGAACTGGGAGACAAAGAAAGATGGCATGCCAAGACACTATCTAAAGGTATTGTTCTTAATGTTTGAGGCAAGAGAATAAAGATTTTAGAATCTGGGTTTGGATCTTACGTGCACTATAAAGTTTGGTCAACAGAAATTACCTCTTGATTACATTGTTTTGCGTGAATCTAAATGCAAATTAAATGTCAACTAGCTAGATCTTGTCTTTCTCTTGTATAGATAAAACCGCATCCTTCAGTAATACCCAACATGTCCAGCTGGCATATAGACATTGGTCAGGGTGAATAAACTGGAATTTGAGTGGAGAAATTCAAATTCAAGGAACCTAGAACAGTAAGCATAATCCCAGCCAGGATAAGCAATATACTACTACTCAATTTCTAAGTGCAAGCTTTGGGGACCAAAGGGGAAGGAAAAAAAAAACCCAAACCACAAAACACACCAAACCACACCACCACCACCCCCAACCAATTTTCTGCGACTTAAAAAATCCCCAAACATCTATGTTCCTCATGAAGTCAGATGACTATGAAAGAGATATTTTATGACCACAAGTCATACAAATAACAAAACATTAGAATATTAAAACCATTTGTTAGCTGGAATGTCAAGATATCATCTTAGCTAACTTAGAAGATTAATATAGCAGATATTCCTTTTGTTACAAACAAACAAAAATATACAGATCCAGACACCTGAACATAACAAATAAACTATACAGCAACATAAAAATATCCCTGGGGCGGGGGGGACACACGGGGGACGGCAGACAAAAGACACCAAAACACCACACCAAAACACCACCCAAACCCAGTGTCTACTTAGTGTTTTTCCTGGCTTTTAAAACTAAACTTTTACACTGTATGAGACAGTGTAAGCACTACAAAAAACGAGTCCAGCCTTCTCATGCTATGGTCAGCTGGGGGGATGATGTTCTTGGTCTGGGAGATTTCACTTTTCTTTGACTTGGCAGTGTGAGATAGTACAACTTTTTTCTTCCACTGATCTGCAGACAGATGTCCCCTTGATCCTCAGAGATGGTCTTAATCAGATTTTTCCTAGTAGATATTCTTTGATCTATTCCCCGATAGCTTTACAAATGACAGCTTTGTTTCTTCCACCACATTAAGATATCACCCCTTGCCATTTTGCAATAAGCACCACTGGGGCAAACGCTGTAAACAGCTTGGCAGCAAACGGAGCAGGGTAACCTCGGCCACCTGGAGCATCTGCCTTCTCCGGCTCTGTCACACGCTCAGGAGCGTCGTATCAACCACAACCACTGTTTTCTGTAATAAGCTAAGCATCATTCACTTCACACCTCCTATCTCGCACTATACTGGCTTTGCCTCACCTTGAAATGAGAGGCTTTAGAAAGAATCTCATGCAAAGCCTTGTGCCCACAGCTGCACAGCTGGTTTGTTTCCCAAAATAAACCTTGCTTCATATTTTACAAAAGATCTTAGATAGGGAAAGGTAGGGAGTTTTGACATTTAGCTTACCGTATTCACTGAAAAATCTCTTTCTCTGCTTTGCTTTAGTTTTTGTTTGCTTTTTTTTTTAAGCCAGGTTCCTCAACTGAAATGTCTTTGATAGCTACACACCTAAAGATTGATCCAGCTCAAGAATCAAAGAAATAGCACATGGAAATACAATTCTCACATTTTTTTCTGTCTCCAGGGTCCAAAGGAATACAGACTGTAGGGAGTTTTACCCAAAGGACTGCAGAAGACAATATATTCCAGAAGAAAAAATTTAAGAGATGAGTACACAAAGAAGTATGCAACTTCTTAGACAACAACTCCAGATACTGCCAACTACTATGAAACAAATCGGCTAAAGGCCTCCTCATTTTTGTGACGTATACATGACATATCCAACGTCAAGTATAAGCATAGCCATATTTCATTGCACACCTGTGAAACCTATGACTGCACTGAAGAATACATATGTAACTAATGCAACACTGCAAGTGTTGACTTTTTTTTTTTCCCCACTCTCAATTTAGTTATTGGGATTTAAAGAACATTTCCCAGCCATGGCACATACTGAAAAATGACCTCTCACCCCAACATCAGACAATCTTTTGTACACACAGCCCAAAACAACACAAAATAACAACCCCAGTAATTATCACATCCTGATGCTTCACTGCCATGTCTTACCCTTGCTTCTGACTGTTTACAATCAGCAGGTAATTCTTTGACAGCATTCTATCATTCTGTGAAAAACCTGTTCTCCGTGGCTTTACAGAGACTATAAATATACATGTAGCTACCACAAAAATATTTACCTCTCTGAGCTCCAGCCCATGCAACGTCCTTCTAACCTACCAGGATCATATTCCCCATTCATTGTGCACCAGCTCAGACAGTGGCTTTCATGAGCCAGGGGAGCAAAGATGTGGTGCAATTGTTTTGAATCCCTTTTGGAGGCGATGGCCCATCACTGCCAAAAGCCCTCCTGCAGCTTTTGGAAAAATACCACACTTTCCTTGACCTACCCCTACCTAGGAACCCAGTGCTTCAAACCCTTCTGCTGTTTCCTGCTTATCGCCCAAGTTATAATTTGTACAGACAGATACTGTAACTAACTCCGTTAGCTGAAATTCCTGCCACTGCTGGTCACCATCCCACAGCTATGTAGAAGTTGGGATGTATTTCTTAGGCCCATGCACAGGACTCTGCCACATGCAGGGAGGTGTTCAAGGAACGCCTGCAATTCCTAGGCACTCAATCATCTGTTGACTCCGGCCTTTGATATCGTAGATTGTCCCGCCTATCTCATCCTCACACTTCATCAGTGGCAGTAGCGACTAACATTCCACAAATACGGAACAACGGCAAACTCTGTCTACAAAACCAGCATTAAAACTCCGCTGACCCATGGCTCTCATCCACAGAGAGAGAAAAGCAGCTCAAGGAATGATGGGATTTCCCCCCGCCCCCCCCCAATGTTGCAAAAATATGAGATGGAAAAAACATCACTGGATGGAAAATTAGGGCATTTGAGTCCATGCTGCCAACAACTCTCACGGAGTCTGGTGTTTGCATTCCTCTCTGCACACCAAATTGTCTCTCAGAAGCCCTTAACAGGGATCCCTGCCAAGGATGCACCCGGGCTTAAGCCAACAGCGTTACATAGAGTTAAGGATGCATATCTCCAGCTCAGCCGTCACGCACGTACATGCTGGAACCATACAGCAATGCCAGCAAAAATTCTAACATAAAAACTTTCTAGCACAGGCATCACAATTGCGTTAAATATGATCACAAATGGTAATGATCACAGAGATCATTGATTTCGGCCCTGGCCAGTGAAACACAAAACAAACAAACAATTGATTAGAAGATAGAATCAGATCCTGAACAGAAAATGACAAAAATTCTGTAAGAAGCATCAAGCACATACTTAAAGAAACAGCATTACAAAGAATGGAGGGAAGGAGGAATTACTTGATAGTATTTCTGGGTATCAGTTTGCCCTTCACTTTCAAAAAGAAGAGGCAGCCCCACAACTGTTATGATGATTCCTCATTCCAGGCAAAGCAACTGGGAAGAGGTAATTCTTCTTAGCAGCATGTTGAATTATGTATTTGTACATAAGCCTTAAATGTGTATTTTTAATTTCACCTGAGTAAATTACCAACATAAATCCTACCCTTCTTAAATATCTCTGAATTTTTAATTAACCTAATATCATCATTTCAACCAGGCAGTCAGAAACGATGAGTAACATACGATTCATATTCAGAAGTAAACGCACCTGCTTTTCAACAACATTTCTGATTACTGGTTCATTTTACCCTTTACATGATGTTGAAGCCAATTTGGGTCATACTGTTTTTAGCCAGTGACAAGTCTTTTCAGCTCACAAATAATGTATAAGGAATTGCTGCGTTGTCGGTTTGAAGGACATTTTTAAAAGCACCATGGCGAATAGAATACATTACCAAAACACATCATTTTACTTCTGAGATGCATCAGTTCACCGTGAGCTTCCATCAGGCAAGATTTTACCAGGAACATTTAAGCTTTGATTTAAAGTGATGTCCCACCATTTCACCACAGACCATTTCGGTCTACATCGTAATGATTGAGGGAGCGCTACCATATGTTAAACAGAACTAATTGCTTACTTCTAACATTACAGACAACAGGAAAAAACACCCCAAACAAACACGATTTTTGAATACTTTAGGTGTCCTCTAAAAGCATTGCAGCAAACTGCAGTGAGACTATGAGGGAAGTCTTTACTGAACTGCCTCCTCTTCCTGACAGCACTACATCCTTGAGGGGTAAGCAGGTAAGCAAAGGAAAGCCTGCTTCCAAGGTGGTTCATCACCCTTCTACTCTGAACATTTAGTTTTTCCAGGACACGCACCTTCAGATGGCTGAAGCTGTTCTCACATAGATCTGATACGCACTTAGCCACTGAAATATGCATGTGACTTAAAGTATATCTGCTGAAGTTTCCAAACCCTCTAACACAACTAAAATGTGACAACTTTTCATACGCAAAGCCCTATTCATTCTCAAATAAGTTTGCGCATCGGATTTCTCAAAGTTACCATCGTGAGCTTGACTTGTAGCATACTGGTAAATCCTATACATCTTCAAAGAAAAAAATAAACTTCCTCCTGCTTCAAGTTGTATAGATTTTTGTACACAGAAGCTAGCTCCTTCTGACATCTACCTCTAAATTTCTTGATATAATGAGTACCATGCCTGCCATGTTTCCTTTACTTGGTGTGCTAACTCATATTTTAGATCAAAACAATACAAAAGACATGAAAACCATAGGAGTCAACAATGGTTATGTCATCCATTTATCAATTTTAAACCATCACTTCAACAGTTTAAAGCCTCTGTGTTCTAGTTATGAAAGTCCCTTTACAGCTATAAGAAAAAAAGAAAGTTCTAAGATTCACGGGTGGAAGCAACATAGGCAGTCGAGCTGAAAGCTGGCCTAAAGCCGCTGGCTCCCTGGGTAGGCAGGGCACCTTTGGGCAATGCACTGGTTTTGCAGTGCCATATTTTCACATACATAGAACCCATTTCTGGTATCCTGCATCCCTCTGAATGTACTGTTCCCTCCGAATTCTAGATGTTTTAGAAAAGAATGAGCAAACTATACATGGAAGAGGAGAACTAGCAGGATTAGAGACTGGGGAGCTATGGCAGGTGGGTCTCTAGGGCCGGCACTTCTTGTGTTACTCCCCCACGTGTATTGCCGGTACTTACTGCTGAATGTCAGGAGGGTTGGGAGCTTCTTTCTGTTTAAAACAAATAACCCAAAGACTACAGGCAAAAAAAAATGCAGTACTCAAATTAATTCAAGATGATAGGAAAATATGAACGTTCTAGTTCATTCCCAAATAATTAGAAACAATGCTGACAACTAGAAACTATGGGATTTTAGTACGCAGTGATTTGAGTACATCTATAAAAAGCTTTAGCAGTTTTCAGAAGCAACTCAAAGCAGATTTGTTGACAACTGGGTTTAAATTACTTTGTATTGTAGTAGAACAGCCATGTATTAAACAGACATTGCCACACACGAATTACTGAACAATCTCTGGGCAACAACTGGTTCCAGTGATTTAACTTAACAGTTATTTCTTGGTTTTCTTTTATTTTTTTCTTCCTTAAAAAAAACCTCATCAATTATGTTCTCATCCATACTAGCATCATGCAAGCTGCGTTAACAATCCACTTTATTTCCACCAGTAAAGGCGAGTGCAAAAGGTTTATTAACAAACATGCGATGCAAAAAAACCTCTATCGCTGGGTTAAGTGAAAGACAACCTCAATAAATAGAGATCAAACTAAAATCCCAAATCTGCTGCAAAGAATCTAACAAGACTCCTCCATGGAATTCTGCAAGATCCCTTCCTTCTCATTTAAGGTAGACAAGGAACCAGATCTTTGTGAAACGAACAGAAAGGTAGGCCTATGAGGCTATCAGAAGCAAATTTGGAAATGGAAGTAGTCTAGGAAAAGGCAGAATCAAATCATCACTAGTGAGACATATTTTAATGGCTGTGATTCTATGAAAATTGGTGGCCTCAGTGACTTAGAAACTAATAAAATCTTAAGAATTCGATAAGTTTAAGCAAAAAGCAAGCATCCATATTCTGGCCTAATTTGCACAACAGATTCAGAAAAAGCAGAAGGTGTCCTTGAGTTTGCACCACAGAAGATAGGTGGAGTAAATATTTTTCATTTGCCGTCCCCTCTAGTTAACTAGAAGTGTCCACTAGAAGCAAAAGCAGATACATCCCTGATTGCCTAATAAACTTTCCATGTTTAATTTAAGACTAGCTTTCAGTTAGGAAAAGGCAGCTATGGAACAGTCATATCCTCAACGAAGAGAAAATATCAAGCAGAATGAATGAATGGGAAGTAATTATTTCTTAATTCAGCATATCATATTTCTCATTACCAAAGAAGAAGGGATGTTTCAGTAAAGCTTTACCTTTCTCACAATGACTTCCTGTGAATCCAGAAGGGCAGACACATTTGTTAGGGGCTACACAAGTTCCACCATATCTGCACCCCTCTTCACAGAATGCTGCAAAATAAAAGGAATATGTGGGTACTACTTAATTTTTTTAAAATTTATTACACATTTTCAAGATACTAAGAAAAACACCTACATTCTAAGCAATTAACAAAATTCGCCGTATTAAAATTCAGTCCACCTGCAGACACAAAGAGAAGTAACACACTTAAATGACGTGAGGAAAAATCTCAGATTACACCGTAGGCAAACCACCTCACCAATAAAAGATTAATAACCATCTGGAAGAAGAAGAGAGGGAAACATACAATGTACAATTTTAACAGGGCTGATCTTCTTCCAAATATAACTCTTACAATTACAATGCTCTGGTGATCCGCAGAAAACAGGCTGGTCAGATTGGTGTTAACTACTTTGTTTCTCACTTCTATCAAATATACTTTACTGAAATGTCTGTAACCACATAATATTTCCCTATTTTTTTATTTTAAAGTGTAAAGTACATTTTGTGGAATCAAGAAATGAAACAGGATGAGGCTCATGACTGGAAACAGAGGAGTAGCTCTCAACCACAAGATAACGCCTCTTACTGAGGTATGAATCTTGACAGAGCAATACAGAAGTACTTTAGAAGTGCATTTGTCCAGTAACTAGGATTTCAAACAAATGACGGATCTCACATCTCTTCTTGCGAGCACCGTGCGGCGGTCCTCTCACTTACAGCAGGTTTAGCAGGAAGTCCACTAACCCTGCAAGAAGCATGCCTGCAGTTTAACGTTATTCTTTTTCTTTCTGTTTGTTGTGTGTTAACAAGGAGGGGAACCGAGGTAAGAAGAGGAAAGGAAACGGCAAGCATCAGGACATGATCTATTTTGCACTGTTAACTTGAGTAAGACCTTTGCTAAGACTAAGAGCAGGCCCTACCCACAACACACTCCCCACCCTCTCCTAGATATTTATGGAACTTCACAAGTTACTCGGTGGGTTTCACTGCACTTATGAGGGAAGTTACAATTAATATTTAAATAGCAGCTCTCTGCATCTAAGCTAATAACAGAATTGCAAAGTGTTTCCTGCAAGCTAAAATCACAGATGGAGTGTTGGCAAAGAGATGTTACAAATGCTATGAAAAGGCTTAAAGTGCTAGATAACAGAATAAATGTTTAAGATGTATTTTCCAACGCACTAAAAAGAAAAATAAAGTGAATAAAGTACTAAGCATTAAAAAGAATCTTTTGCAATTGTTAACCACTTAGAGGCAAAAAAGCACATCATCGTATCTCTTGACTGAATTGATAAATGGATCTGCCTTACTCTAAATACATAATTCATAGCATGCCATACTGTTTTATGGAGGATAACACGGGGAGAAGAATTCTAAAGTTGTTTAGAGAAGATGGTAGTAGAACATCATAAGCGCTCCCGCAACTGGCGCAAGGCAGTGGTGTGGAGAAAGCATGGTTCTTGCCCAGTAACGCTTCCTGCTCATCCATGCACACACTCCATATGGGAATCTTCTGAAATATATCTATTTTGAAACCAATTTCTACTGCATGGGAAAAAGAGAAATATGGTTTAAGAGTAGAATTTTGTGATTTTTTGCATATAAATATTTGTAGAAAAAGTATAACCGTGCAGAAAGCTGAAAGTACTAGTACGAAATACAGCTGGAAAACGTATGAAAAACATGATGAGACTCAAAAGATTCCCTCCGTAGCTCTTGAAAGAATGTTTGCTCATTTCTAGTCTCAACGTTCTCAGAGAAGGTGCAAGTTAAATTCTTCATCTACGTTTTTTTCTGGTTTGAAATTGAGAGTAAGCAGCGACTTTTGTGAAGCAGTAATGCATTTCTGCATGACACCAAAAGAACTAGAATTTGTGGCACAGCAGATATAAAGGGCAAAAAAAGGAAAATATCGGCAAAAGAGCAAATAGTTCATCCTCAATATATGCCACTTTGCACTGGGAAAGAACCACATGGGGGTCTTAAAACAAAAGAACTCATAAAGGGCATAAAAAAAGAAAACGTTTATTGTCTATAACAATCACGCGTGTCCATTGAAAGTTGTTAGAGCTGATAGGGTTATGTAGGTAAGAGGGCTTCAGTTAGAGCTCTCACACACTCTCTTTGCCACCGTAACCGATACTACCAACTTACTAATGTGAAATGTGTGCTTCTTACAACAAATCCTATTCCTAGGTCTGCTCAGCAACGTGGTGTTTTCTTCTGTTCTCTCTTAAGACTACTAACAGAGAAAGGCTTATGAGCCAGGGCTGGTCATGTAAAAGATTTTCCCATTAGTGCAAAAACCATGTTATGTCAGTGCAGCAGCCAGGTCTTGACATCTGCAGGCACAGCCAAGCATGCTGTCCACATCTGGGAGAGAAAGACTGGGATGCCCGCCCTGGGTCAAAACTCTCTATCTTTCTATTCCTTCCCACATATCTGTATCAAAACACGCCTCCTGTACACGTATCCAAACGTGCTAGCGCTTACTTGTTGAGCATTTTGAAATTTCCAATTCAAACCTAAATGTTTGAACTGCTGTACTACAGGTTCCTGTAAGAAGGGACTCTGTACTGCCCAACGCATGAGGAGTCACCCTGGCACTAACTTGTTACGTGGATGTCGGAGGGAGGACAAAGTTGGGGAAGAAGCTGGGCGACGGCTGCAGAAGGAAAGAATTCAACTCTCCTTTTCAATTTTTGCAGAAGCTGAAAAGTCCTCCTATACAGACTAACTGTGCTTGTCTTTGTTGCTCAGGCTTTGGTGGATTTGGGGGAGGTGGTTCATTCTTATATTTTTATGCAAGAAAAGAAAACCCCAAGGAAGAGTGCCAGAATGATCCTGCTGTTCCCCAGCTGGTTCTTCTACAAACCCTCTAATTCCTGCATTGTAGGCTTGCAGGAAGCGGGAACATCAAAGCCACAAATCTCAGAAAATAGTTACAAAATCAAAATGTTTGTCTAAAGGCTACTTTCCTTAACTGCTAGAAAAAGAGCTCACAGTATTATATGCAGTACTGATAGCACTACTCTGAATTTTAAGAATGCTCAATACCTCTAATAATAGAACTCAGTTTCAATTGCTAGCAATTTTACCCAACTTCACTTATTTGAACTATTTTCTCTAATAGTTCTGCCTCTGGCTGAAGCCTTTTAGAACATTTTATCAGAATTCATTCATTTCCAACAATGAGATTTTTCCTTTACACCCTTAGCAGAAGGGATTAATTAAGGAAAATCTTTACATCACTTCTGTATCTATGCCTTATGAACAAGAGGACCCAATAGGGAACAGCTCAGCGACTGAACAGTAAATCAACTGGAGTGCCCATGCTCTCATGAAACTACCTGCTTTGGGGCTTATGCGTTGTTATACGTCTTATGGGCTGTGGGATCTAGACTTCCACTGTGGTTCAGACCCTTCAAAATCAAAACTCTCTTTGAGGGGGATGGGGACCCACCAGTACCACAGAACTAGCAGTTATAAACCTTGATTGCAGACTCCCTCCTACTCAAAGAAAGTTAACACAAGAAAGACAAACCGTGGCTGGATCGTATTTTGCTAATGTATTCCCATAAATAGATCCTGTCTCTGAAATTATTTGCAGGCTGGCAACCTTGTTAAAAAGGAGAATGGTTACTGAATTTGCAATAAAGGTTTTATCAGGAAAATTAAGTGAAGATGCCATTCGGGTAAAGTCTACGAGGGTACGCCTCCATCGTTAAGAGTCTTATTCAGTATTCTGCACGTAAAAGAAACGGAATCTATTGATTTCAGGAGGCTTCTGCCAAAGTGAACAGATCTCTCTAATGCCAACAGATTTCTTCCTCTGAAATAAAAGCCTTTAACATATAAAGACCTTTCCTAAATAGGCATAATTTCTCGGCAGAGAAGGAGTTTTATTTTTGATGCATGTCCTCCTTGATGATGGATCTGTAGAGAACGGAAACAGCCAAAATTATAAATCTGCTGGACATGTCGTTCTTGTGATAATGTTGGAGGGACAGAGGAGTCTCACTGCGGAGCTCCACAAAGAGCAGCATGAAAGTACCCACAACCTTGGTACCATGTTCCTGGACATGCACAAGCTGCACACCCACTGCCTACGTATTTATGGGGTACAGCTTCTCTTCCCCCTCTCCAGTAAAAGAGAGTTATCTCCTCTCCCAGTGAGGCTATTATGGACACCCCCAGGAAGGAAAAGAAGAAGTTAGCAGAGCTAGAGCCTCTCTGAGCGCAAGGTGTGGAACCTGTCTGACATTTTTGTAAGTTCCTTTTGTTCTTCCCTAGATCTAGGCTGTAATACACAAGAAAGCCAGTGTGAGGGAGGCATGCCAACAGTAGCTTCAAATATTTTGCACTGTCTGTTACTGAAAATTGTAGTCTCTTTTTAGCCCCTCTGCTTACAAGACTCAGGGAAAATTGGACAGTTTGGATTCCAGCCTCCTTTCCTACAGAGCTGAAGGAATTGCCTTGATTATTCTGATTTTTCGTACGGTAGCACAGTACCATACTTCACTGTGCTACTATAGGAAAGCAGGTACTGCAGCATGGAACCCTCATGTTGAGCAAAGATTATAATTATTATAAAATTAAATAAAAATATTTATATTTATAAATATATAAAAATATTTTTATTAGAAGAAAAATACAAATAAAATAAAACCAAGTAATTATCCTACAAATGGAAAGGAACATTACTCGACTATGAAGAGATTAAAAAGTCATCTTCCCAAATAAATCAGATATATATATTTAATATTATTTCTTGACATGTACAAAAATTAAATTTCCTATCAAGCTATAATAAACCACCACAATATTAATATTACTGTTGCATTTCTATTTTATAAAATTTCATATACTGAGATACATTTATTAAATGCACCTTTTAATAGGCCAATTTCTTGACATTGCCCTGGTACAGCATAATCCCCACTTTTACAGCTAAACAGATCACCCACGACAATGTTACCATAGGCATATAAAATGACCAACTGTAATGGAACCATAGGTATGATATACTGTACTCCCTTCTTTTTCCTTTATCCTATCTGTCCATTACTTTTCAAAAAAGGAAACTCCATTAAAATAGAAGCACCTCCTTTTTTTAGGGTTCATCTTCTCCCATTTGAGAATGAGCAAATTCTCAAATGCTGAGAATTTGAACTCAGAAGCAACTGATTAGCATTTTATCAAGTGGATAATCCCTGTTTCATCTTCATCTCCACACCACCACCAAGTAACAAACACCAATGTTTTAAGGACATCTGTACAATTTGTTTACTAAGCAGCTGACCTCTTCAACTTGACAGCACAAAGAGATGGAAGAGGTTCAAAAGTCAGTGCCTTAGCAGTGGGTACTTCTGGCTTCTTCCACTACTTTTCTCTCCCTTGTGATTTTCCCCGTTTCTTCTTTAATCGAGAAAAAAAAACAAAAGTGTTGAAAAAAAATAGTTCCATTACTACCAAAAAGAACACCCCTGCAGAAAATGATAAAATGTACCATAGCTTGCATAAAAGGAACGAATACAGCAATACCAAAAATGCAAACTCCTGCCCCCCATATCAGAGGGAAGAGAAGCTCTTAATTAACGAAAGCAAACACAGTTTTGTTCAACATGGTATACTGTATGTGTTTATACGGGCCAAAACCACACCTACTCCTCTATTACGTTAGGTTTATCACAGATAAAGCCAACCACTAGCTTGTTGCCGTAAGCAAGGTACTCCACAGCTTGTCAAGACAACTGCAGTGCAGGGTGGCCATTAGCCTAGCCTGCAGTGGCAACTGCAATGCAGCTCAAGGTGAGACCATGTCCTTCAGACGGCATACAAGGCAGCAGCTTCTGTTGTGTAGTACCGAGATAGTAACCTGCATCCCAAACCAGCCGGTAGCTGGCCTCATGTACATGCATCAGCTTCAATGGGCGTAAAAGACCTACGGCAAAGAGCGTAAATTGTACTTCACGACCAAATACAGCAGCAGGTATACTACCAATGCTGCCATACATTTAAGCCTACAGCAGTTTTCTAGAAGACTGGAATTCAAAGGGGCTTCAACCTGACACCTTTGCTTGCTCAAAGATTATGCACTGGCACAGGGAGCTAGGGAAAAAAACCAAGAAGCTGGGCAAATCCATCCTTTACAGATGCTCACCACAGGCGCTTTGCTCTGTGCTGTGTTCGCTGCCCGAAATGCAAACCACAGCTCCTCCTGGTCACTGCCTCGGCAAGCACCATCCTCTCTTGAGGTCTTTGTTCGCCTTGCAAATCAGCAGGCGTCTGGGACTGCTACACTGGGCATCCTAAGAGAGAAAGTCATACTAGCTTCCCTTGTACTTTTGAAATGCTTTTTTACCGATTTATTTTCAACAGGGTGGTCAGTAAAATGACCGTGAAGTCCACTGGTGTTTGGCCAGACTCAAAGACTATATTGCATGTCAAGTGAAAAAAGAGACATTCAGGAAAGGCAAGGAAGGGGTCAGGCACAGACTGCCTGGGTAAACGAAAATGTGCAGCTTTTTGGAAAAAAGATGGGCTAGCAGAACTATACAAGCAATTTGATAATCAATTGATGGAAAGACCACAATTTCATTAGCTGATTGATTTACTCAGCCAAGTACACACAAGGTCACAGTTGATAACAATCCAACTATGTAAGCCAAATACCAGAATAATCAGCTGATACCAGTTGCTGAGGTGGGTTTAGAGGACAGCTGAGAAAGTAAGGAGAAAGCACACAAACAAAATAAGGGAGCAGCAGAGGTTCTGCTCTTTTTCTCTGTGCTCAAGTGTGACGCTATCATCTATAAAAGTACAAAACTCCTCTTGGTTCAGTGAACTACATCCATTGGATACAGGGTGCGACTTATTTAACACAAAGTCTGCCAAATGCCACCGGAGTCCTTTTACAGCTGGCTGGAGTCGGAGAAGGACAAATCTGGCAGGAATGAACTTTGGGCAAAAGAACTGTCCTGGAAAATTTTCATCCCCCATGTTGGAGCAGGAAGGGGAGTGCAGGTCAGTCTGGCAATCAGGATACAAACACACCTGAGACTGGAAGACAAATCCTTAGCTGGCCAGTTCATCACCTTAGCGAGTGGCTTCCAACCTAATTTATGCTTCAGATTTTGTGTGTGGTATGTATGACTGTTAGTTCAGTTCAGGAAGAGCCTATAGATCAAGTCTTCTACTAGCTGATTGTAAAGTTATTATTCCCAATTTATATTTCTAGACATTTCGCATGAGAGGTACTTGACAAATGTAATTAGCATAATGGCTGCCGAGTGTAGTCAAAATTCCAAATCCTCGTAGTATAAAACTACTATACTTAGAGCTAAGTCTGAACAAAGATCAATGAACTTGGAATTAAGGTTTGGAGATGTGGTTTTTTCAAAGCACTCAGAAAAGCATGAAGGAATTCTTTCAAATCTGGGAGGGAGAGTGCACAGGGAGAGTAAAGAAGGAAAAAGGGCAAAACAGAAAAGTACCTGGAAGGATTACAAAGAATAATGAATACATCAGGAAGAAATTATGTCAAAGATATTGGATACAGGCATGCATAGACACATACTCTGTGTGACTCTGTGTGTGTGTGTATTTGCATACTATATAGCATTTATCAAAGTGGTGAGCTAATATTGTAGAGTTTGTTACTAGGCTATTTTAGCTGATGTAGCAGTGAATCTTTTCAAGTACCCAGTGCTCTGTCACACAGGCCTTGCAAAATTAAGATTAAGGTGAATTAGGAAGGCTGAGCATATCTCTCAGAAGGCACTGAACTCTTAGCAGCGGGCCCTTTCTCTTTGCTGTTATGTGATGTTAAATTCTCTTGGTGCTTGGTGTTTTGCTTGACTGATGTGCAATCAAGTTGTGGCCATTTGTACTCAAGAAGCAGGCCGTTCATCTGGGTGCTTTCAGGGTGGGCTCAAGTGCTGTTTGGCTGGAGATGCTAGATTTTTTGAAAAATGAAACATCATCTCCTTAAAATTAGCACAATGAATCACAGTGATAAATACTAATAATTTCTGTTGTATTACCCCAATAACAGCACTTACTTTTGAATGTGTAACTTATCTGCCTTGATTAATACATGGTCACCTAAAATCTTCTCTAATGAACCAACAAGCTCTATTTTATTAAATGAATTCTGAAAGCATACTGAATGGACAGAATCTGTCCATTCTACTTTATTGGTAAAGAGACATACACGAAACACTTACTGATGTCAAGCTTATTTTATGGCTCTGAGGACAGATATGTGACAATTTTCTAAAATGTATATGAAAAAGATCAATAGAAACAGTAAGAGACAGAAGTAATATAATGAAATTTGTCCTGTGATATATTAAGACTTTTGAAAGCATCTCTCACATCCCCAGATGATTCTGTGCTAAACAAATATTCGTGTTGCCATTTTACTGCCCTGCTACCTCAAGGCTAGACTCTTCAGTAGTTTTAGTGCACCATTTTAAGTCAACTGCAGCTCTCTGTCTAGTAACCTAATACTAAGCATGACAAAATAGGGCAGAATACTTCTTCCACAAACCAACTGAACATCATCTTTCAAAGTTCAAGTCAACACTTAAAACTGTAAAACCAAACTGAAATTTACTTTGAGAACTGACATATCATATTATTGGAGTTTTTCCTTGCACCACAACAATGTGCTTATTATACTCCCATTTTCTTTTTTTTTTTTTCTTTGACAAACAGGTATAGAATAATTTGTATTTACAAACATAACACAAATTATAATTTTAGATATTTTAATTTAAAGTTCAGTGGAGTTATCAAAACAAATCAGACAGAACATTTTACTAAAACCTGCAATCATTACAAAGCAAGAAAGAGAGGATGTGAAACTTTTGACCTGTTTCCACTTTGGCTGTGATACTGTGGCTCACAGTTCCTTTAGAAATCGGTTACGCTTAATCAATCTTAATTTAAGGATAAAGAAGCGTGTTCCAGAAGCACAATAGAAGCATTTTCCCTTGCCTGATCTATTATCACAACTTTAGAAAGACCTTGATTCAAATCCCATTGAACTCACTGGAAAAAAAAAACTGAATTCAAACAAACAGTGGATGCACTCTTAAGTCTGTTTGACCTTAGTACTGTATATGGAATATTCAGACAACATAAAAATAGTTTCCTAGCTGTGTGTGTTTTACAGTTCTCTGATCTTAGCCTTCCAGTCCATACAAATGCACTCCAGACAAGTTCAGCACAAGACTAGCTGGATTCTACCCTAATGTAACAGGTATACAGTCTTTAAATTCACTCTTCTCGCTTTACCCTGTAGCACTGATAGGCGCCTTCACCGATAAAACACAAGTCTATTCACCTGTAAGAAACATGAGTTTCTTCACTCAGTGTGAAAGTCTTACTCTATATTGCTTAATGAAAAGCTACCTAGCATCCTCAAATAATCATGTGTTATTAAAAACACTGGACTGTTGAATAAACTGTAACAATATGTCTAACATGTCAATAAAACACCATTTTATGGTAATTCTCTGTATGAGGAACACTATCTTTTGAAATTGTAAAGGAACTGGAAGCGAGCATATTGCTTGGGTGCAGTCATAGCCTCTAGAGCGTTACATTCCGTAGTATTCTTTCGAAGGTTGTTATTATCTTATTGCAAGCATAACAATTGGGACTGAAAACCAATACTCGTTTTGATAGCTGCACAAAATGCGCACCAGTAAATCAAGGAATCATTGATAGCATTTAGCTATCTGAAGGTGACATTACTGGGAGGGAGAAGAAGAAAATATGAAATAAAATGGCAATGGGTTTTTCTGGTCTGGATCAAGGATGCGTAAAGACAAGTAACTTATAAAGACATGAAGAGACCTTAAGCAGTGTATCTTTAAACAAGCACAGTAAAATTTAGGTGTTCTCTCTCATTGTCTTAATATTATACTTCTGGAATGCTGCAAGCAACAGCTACAGTGGTATCTCTGAAACATTTTCTAATGGGCTTTTGCATCGTCTTTTAAATCGCCCTCATTCTGCCAAGACACTCCACCCAAAATAAAATGCCTTTTTCAAAGCACAATTGCATTCTATTGACCAACACCAGAAGGATGGGAATTGTCAGCTCCAGAGATCAGAGTCCTCTGACTACACAACAGGAAGGACTTCAGTACGTGAAGCTTTCAGAGCTCATCCACAATACCCATCCAGCCTTTACTCTTTATCAAGAAAGATGCCATGTTAGATATAGACTTTTCCCCATTAAGGAACAGAATTAAGAGTTAATCTCAATTTACAGAATCTAGCTTACCTTGCAGTCTCTAAGAGATAAAGGTTTGAATTCACTAAAGACACTGCCAAGCAGGCAATCAAGAGATGAAAAGCCCTGTGTCCCATCAGAAATGCCCTAGGGCATTCTCTCTCTCATTCAAATCAAGTTTATATAAGGAAAAGAAAGAATAACAAAGAAAACAATGAAGGGGGGGTTGGAGAGGTGGGGGAAGAGAGATTCAAACACATTGCTAAAGTGTACCACACCAAATAATGAATTCTCTTAGGTCTGGATAACTTTTGCACTCTTCTATACTCCTTCTGACCTTCGCCTTTGTTGGATTAAAAAGAGAATGCAAATAACTATTAATAGGACACAATTAATCTCAGTGCTTATCTGCATTTTAAATCAGAAAGTTTTTCAGTAGCTAAAATATTACCACAACAGCACAGTTTTCTCAAAAAAAAGAAGTAGATTTTTAGCATTTATTTTAATTTTCCCAGTGACAAAGGACATGTTCATCCCAACATCTGGATTTACCTGAAATAATCTCACCAAATAAGTTTTATCCCGAAGTGTAAGGCTCATCCAGAAGAAACGAGAATAAACTTAAACATTTCGACTTATCTGAGAGAGCCGCCAGATTTTTAATAGGGAAAAAAGAAACACGGTGAAGTGATATTGTTCTCACTGTTACACAGAAATTTCAGTCTAAAGGCAGAGATTGCTTTTGCTCAAGCTGGTGTGACAGCAGGTGTGATATGCATCACCATCAGCCTTATGATCATCATCATAAGTTGCTTTTACATAAATCCTTTCATCTCAAGCTTTTACACATTATGAACAATTAAGCCTTACAACCCCCGAGCGAGGGAGACGCATTAAGAACCTGAACCCGCCAGGCACTTTCTCAGAACAGAGTTAAGTACAGAAATATAATTTAATAAAGTACGCGTTTAACAAGTAAGAGCAGAAAAGCAAATATAATCTTTGTGTGTACAATCTTTGGCTGAGCCAAGAGCGTTTTGGAAACCCAAGGGGCCACACTCTCCGCTAGTGTCAATTAGTAAATCTATATCAATTTACACAGCGACTAACAATTTACCCCCTAAATTCTTAAGCTATAAGACTCTAAGGAGTACATCTCTGTCACAATTTATAAGACCATACTGCTGACTCGTGTCCTTACGTATACACACAATCACACAAACATTTCAGCTAATATCTAGAAAGTATGCATAACGTTGCCACCCGTTCCCTTTCTCTGCTATTGTTCTATCGAGAACTCACTGGGTAGTAACAGATAGGGGAATGGTGAAGGGAAAGGAAGATGAAAGATAGCTCCTCAGTTGCATCTTCCACAGCAATGCCGCTGTGGTCACAAATCTAACTTCAATGATCCGGCGTTAGCGTGCTCTGTGTTTTGCCGAATGGGCCCCATCACAACGTCGTGCGCTTCAAGAAATGGCTGTAATGAAAAAATCTCTACAACTGGCTCGAGCGTGCCTTAAAGACGCTGGAACTTTTCAAAAGTGCAGTACTTAAAGCTTGGTGTGTGGGCAAGATTTTCTTCCTGGATGCATGCAAAACATTCCAGATAGTGTTTGTTTGCCTCGCAACCTGATAATAGCGCTTCCGTAGCGCCGCAGAGCATATGCCGTATAGATTTTTTTTTTAGTACTTTGGATTCATTTAGAATGATAAGGTTCAACATAAATGTGAAATATCCTTCTTATGCTTTAGTCTGTTAACTGTACACTATATTGTTAATGTAGAAAAAATAAAGCACCATAAATGACAGCTGTAATCCTTCCATCAAGTACAGCGTTTGTTCCTAACGGAATATGTTTTCAAAACAGATTTCCAGTACCACCTTCTTAAAATATCATTTTACAATGTTTAGTTTGCAAAAATTGACTACAGGAATACTTGTTATATTGCTTGGCAATGCAACATTTAATTTTATGGTGCATAGAATGCATTTCTCTTAACAGATGTATCAGTTCCCTGATATCATGACTAAACTGCTTCATACGCATTAAATGCCGTGTGGGGAACTAGCAAAACTACGGCGTTCATTTTTGTTGTTGTAGCACACGCTTCTACTTGCTCATAACATCATGCTTCCCAGAATAACAACAAATAGCTTTGCCTGCTCTTAGCAGCCTTGATCATGTGCATACCACGTATATTCTTACATACGTTTGGTGGTTATGCACAAAAAACGTCCCAGCTACGCATCCTAAAGCGCATAAGAACTACGAGAGTGTCTGTAGATAAGAAATTACTAAAAAATAAATAAATCATAATATTAAAAATTTTTCCACAAAATGAAATGCAGTCTTTGGCTTGGGAGATGTTAGCCTCCTTCCCAAGTGTGGGTTAAACATCCCATTTAATCACGTCCTGACCAAAAAAAAAAAAAAATTTTTGCTCGATGTTGGAAAATTTTAGAACAGAGAGAACAATTTATTGCAATATTCCCTGCCTAAATTCTGCAAAAACCACGTGCGTACGTTTCATAGTTCTTTGAGATGAATGGCTTTGGAGATCTACCACAGCAGTCGTGCCACTGCGCGGTCCCTGGCAGACATCATACTAACAACAAGGCTTAAGAAGTGATCTGGAAGAAGACAAAGTCACAGCTATATGACCTGATTTGTGGAAATTCTTCCCTAAGTTGTGACATGAAAGAAGGTAAGATGCACTTAATTGTTAGCTTTTCCAGCTGCCTGCTGTGACTGGCTTCTATAAAGGACAGCAAGGCTGTTTTGAAAACAGTTGCTCTTTCTGCACACGCCTGTTTCTGTTCCCAGCATCCCTCATACCGAGGGTTTCTGCAATCTGAAACGGCAGCTCTGGCAGATGATGAGCTCCCGACTTTATAAAACACAAGCAATCTTCACCCGCTCACATCATGCCCTTCAACGCAGCTTACCGGAGCTTCGATAGGTTTCACTAAAATCCTTGTTGTAAAAATAGTTTCAGAAAACATATTCTTTGAATTTACAAGAACCATCTTCAAAGAACAAGCAAATGAGCTCCACAAAGCATGTGTTCATTGAAAGAAGTCACAAAGAGGAGGAGTGACTTCTGTGAGAATCAACTTGTTTAAAATACTGGGGTTCAAGCATCAACAGACAGCTACAGGGGAAAAATGTGAAGATGAAAAGAAAATTATTAGATTTATGCATTGATGCAAAGACAGCTTCAAATATTTCAACACTGTGAGCAATCGGAATCTGGACTAGAAAGGAAACTACTTCGGGTCACGTTTATTTTATCTGTCCAGTGTAAACGATGCTAAAGGAGAAAGTACTTTGCAATGCAAGGGCGCGATATTTTGGCACTCACATCCATATTAAAATGTCACTCATCAGGTATGAGAAATATAGCAATGCTACACGATGATTCATAAAATCATCATAAACACAATACACCGTATATATTCTCTCACGTAGTACCTAGTCTTCATATATCTCACTGGAATCGGTGTATCCGAAGCATAATTCTAAACGACAGTTCGCCTAACACCAAAATAATCATTCAAGCCAAGAACGAGACACAGATGTGCGTAGCATGGAGACGTACATCAGACGCAACGGTTTTGTTTATTTTGAAGACATTCCTGTTTCCATTTATACGTGTGCTAAGCTGAAAACATACCTAATAATGCCAGGTAGACAATAAAATCAAAGCAGCAGCACCACAAGTACTTAAATATTCTATTGCCTCGCTAATACCAACTCCAGCAGAGTAAAGAAACCTTTTGAAATCGCTTCATCTCCAGTCAGGCAAAAATAAAATAAAAGCCCTGAAATCTTAAACTTAGATTGTTCTCACACAATTGGCTGAGTACAGAAGTCAGTTCTGTTTAAAGAGACTTTTTGAGGTTTTACCTCAAATAAGTTTTGACCTTTCAAAAAACAAACAAACAGAAGTATGGTTTCACTGAGCAGCAATCAAGTGGTCATCTCTAACGTACAGTGACAAAATAAGTCAAATTGTGGGGAAAAGATGCTCTCTGAACAGCTTTGTGAAACTTTATGCACAGTATTGTTATGTCGTTGCTGTTTTCTTTTTTTTTTCCCCAAAAAAACCTCTCAGTAAAATTACTAGGTATGTTCTACACTACGAATAATACTGCATAGGAAAAGGAAATAAATCTCTTACTGGGTATATGTGGACTTGATGATCTTAAAGGTCTTTTCCAACCTAAATGATTCTATGATTCTATATAATCAGTCATTAATAGCAAATAAATATTACTGCTGCTGGATAACATCAGAATAATGGTGTCCTGTTGTTATGTAAACAGAAAACCTTAAATAATAATATACACTGGGCAGAAAGCAAGCTTCTAGTTAAAATGAGCATCATTCCTGTGTGCACCACAGCTGACACGTCAAGATTTCACGAGCCGACACATCATTACGAAGCCAGAGTTGCGGTGATCATACAGGCACCAAGCGGGCTTGAGAAAAGTAACGGACAGCAGCGCCGAATCTTTACAGAGAGAAATCTGCTGCGCAGGAGCGCACAGCCTGATGGGTTTGTAGTTTCTTCTCTTCTGAAAGGCAACCCAGCGTCTGAAGTCATCTATTTATCCACAGAACAGTTAGTGTCAGCAACAGGGCAGACTGCCATGCCTGTAGCGTACTGCCATGGAATATTACATCTAGCTAAAATAAACCTTTTAAATTGTGGTCTATACGGCACGTTAGCCAGCACAGGAATTCTCAAGCTCTAGGGGGTTGGCAGAACATCAAAAACTATAGCGTAAGATAAAGACAGTGCATTTCTTACAGTGCAGTATCAGATACAAATAATACTGGGATTTTGCTATTTCCATTAAAAAGTTCTGCTTTTTCAGGATCCACAACCACATTTACTTAATTGACCGGTATCCGGGCATTTAAATACACATTTAAGACATTAAGAAGCTGAACAAAGATACTTAACGGGGAATTGATTTTTGTTGTTTCCAAAAGAAGCATAAAGGAATAAAATACTTCTATATCAGTTAGCTACTCAAGGGAATTCAGCCTAGGTCATTCACCTATTGCTTTGTATTTTGTTATTGTTGAATAAATCAACAAATCCAGCATCACAATACAATTTTTACAGTGACTTATATCTACCTTTATCTGTATTCCGCCACTGAGAAGGTAGTTCAGTGAAATGGGAATGTTTCTCAGAGCGCCATACGAGGTTTGGTGAAGCAAATGAGATTACAAGATTTACCATGTGCAAACTTGTAAGTAATCTGCATCAAACTGAAAATGTTGTGACAGACCAGAAGCAAGACAAATAAACAAGGTATCCCATGGGAACAATAAACACTCAAAACATCCAGGCAAAATATGATACTATTCACTCATGAAAAAGCAAAAGATCACAATGCAATAACACAATATAACAACCTCTAAAATAATTTTGCAGCAAAGATAAATAGAGGTAGTTTCTCCAAGTTGACTCATCTTAATCATATTCTCTGGCAGATAAAATTCACATACTGCACCCTGGTACTTCAGTAACGTATATGTCCCAAATAAAACCGTAGCAAGCGTTGCTTTGCATTAATAACTACGGTTTGATGCTGCCAATACTCTTGAGCAGAGAGCAAGAATAGTTGATATTAGGACCTGAAACTATACTAGATATAGCCTATTGTATTTGAAAAGCGTTGTAATACAATTCACGTCTTACATTTGCTTTTTATAGCAAGCACTTCTCTAAAACAAAAATGAAACTTGAAAATTTAGAACAACTGTGACCCCCTTCTATGACATCCAGTAGGTCGCAGAGATCCCGTGAAGCTGAAATCTAGCGTATTAGCATTTTGATGATGTGCCAAGTAAGATCGCGCAGCTCAGGTTTGGAGAGGTTGCCTTCTCTACTGCCCTAATCCCTGGATGTTTTCATCTCCAAGAAGAAAATGTAAAGAGGCTTACTGACAAAAGGAAAGCTGAATGCGATCTCAACTGATTTATAACAGCATTGCCATCACATCAGGAAGTCTTTCCAAATCCTTGCCGTTTTGGAGAGGTCTTTTTTTTTTTTCTTTTATCTTTTTTGCTTAACATTCTGTGGCTCTACCTCTATTATTATGAACTTGTGTGTATTCTTCTTAAGTACATTCTTCATGAGAATATGCCTACGGGGGGGTGGGGGTGGGAATCCTGAAGCCAAGATGTCACTAGAAGAATTGGTTTGAGAAGTCATTGGAGTAAGAAAATAGATCCACTGGACAGTTACCCAACACGGAATTTTTGTTTCCACTTGGCCAGCCTCTGAGATTTGCCATTTGGACTAATCAGAGTCTTTGGAGGAACTCCAGATTCTTTAATACACTGAAAATCCATCCTCTTGTTTCTCTTGTTTTAAATAGGCAGAGGCAAATAGTGCATTATCATCAAGCGCACTAATTGATCCAAATGCAGTGTAAACTAAATTAATGGGGCTGGAAATGCTGGAAAAATTAAACACAGCATTCTTAATAAAGCTGAAAATAGCTTAATAAAGCTGAAAATAGAATCCGAGCATCCTAAGGCATGTTTATTTCTGTTTAAATAGATGTCTTCCTGTAGACTGTTATCAGCTCAGCAGGAGCCTTACAAGAGAGGCATTTTTCTCATTCTGTGCATTTTAAGTTAGGTTTCTATGAAGTTCAGCCTGCCTGTAAAAGCTGCTGCCAATCCATATAAAACCATAACTGTGGCAAAGTAATGCTAATATCCTGAGAGCAAGTGAGCTGCAATACTCAGCTGCAAATTCAATCTAAACCTTTATCTCAGAAATGGAAGTTTGCTAACCCAGCTTCCGGATAGCAAGTTACCGCACACAAAAGGAAGAACACACCTAAAGAACAAGAAGGAACCAATCCTCATTAGAAAGATTTTCCTTTATATAAATGCATTGTGGAAGTCCTTCGCCAGCAGCAAGGCACCGATTCCACCTTTCTTCTCTCTTGCTGGAAAGGGCCCATCAGCATCGGCAGGTGTCACAACGGACGGCGCTGAATAGAGCTCTTCTCGGTAACCGCACTCTAAAGAAGATGTGAGAGGACAAAGCACCCCAGACCCAAGTGAGAAATGGCCAAGGGGCCTCTTTGAATAGCATTTTCAATACGAGCTCTTGAGCTATTTCTGAAGAGAAGGAATGCCAGCTGGGCTTCAAGAGGAGTGAGAATCTCCAGCAGGAAACTTGGAGCTTTGCTCAAATTCTCTGTACAAGAGAAGGGATTGATGTATTTCTCTTTTCCAAAAGTTTCAGGAAGTAACACAAAGCAGAAAGGAGCAGCAGCAGAAGAAAGCAAATAAAACAAAAAAAGTTGGGATGTGTGAAAGCGTGTAAGAAGTGAGAAATTGAAAAGACACACAGAAAAAATGGAGCACCCCTAGATGCTTTAAATCTGATTGACAACCAGTCACCAGATAAATGGAATACTGTTGGCTACACGTGAGTTCTGGCCACATCTTTTAATATTTAAATTTTAAAAATTAAAGAGAAGTGCCTGCTGACTTTGAAAGGCAGAACAATCCCAAACAGGGAAGAACTAACCTACAACAGCTGAAACGGTAGAGAAATTAAAAGAAAAAGTCACTGTGTCATTATGCATATGGTGCGCATAAGAATAAAACATGTCTGAAAGCAGATTCTATATTATGACTGAAAGGTGACCAGAACAGATATAAAACAATGGTCCTGACTCTTTAGAATTATAATTATCAACTGTACAGATTATGAAAGAATTTTACCTGTAAAATTAAGGGTAAAGATACCATCCCACTACTTCCAACACTTACAAATTGATCATTCACTCTAGCGATTACAGCTCTTCACGACATTTTGTAGCAAAGACGTTACGTGTACACGAACTTCATAAACTGTCAGTGCAGATGCACTACAAGTAACTGAAAAAGAGCATTCTGCAGGTCTGGCGAGAATAAGGAATATCAGCTCCAATGACTGAAACTCCAATAACTGCTCTCCCAAATAAGCATCTGAGTTGGCAGATCAGTCCAAGGCATAACGCTTTTGAGTCCAGAAGGCTATTGCATGCTGTTGTCTACCCCATTTATGCCACTGGCATATCCCCAACACAGATACAGCACTGCTGAGTTACAGCTTGGCCTTTTGCACATTTAACGATGGCCACAGATGTAAGGGGTGGCAATTTGAGTGGTACAGTCCTATAATAACACTAACATCATATATTTCCAATATGCAACATAGCTTTCCCCCAAAGCCTACTGCAGCTTTGATAAGTACACATATCACTAATGGACAAAATTTAATCCCTAAATTAAGTTTCAAGTGAGATATGAAAAACAAAATATTTAGGTTGAAAGGAGAAAGGCTAAATATTATTTACAGGAATCTACAGTCCATCTTATTCTCTCCTAGAAGAGCTGAGAAAATAAAAAAATCACCAGCCATTAGAGAAGAATCTTTAGAAGTGAGGAAAAAAAGGCTTGCACAGAAACCTGCTTGTTCGGGACTTTTAAGGTCATGCCTAGACTAGCCTTGCCTGCCTGCCACAGCACGTAACACGTACCTGTCGGTAACCAGGAGGCCACCTTGCACATGAAGTCATCTATCCACAGGCAACCCCGTGGATAGGCGAAGAGGGCACAGAGCATGACACCTTTGACTGTGCAGAGGCTGTCTTCTCAGTGTCAAAATACATAAGCCTCAGAAGAACTAAACTGAGGAATTAAACAGAAGAAAGTTCTCTTAGTACTGGATAATATGAAATGGCCCCTAAAATACTGAAACAAACAAAAAAACCCTACAGCAAGACGAACTGTAACGAAGCTGAACAAAAGGCTCAGTGAGAGTAAAGCAGAGCACAAACTGGTACAGATCTAGGCTGGTATTCTGATACAACCTTTTAAAAGCAGGAAAGCAGTCACAAGTCACGGCTCAACTAGTTCTAACTAGTCTGGTCTATCTGTACTCAGAATCTCTTCTGCTGCTTCCATTCTGACCTTACTTCGACAGGTAAGTCTTTCTAACAGGGACTATCCTCGTTTAAAGGAAGATTTCCTTTCCTCCAGGACACAGCTGCTGCCTGCACAAGTCAAGCACTCCCTGTCAGGAGACGCATGAACTAAAAGCCTGGCTGCAGCATTGAGTCCAAACCTGGAAGACGTAGGAGCTGAAAGGGTATCTGTGGGACACTCATTAACTAAAGAAGTTGCAACAAATTTAGAGCACATCATCTTGTTGGTGTTTTCATCAAGGTTACCAGCTGCTACGAAAATGAGAGGAATAACTGGGAAGTAGCCAGAGCACTGACAAAATGCTTCAGTTCCTCTCCAAGACCAAAATGTCCGGCAATGCTTCTGGACAGGCATCATCTCCTCAGCAGAAGTTTTCAACCTTGGTATTGACCAAGACAATCACGAAGCATATTAAAAAGGAGCTTCAAAAATGGAGTAATTATTTTTTTCCAAGGGTCCTACTCATGTGCTGCTCTGAAGTCTTTTAGGCAGCTACGTTGTCTTTACCAAAGTAGTACAGAAAGTACACAGAAGGCTTCAGAAATAGTCAGATGGACATGAAGCTTCATATTACTGCCGTGGAATGGAAGTGGAATAAAGGACAGTATAATCACCGAGAGTTAATATTTTTGCAGGGCGCCCTTACTGAACAGGTGTCTGAAGAACTTCTACATTTCACTTCTATGGGTCGTCTAGCCTTGATTACGTTTGAATCTTCTGAGAAAATGACACCTGTAAACATAGGAAGGTAATAGCGTACAGGCAATCCCCAGGATTTGCTCTTTCCCATATGCGATCCCTCGTGCAAAGGTACGCTCACCCTAAGATCTACGCTGTCTTGTTCATTTGGTATCCCAAGAATAGATACGAACATTTTGATCAAGGGGAGAAATAATAGGGTATCATTGCAATACACTCGCTACAAAGTGCACTGCTGGATTTCTGAGAATTTCAGAGCCTCCAATAGTGGAAGGTAAACTCTGACAAGGTAGTTCAAAATGGATAAGCAAGAAACTGAAACTTAGCTTTCACACACCATGTTTTGCTGTTCAGTTTACTGAAGTCAAACATTTATTTTACATCATAATTCACAGCTTCTTAGCTGAGACCATAAGCCAAGGTCCTATTCCTCCTCAGCAGCCATGATGACAAATATTGTGCTTGCAAAGGACCACCTAAATACCAAGCTCCCACTGAAAAGATACAAAAACCAGGGAGGGAGAAGAAACTCTCAGTCACCACGCACAACAGTATTTCTGATAGCAGAAATAATTCTTCCTTTGAAATTGTTACATTTCATCAGCAGTAGACAGCCAGAGAAGTGAGAGGGAGGAAATTGTTCTAATGGTGTATAATGAAGGTGCAAATTACTGGACTTGGACAACTTCCAATGAGCCCATCGCCCAGACACAAGAGGAAGATTCCAGCAGCTATTATTACAAACCCTTCAACTTGTAAATACTGCAACAACAAAAATACAATTAATCCACAGAAACTATCTCTATCATAAAATACGCCTAGTAATATTGCAAAAGGGATGCTTCTGAAGTCCAGGTCTGTGACTTAGATTAAGCTTTTCCTCATGGTCTAAGGAGAAACCGCAGGAAGGAAGTGTGACTGTTTCAGTTCCAAACTTGTGACCTCTTTGCAGGGTTGGTGGCAAGGAGGAAGGAGAGGAGAGGACGGGAGGAATTTCTACGGTCTTTACAGGTACTGGCCAATTCCCTTTTGCCTCCTGGCTCAGGCCTGCTTTTTCCGCTGCTTGCCTGCCCATCTGCTTGAGAGCACCACGCACTCAAGCGCTCGTATCCCTTCTGTCCAGATCCATGTTAGAGCTGACATGACATTGTGTGAAGCAGAAAGGAAAATCTTTCTCTACAATAGACACTGTGTTAGCGCGCTTTTAGCTCTGGAAAAGAAATTGCGTATTTAGAACGTTGACTGGAATTAGACAAAAGGTAATAGATATGGCTTAGCCAGTCTCTTAAATAGCAAAAAATGCATTTTCCTGAAACATTGACTGCATTTATTCCAAAAATATGCTGGAATCCTGTTTGTTAACCCAACTGCAGCTGCAGAAAATGCTGTTGGCTTTTGGAGCTTCTGCACAATAATTCTGAAATCTCTTTTCTTGTCACTCTGCCACAGCAACATTCCATTTAGCAGATATTCACTTTTTAGTCTCTTTTGCAACAGACATTCATTTACATCTATTTTACATGAACTAAATTTGGCATTAACTGTAGTAGACCAGATGCTTAAATGATGCAAGAGCTGACTGCAGTGCTCATCTTTATTTACTGCTCTGGCTTGAGCTGTATTGATTTCTAAACATTTGCATATGTGCTGGTGAGATCTGAATTTTTTTCAGTAACTTTTATCCTAAGAATTTCATTTTTCCTCATTCACGTCAGGTTACTGACTTTGATTTCTGGTTTTAGCTTCTCTTTACATAGTTCAGAATAAATGTAGCCATGGACAAGCACCAATTTAATCTATACAGTCGGTATTTTTTTCAGATAAGAACAGGATGGGTGCGGAGGGATGTTTTGTTTGGTTGGCTTTTTAAGCTCCGCCTCAGTTAGGCTACTTCTCCTCATTTCTCTCTTTAAAGACTGTTGCGTATGACATTGCGTGTAACAGCTGCACTTCATCAGCAGATGAAGCGAGGCTTTTTCATTGAGAGTTTTCTTTCAATGAAAGAATAGGGTAAGCATTTTCTTGTAATTTTTTTTCTTGGTTTTTTTTCCTTGCTTTTTCATGTATCTACTTACATACTGACATCCATGTATGTACCACAGATACATGAATGATAACAGCCATGTAAAACAGCAAGATAAACTAGTATCTTAAACCACAGTTACCATCACATTGACCACATCTAAGTTAACACATGGAACATATTCTGAGGAGAGAGTCAGATTTGTTACGTGCATCCTCGTGCTACCTCATCCGCACACACTTATTTGTGCCACAAAAACAAACCTTCTGTTTCTCTGAACTTCTAGTTTCTGCGTGAAATCAGATATAAATGTTCTCATCTCTTCATTTATTGCTTCCTCCAAATAGTTTCATTCACATTTTTGGTTCAATGCATTTAACTGTTAGGTTAGATTTCCTATTCAATAATCCAATTATTAAACATACATAGAGATGTTCTCTTTTTGATCCTTCTCATTGAAGTGCAAACCATGTCTTTATCATGTCTTTTTAACACCTTAAAATAGCACAGTTCACCTAAAAATCACTTGTCATTTTGCACCTTCTCATTAGCAAAAGACCTTGACCTAAGTAAATACATCATAACTTATCACTGTCAGAAAACTGTTTCTTCCCTGTGTTTCGGA
Source organism: Mycteria americana (assembly GCF_035582795.1). Classification (NCBI taxonomy): domain Eukaryota; kingdom Metazoa; phylum Chordata; class Aves; order Ciconiiformes; family Ciconiidae; genus Mycteria; species Mycteria americana. Next base: position 5,346,725 of record NC_134369.1, on the reverse strand, counting down.
ATCACGTTCATGGTCTGACAGATACTTGGCATTGTCTTGGTCTGGCAGATCAATCACCCCACCACTTCAGTTGTCGTCAAGTAGAAAATACCATGTACCAGTCACGGAGAACTTACATGTGCAGGGCTGGATCCAGTCACGCTGCCTATGAACAGGACCAGAGATGGTTCCCATCCCCAAACCACCCCAACTATCACCACCAAGCAAGGACACCAACAAGCAGGACAGCACCGCAGCTGGTTTCATTCTTTCTGTGGTGCTAGGGGACACTGCTGGCTCTGTGTACGATGACAGCAGATATCATCCCTCATGCAGATGATGTCCCACTCCTCTCTTCCAGGTGCACACAGAAGTAGTAAACCACTGAAGACCTTACCCATAAACATTTTTCATAAGCATCACCATGGTGACTTTTAATGATAATCACCTCCTCATTCATACACAGACAACTAACAGTGAAGCAGGGCATGTAAAGTTTTGCTCAGAAGTGCTGCTCCAGCTGCAACTGCGGCAGTGCAAGAAATTACCAAATCCTTGCAGCCCATCTCTGCTCTTTCCCATCTCAAGGCTATTCCCCATTCAGATTTGTCAATGAAATAACCGTATATGGAATCAGTCGTTAACAAAATTCTGGCATCTTTACTCCTTGAATGGTCAGCAACCTTCTTCTAATTCCCAAGCTGAATTTATTCTTTAAGATTTTGTGTCATTTACTCTTGCAACGACAGTGTCCTTAAAAATTTTCTTCTTCTTCCTTCTCTCTCACTGAATTTGTACATGGTACAAATAACTCTTCACAAGCTTCACCCTGCTAGGCTAAAAAACCCCACTCTCTTTAATCCATTTTTATCAGATGGATCCCGCGTTCCTGCACACATCCTTGCAGCCATCGCTGAACATGTTCCCAGTTTAAAACCATCTCTTTGGAAGAGACATGACAGAACTATACACAATATCTCCAATGAGGTCTCACATGACTTCTTGTACAATATTAAAGCTTCGCTGCTTCTAGGAAAAATACCTCACCTTTCTCTCAGTTGCATCGAAGTAGCAGCTCACTCTCACCTCCTGATCAAGCAATAGACCAATACCACCTCGCTTTCCACGTTACTTCAAAATGAGAAGCCCCTGTTGTACAGAAGAATTCCCTGTAATCAGCTTCTAAGAGTTCTTAGGCTATTATAGTACTGAAAGTGGACAATTACTCTAATCCACAAGGTCATATAATTCTTCCTGGAGGAGAACTCAGGGTGAAAGTCTTCACAAAAACCCCATAAGCCATCATTAATATATTAATGGTTAGGATTAATAAGGCATTTTTGGTATTCTGAATGGCGACCGACCATGCTAGCTACCAGCTTTCACACCACACTCTAATCAAGTAACACCCTGCAACAGACCTAGATCCATCCTCACTAATTCAGTGCAAAGGCTCCTCCTGAATTTCAAAGACCTGAATGAGGCCCATAGCGGCTGTGGCACAGTTAACATTGCTGAAAGAAGCACTCCACGTGTTGGTGGTGTGCTGGTTTTGGCTGGGACAGAGTTAATTTTCTTCACAGTAGCTAGTATGGGGCTATGTTTGGGATTTGTGCTGGAAACAGTGTTGATAATACACAGAGATGTTTTCATTACTGCTGAGCAGTGCTTACAGAGTCAAGGTCTTTTCTGCTTCTCACCCCACCCCACCAGCGCACAGGCGGGGGGTACATGAGAAGCTGGGAGGGGACACAGCTGGGACAGCTGACCCCAGCTGCCCAAAGGGCTATTCCACACCATATGATGTCATGCTCAGCATATAACGCTGGGGAAGAAGTAGTAAGAGGGGGACGTTCGGAGCGATGGCGTTTGTCTTCACAAGTAACCATTAAGGCATGATGGAGCCCTGCTTTCCTGGAGATGGCTGAACACCTGCCTGCCCATGGGAAGGAGTGAATGAATTCCTTGCTTTGCTTTGCTTGCGTGCACGGCTTTTGCTTCACCTATTAAACTGTCTTTATCTCAACCCACGAGTTTCCTCTCTTTTATCCTTCTGATTCTCCCTCCCTCCCACTGTGGGGGAGTGGGCAAGCGGCTGTGTGGGGCTTAGTTGCCAGCTGGGGTTAAACCACAACAAGCGTATAGAAGTATCAACATCCCTGGAAGCATTTTGCATTTAGAGACCATTTAGACCTACAAGGATCAATAACTTCATAGGCCTCAACAGACTTTGCTCAATGGTCATTCCAACAACCGCAATAAAGACTTTTACCCAAAGACAAGTGTCCACAAGGTAACCAATGTCAGAAATCAAGATGCCTGTAAAACCTTCTGGGAACCAGGCTGCTAAAATATAAGTAGCAGACACTGAGCATACGTGTTTTTCCAATGCCAAATGTAAAGAGTTTTTATTCAGGGCAGCCATAAACATATCTCCGAAACAAGGCAACACACTTCTATGTTGCAAGTCCCTGCCTCAAAGTTCACGAGCACTCAAGCTTTCATAACAAACCTATCTGTACTTGTTTATTTTATGCAGAAGTTGCACTAATGAGGAAGCCTACTGAGTGCAAGGCTTGCTTTCTACAGCATCATTTGTCGGCAGAGATTGCTTTTTAAGATTACCGTCATGCTGCCAATAGACAACAGAAGTCTACCATTCTTTTTCAATTCCATATGCAATTTACCACCAACAAAAAAATGCTGCAGCCTTTCAAAAATCAATCTTTCCATTTCATGTGTATCAGCATGCAGCAATACCTAAGTAAATTACAAGGCAAAAATCAGTTCATAGGGAAATTTAATAAATATTCGATTCTTTGGATTTTATAATCTCCAATAAACATGGCTACTAACATGTAAAACCACCATAATGGATGACTAAGCAAAATAGGTATTGCAAAAACAGGAGAGAAAAGGGGTAGTTCAACTTGAAAGTTCCAACAGACTGAGCAAGAAAAAAAAGAAAAAAAACAACCCAACCAACCAAAGGACAGTTATAATAAGGTACTATAAAACTGATACATTCCTCCACTACAACTCTGGCTACTGTATCTATCTTTATGTTCATTGTACTAATTAACTCATTAACAGCATCTTCAGATAAAGTATTGTTTTATCTGCGCCTGACTTTCTGATAATAAAAAGAGATAGAGAGGAGATCTGTAAACTTGTCCAAGACTCAGATGCTACAAATGGGAATCATTTCTCTAGCGATACAGTATTATTACAAGAAAGCTGTGAATTATGGACATTACAGAGGACAAAGTTTTAACCTTGCTGTAACCCATTTAAATGACTGTAGGCTACAATGATCGAGTTTTTAAAAAAGAAACATCTGTTGTACTACAGTGGGTGGTGCTGTCACAACCATTTTTAAGTTTTTCTGCCAGTTTTTGTGCTTGAGACACAATTTTGCTATGTTAACGCAAGCAATAATAAATTATTCCCCATTTATAGTTGCTAGAAATACAGATTCTGCCCTGGTAAAGATGACAAGATGGAATCTCAAACAAAGCCCAGATCCATGCAGATATTTTCAACAACTTCAAGCCTCTCGTTAAAAAACCTTCTCTAGCTCCAATTTCTGTGATTGCCAAGACCTTACTCTTTAGGCGACTGGTGCAACAGGAGGATGTAGAAACCATTGCACTCTATAAACATGTCGCTATTGTCAATTCAGATGGGTTTCTGTCCTTTTTGCCCCACAAGCTTCTGGACTGCTATTTGCTCTACTACGATATTCAACTGTGCAATTTAAACCAAGACACTACGTGAAGCAGTAAGGTCCTAAAGTTACAGTTTATGCCATCATCGCTAAAACGCAGAGTTTACAAATCTTGGCTCTACTTATTTTTCAACAGTCATCTACAAAACAATACCTGCACTTCCAAACAATAACCTTTTTTGTTTTCCCATATGCCTGCCCTGCTCTCCAGACATGCACAAGCAGACTGTCCCATGCCTACACCAAACCCAAAGAGAAACTCTGAAGAGAACAAAACCACCAATTCACTGCCACCCACCCAGGAGGATCTCACTTTTGTTCTTGGGCATTTATTCTCTTCCCATATGTTCCTATAACATGTAGGCTTTTAATCCAATGCAAGTTTTATCAGTATATTGCCTCTATGGAGTATATTAAACTACTCTCAGGTACTTGCAATTAAGAATGGCATTTCATGACCCCGGGGAGAGGGACATAACGAAAATAATAGTGTAGAGACTTCATTCGCAGTGCAGAGATCCCTAGAATACACCAGGGCATTCGAGCTTACTATTTTCCCCCAGTAGCGCGTGGCTCTCTTCCATGTATTTCCCGTAACGGAAGAAAGCCCCCCATAACCCTGCAAGCACATCAGCCATTCCTCATAACCTGCTTATAGCTTGTATTTGCTTGCCTCCTCCGTGCTTCAGCTGTCCAACTCCACAAGGTATATTAATGCAGCTAAAATGCTTACACCCCACCTCATGCCCTGTTTCTGGATCCTTTTGCTGAATGAAAGATGTATTAGCACCTACATTCAACTTTAAATCCCGAGCTGTGCTAAATATAGACCTTCTGTCACTTGAAGGTCAGAAACAGAAAAAAAGAACAAGCTGAACTTAGTTTATGTGAGGAGTTACTCTATTTGTGCCATTTCCATCCAGACTCCAAGGAGGAATAAACACGGTCTCTCACAAGATAAAACAAAAGCATCACTTGAGAGAGAATATCTGCTGAGATACAAAACAAACCCCAGGGAGGTATATCCCAGCGGTCTAAGCACCACAGATGAGTGAGTAGACCTGTCAAGACAGAGAGAATAGCTGAAATGGTCTGCATCTATCACCACCGTCAGCTACGTCTTAGTGGTGGATCACTCCCTTTCGGGATAGATTAAAACGTAAGAAGTAACTCTGAGGCTGATCGCTTCAGTTCATACTGTAGTGGCTATCATTTTTATTACAATATTTTGTTATCAGGAGTAATTAGAGTAACCTTAGTAGTGGTTTCATCAACTTAAGTGTGCGTTTCCCTATATTACTTCATCCTTTTCATTTTTGTGTGCTTTACATTGTACGCTTTATCTCATGCAGCATCTTACTCGGTAACACTCCTAAACCTGAAACCATGCTGTAAAAATCTAGCGGAGGAATTGTTTCATCCGCTGCTGAGATACAGATCTGTGGAGCTCATCAATGCTAAACAGCAACTGGAATTTCCTCAGGACGCTCAGGGATCACACTGGCATGATTCTAAATGCTCTCCAGATGGGATCTTCGATGTTTATGTTTCACATCAAAGGTGGGACAACCAACAGCATAGCGTGAGCCCACGACAACACGGAGCAGGATGAACGGCCACGTATCGGATCATATCGGTATCGGCCGGAGTTCTGCCGAGAAGCTGAGCTTGGTACACTATTACAATTCATTTCATTTCTTACAGGTTAGATATTTAAGTCCAGCTTTTCTCCACCTTCCTCAACTTTTATAGCTGTTATTTTTTTAATATGGCATAATGTAGACAATGTAGTTTCTTCTTGCTCTTGGTCTGCCCAGACTGTAAGATTTAGAAGTTTTGCTTCTTAAATTCATACATTTTAATTAAAAGAAAGAGTGTAAAATACTAGACTTCCAGACATAATTAAACCTAATACACGGTTCCAGATCAGAAACTCTAATTAAGTTTCAGTATCTCCTATCGCTAATAACCACCCAGTCAGCAAATACCACTGACGAATTTCTCCCCCCTCTTGCCTTTCTGCCCCCAAGGCATTGCTGCCCCAATACTTAATTGGAAATTAAACATTTTCTCACTGTACAAGCTGGCCACACTTGTACTCCTATTTGAAGTTCACAATTAGAGATGCTTCTAACGTTGGAAAAGAAATAATCAGCGTAAAAGAAAAATGCCGTTCTTGAAATGTACAAAATTGACATTCTGCGACCAACTTTTTGTGGCAAAGAACTCTGAAATGTAAGTTTCCGACCAGAATATTCACAAGTTTCTTGCTTGAGAAGAGGAAACAGAAGGTGAAAAACCAAAGATGAAGATGCATGAGAAACACAAAGGTTCATGCAGATAGGAAGATAAAGATTCTAACACTAAAAGAGATTGTAAAAATAAAGTAATCCTTTTAGTGGTGGCCCAGTAACAAAGCCTAATAAAAATAATTGACCATATTTTACAAGTTTGCTGCCGGTCATTGAAGACTAGGCCTCCTGCAGTTTATAGCCCGCCCCTTGGCAAGGGAATGGCAGTTTTCCTGCTTACTGTCAGTGTTACACTATGTATAAACTGAGTTGAGGACTTCTGCCTTTAGGACTGTCAATCTGGGTTTCATTCCAACTGAATCAACTAGCAAAGAAAAAAACATTTTTAAATAATTGTCTATTTGGTCTGTGGTGGTATACTGAATTTAAAATGGGAAGTATTTGTCTTGATAAATTCTAACCTAAAAGGCACTAAAGGGGCACTTTTTCCTAACAGTTTAGTATTTAACTATTCATTTAATTTCACAGCATGTATTTTTCAAAAAATCAATAAACCAAATACACTGAAGTATCCTTCTACCCAATCAGCTAAAAAGCAAGGCTAACCCCCAGCATCACATGGCAGCAAAAGAAATGCTGTCCTGGTGGTAAAGCAACATTTTATGTTGCCAGCTGGGAGACTCGGGAGAAAAAGTGACCTTAATATACTCCTTTACTGGAGCTAGTGGAAAATAAACGCACGGAAACCGCTAATACGCTTCATTCTGTGGAAGAGCAAACCTAAGCCTTTGCTCTACGACTCAGTTAGCTGGTTGTTCTATGAACACCCTCAGGACAGTCCACAGGTCCTGCCCTTTCAGCAGAGGCTCCTGGGCAATGATGGCAGCAATTTGGAAGTCAGAAAGAAATGAAAAGAAAAAAGAAAAAAAAAAAAAAAAATCAAAGACAATCTGAAATAATTCCAAGGCCTAGAGTCTGTCCACTGGGCTATGTCATTAAAATCAGAAAGGAAAATATGAGACAAGAAGGGAAACAGACAATTGTATTATGTTGCTTCCTTGGATTACCCTGTCTTCTGTTTCTCACAAGTCCACACTCCGCAGCGATGGCTGCGGGCAGTGACAGCCATTAGTAACAGACTTGTTTCCATGCCCTTATTAACTGGTGTTCTAAGACACTGACAATAATGTGTACAAAATATAGTCTCCATTTGTTCTGTGTACAGAGGCACTGAACAACCGGATAAGCTGGGGCTCCCACAGGGGAGAGGAGACAATTTTGACCTGACCGATCCGATTGACTTGATGAGCACTGAGCAGAGCACGGATGAGGTTTCCATATCTGTCTCGGAGAGCTACTGAACTTCCTCGATTCTCCCTCCCCCTATATATTTATCAAGTCAATATTGATCACATTGCATGAAAGCATATAGGGACCAAGCAACTCAGCAGAACGCCCCGGCAGCGCAGAACTCGCACAACCTGGATTTGATCACATAAGGGATCACATGAAAAAGGCTGATGAAAGCAAAGACAGCCCATCCATATAGCCTGCATTCAACGAGCCAGGTTTAGTATCGCCCTCATCTGATCACCGCAACCACTTACGGTTGGACTCGATGATCTTAAGGGTATTTTCCCACCTAAATGATTCTACGATTCTACAAACGCCACTACAAAAGCTGGTATCAGTTTCAGAAAATTTGCCCTAACACAGAAATTCCATAGAATATGTTAACCATATATCAAATCTATACAGCATAGCAAATGCCTCAGTCAAAAAAGAAAACATTAATAAATCATACTTTTCCCTTGTCCCAAAATCCAAGTAACTGCTGTCACAATCACACACAACTCAGTGCAACGACACTGCAGTATTGGGTCTTACAGGCTTCCTAATAGATCATTTTGTGATTTACTCGTATACCTAGAGACAAAGCGGAAGCTATTCAAGTGATACAAGCCACGAAAGCTGCTCCACGTCTTAAGAATTGATCACGGTATGTATTTAACTACACAATGAAAATAGATTCATGTCAAAAGAAGCTAGAGTCAACTCTCTTTTGATCTGTGGGTTAGATAGTTCTCATTTCTTTTAAGGGAACTGACCAGTTCAAAAAATTATTACTGTTTTGCACTGAAACGTACTTGAATGTCCTGCATTTCATTTAACAATACAAATTCTGGCTTCTAACATACATTTTTGAAGAAGCAGACTTGCAATAAAACCCTACACTTTGGCAATGCAGCAGTCGCAACTCAAACGTAACAAGAATATTGCAACTGTGTTGCACAAACGCTTCTTTCCGCATTGTTTAAATGCACAACTACATAGTGAGATTAATAAATACGATCTGCAACTGCTGAGGATCAGATTTGAACCTTCCAAACATCCACGCTGATTTTGGGCTTGGAAAACAAAAGTCACATTAAGCTTTTGTTGGTTGAAACTTAGAAGATCTACTTGTCTTCGTGTCATTTTATACCCTCACTCACTTCCCTGCATCCTTGAAATAACGCAATAAAAAGAAGAGAGATTTCATGTCAGCTAGTTGACATTGCAAGTGAAATGCAAATAACCCTGCTAGGAGAAGATATTTTTATATGATCTACCACCAATATAATTATCATACATTCATGAGAAAGTCTCACCTGACTTACTGGAAGACTTTTCAAATTATTACAGTTTAATGAGAAATACCTAACATGACTGAATAAGGTTGATTATTTAACTGGGGACTTCCACGAAAAGGCAGGTAGGGTGGTTTCAGCAATAACTCCGGTAATTATATTAGCATCTTAATTACATAAAAATAATAGCGGAAACATGACAAAAAATATTAAATTGACTTCAGGTTACTAAATACAAAGGAAAAAATGGACGTCGCACAATGCTCCAGAGATACCTGAGGTAGCGCTGAGCAAGGAGCGGGATACGACACTGGAGGCAGCGAAGCAGCCGCCGTACTTGGCTCTGCGGGCACCGCCGAGCTGGGCAGCTCGGCACAGCCCGCCACGCGCGGGGCTCAGCAAACCCTCGGCTTTCGGCACCCAGCGCCCTTTGCGTGCTCGGGCCGTCACGGCACGATCAGAGCGGCCCACGCTCCACCGCGCAACGTGGAGACCCTCTCAGTCTTCTCCCTTTGCTAAGTGTAAGCGGAATTCAAATATCATTGCGTGAAAGTTTCTACTTTCCTCCTTTCTAGGAAGATCACTTACTTTTCCGACATTTCCACACCTACAGCCATTTATCACTGCACACGCTAAAAAGGCCATGTTAAAGCCTCCGAATGTGTGTTCAACAGTCCTCATGAACAAATGCCACCGTCCGCATAAACGTGAGTAACTGCCTGCATAGGCACCAACTTCAGCATCTTCTGTCTACTGCACATTTTATAAACTAGTGTGTTACCAGCTGTAGGGTTACAATAATTTCCCTTAAATTAGAACTATTTTCATCCTTGTACAGCAGAGTCAGTCTGCGGATGAGAGAAGTGCTTAGGTGGCTCAGCTAAGCGGAGATAAATGTTGCTTTTGCAGTACATTGAAGTCGCCAATACGAGACACCTGAACGCAACCTACGACACTTCAGAGCAATCAGGCCTGTGGAGTATTTTAGCATCGCAGTATGCTACAAATAAAGAGCGCTAAGTGTCAGAAGAGTGCATGTCTTCTTTAAATGGCATGAACAAATTCTTAATGAAAATGCTTTTTCTCATGATACCTGCACAACTTCACGAGAAGTAACAGCTTAAGCTCTTGCAGCAGTTTGAAATATTATCTGTCAAATGTAATTTTCAAGGCAAGAACAGACTATCTGTCCTGTTATATATCACCTCATTAACATGTGCCTAGCATGCCTACCTAGAACAGATGGGAGCCTGACTGGCCCTGTCTGGTATGACCTAGGAGAGAGTTTACAAGGTTTATCAGAGTCACAGTGCCAGGAAGAACATTAAGGTTTAAATAACAATTAAATAACTATATTCAGATGCAAATACACTACGCCAGGTTTGCTAACATTAAGCTCAGTCACATTCTACAGCACAGTTTATTTGCACTGAAGGCCAGCATATTTCTCACTGACTGCTGGAAGACAGCAATATAAGAGATTTTGAAGCCTATACAGAAAACACAGTTCAGAGCTTAGAAACACATCATAAAAGTACCCGAAATTATATTTCGAGATGTAGATCATACTTCTGTTTAATGTGCAATCTTCAGTTTTAAGTACTTGGCACAAAGAAACACTGCTTACAAATTTCTGACATCTATCTTTATCAGTGACAGTTAATTACACTTGTTTTCATGCATCTGATTTTATGCATTAGGTATAATTTACTGTATCGCTAGGTGTTACTCTCCCTGTAGACAACCAGACCAACAGGAACAGTAATAGAAGCAATACATAAAGGGAAAAAACATAGGGAAAGATCCAAAAAAGCACTCGCATGCCTCAGATGCAATCTGGCCAGAGTTTAAGTAACGACATCTAAAAATGCCATTCAGCACTCTCCCTCAGCTCTTCTCTCCAGCCTACTCACCGAGCCCCGTTAGAGATCACTGGATCATAGAACACCTCAAGTTGGAAGGGACCCATAAGGATCATCGAGACCAACTCCCTGCCCCTTGCAGGGCCTCCTAGAACTAAACCATACGACTAAGAGCATCGTCCAGACGCTCCTTGAACTCTGACAGGCACCTGCGTTTTGCACAGAAACCTCGAGACGCCGCATAAACCTTTGGCACAGAACGAGGCGCTGTCAGCTGGAATAAGCAGAAAACAAGCTGCCCCAGTCTGCGCGGGACTCCCAACCCCACTGTCCTCGTGCCCAAGCGCCCAAAGAGCCTGCCAGGGAGTCCCACAGCAAGCACCGACTTCCACAAAGAGCCTCCGGCCTGAAGGCACGCAGGTCCCCACGAATCAAGGCGAGGGGGACACGTCATCACCAGTGCCCTGCAGAACTGCCTGCTGCTGAAGCGCTTGTCCAGGAGGTGGGGAGGGGTGAGGGTTAACTCTCCCTCACTCTCAAAGAAATGAAACCCAGAGCTCCGCTCCTTTCCGACGAAAAGCACTGCGGCAAGGGAAGCAAGAGAGGTTTCCCATCTTTATCCCTCTCATCCCACAACCGAGCACATGGGAAACACGGGAGCAGAAAAGCAAGCGCAAGGATGCGTAACTCCCGGTGTTAGTGGTTACAGCAAGCAGCCATAAAATGGGAAGTATCTTGCCCGTCCTCTACTCCAGCTGGGTGCAGGTGCTTTTTTGTTTCTTTTTCTTTCACCTGATGAACACTTAATGCAACGGGTACAAATACTCAGTGGATCAAACCTTAACATCTGAGCTATTTCTGAATTCCAGTGCTTTTACAGCAGTAAAAGAATAAATAAATAACGGAGCACTCAAAATCACTTGGCAATAACCATTAGCAACCACTTACAGATTCCCGCTCCCCTTTATTTTGGCTCCGACTGCTTCTCTGTGATGTCACTGAAAATTAGTTTGTAAATCTTCTTCTAAACCCACCCTATTTGCTGAGGATTCAGAGATAAGCCATAGGTGGATTTGGCTATTCAGTTATCCTTTCTTCAGACATGATGAATTCAACTTCCCCTCGATACCCACAGCAAAAGATGAATGCTTACTGGCTGTGTTTATTCTAACCTGTGTGATATAAACACAGCAAAGCATATTCAGCGTGGAACTAAAAAACTAAGTGCCTAATTATGTAAGTAGTCTCACTGGAGTCAATCACTTACTTTTAGTTAGACACATACCTTGCTCAGTCAGGTCTAAAATTACCACATTAAGAATCTTCTCACTTGTCTCTCTCCGAAGGCTAAGGGAATACTGTGCTGTGCATGCAGGACTGATTTGATTACCTCAATCTTTTATTGGGAAATAACGTATGTCATGGCAATGTCAGACGACTATTGTTTCCTTTGTTCTGTTCAGAGGGAGGAAATAATAGGTGTCAGGAAAGCAGTACGACCATGTGTCTCCGTAATAAAAGCGGCATATTAATGAGCATCCGTAAACCATTATAATTAATGCAGGGGAATGGATATTGCCTACTTAAACTCTGCAAGTGTTCTAGTAGCTCCACACCCAACCGCCATGTTATTCCATCCCTGGGCTTTCCACTCGCAGCAGCTCCTTCGCAAAGCCATCAGACACTGTGAAATGATACGCTCAAGGGAACGGGTGGATACTTTTTAATAGGACAAGTGACAGTTGAGAACAGTTATCCAGCCTGTTCATCAGTGGCAGCAAATGCATCCCATAATCTATGGGAGGCATATATTTATACCCTTGAGGCTACAACATAATTAACAGGCTACAGAGGAAGATGGATAAGATGGACGTGCACAAAGGTATGGACGTGTATTGCTTTTATTTTTTTTAAACAACAAAGGCCCATTTGTGAATTTTACATCATTTTAAAATTCCAAGCCCTGCTTGATGTGCCTGTATAGCACGTAGCCTTCAAATAAATAGTCAGTTTTGAAGTTTAGCTTCAAAAATCCAGCCTGACAATGCCCGTCTTTAGGCACACAACCAAAAAAAAAAGAGGGAGAGGAGAAAACTGCAAGCACCATCAAGGTGACACACTAAGATGCTTGAGTATTTATCGGCAGAATAACAACATAGGTCACGCAGCTCCGGCCCTTCAGGAATACCTAAATAAAAACTCTTAGTTTTCATGGCGTACAAATTGTTCATTTTTACTTTGGATGACTGAATTTTAAATCACGTTGAAAAGTGGGACCCCTTCAATTCCCACCTCTACTTGGTTTACTTTAACTTCTAATTCCCTCTGCACTTAATGTGTTCTAAGCTATTTTAATTCACATTCTTCTTGTAGTTCGTGTACTGAATTCACCTAATAATTCATTTTGATGATACAATCTTCAAAGCACCATTTGTTTTTTTTTAGTAGGTTCTGGAATAGATTCTTTTTCACTGCAACATTTCTTTCAGGTACCATTCGTAGTATACTGTTTAAGCTTGCCATTAGTCTTGTACTTAGCATATGCTCACTTAGCATAGCCACATTTATTATTTTTACTGTTGAACACTTTAGATAAGAACTCTACACACACACAGGGGTGCCTCAACTTTTCAGCATGTTGCAGAGGCTAAAACACCAGCACCACTGTGAAACAGTTGAACTGGAGAATCTTTCCAGATAAAAATATGCAAATTGTCCCATCAAACATCCTGCATGGCTTCCAGATTTGCCATTCCCAGTACTCAAACAAATAACTGCAACCTCCAAAACTAGTAAGCCAACCCAAGTACCTCCTGCAAACAAAGTAAGCAATACCTACATGCAAGGCAATCCAAGTTTTCCTTACTATAAAATACCATTTTCAGTAACGCGGTCAAGTAAACTGTTTGTAATTGAGTTTTTCCTGTGCTGGATATCTACCAGAAGCTGCATCGTAGCAAAAAATCCATCTATTTCTCAAAACAAATAACAGGTAGATTTTGGTTTTTTGACTCTCCCCTGTCCCCGGGCCCCCACTTTGACACTGAGATTTGAAGGATATGCCTTTTGCCATGCCTCTGAATCGTCTCAGCTTGTAAACGTTTCATCACACCCTCTTAATATTCTTCCAGCATTCATCACGTTTCACAACGGTGCACGAGCCAGACCAAGGCAGGAGAGGACAAAGCCAGAGAGGACAGATGCAGCTGGCGAACAGAGGGAACGGGAAGAAAATGGGGACTGCAGGAGCTGCAGAGAGGAACGTCAACTGTAACACACTTGCCTGGGAACCTGGACCTGAACCTCTTTTCCCACATCCTCCTCCAATGGCAACACCACAAGGAGTAGCATCATCCTCCTCAAGCCATGGAAAAACGTAAGAGAGCGAGCGTACTACAGGCCCTTCCTGAAAAACTGGACAAATGCTTGAACACCTAAACCACCACACTACACTGATACCGGAGAGCTAAGGTAAAGGCAGCTAAGGTACATTTTCACTCCTTTGCAATCATTTGATAAGAACAATATAGATTGGTTTCTGAAGGACCTGGTAACATCCTAAATTCAGTCCAGATACTGGGACAGTAGGTAACAGTATTAGGGTCACACAATGAACCAGAAAAATAACAAACACTGAATACCTACTTTCAGGACTTCATCTGTTGGACTTGATGATCTTAAAGGTCTTTTCCAACCTAAACAATTCTATGATCTCTTTCACCGATCGATGTGTCTATATCCTGCACTGAATGACGCAGAGGGATCAAAAAAACCCCACACCACCTGTGATTTTATCACTAAGGACTGTATGTCAGCAGTGGATGCAAGTGACTTACTATTCAACAGGTGACTGAAATTTTAAATATCCCCAAATGCTTGATTTTGGAGTCTTAATGTTTCTTTTGGTTTGATTCCTTAGGTATTTTTAAAATACTTTCGATCGTTTCTGTGGAGAAATCCCAGCCCAATGGTTTAGGAACAGACCTGTCAGTCTGGGAACAGAGTCTGAATCCCGGATCAGGGACTGACTGCGTGTGTCACATTTGACAAATCACTTAATGTTTTTACCTTGGTTTACTGTAGTGTGGGAAATTCATGGGAACAGGAGGCTGAAAGAAGTTTTCTGGCTGGAGTCTATTCCACTGCTATGGTAAAGAACAGCCCCACAAAGGACCTTTGAAAATCTCAGTGACCCCTTCGTACAAATAAAAAAAATACATAAATAATCCTTACTCAAAAGGGATTGCTGTAATAATAATCTCAATCAGAAGAACATAAAAATAAATTCACTAGGTCACTCCAGAGGGCCTACCAGCCCAGCATCCTCTCTGACTACAGCCCATAATGGGAAAGAACAAGGGAAAGAACAGGGCAAGGACCTGGTGCCACTTCCTAAGGATTCCCCATGACCTTCCTCAAACCAAAGACTGTGCGCCCACTGGTTGGGATTTTCTTCTGTTATGACATGCAGCAGCTTTTTCAATCTGCCTAGCCTCCTCACCACCTCGCGACCAAGGGCTCTCCAGATTAATTATGTGCCGGCTGAAAAAGTACTTCCTTCCGCGCTGGGGTGACAGTGCAATAGTACTACTGCTGCCAAAAACAATAACTGCAATGCTCTTATTTTACATTTGGGCAAGGTATTTATATTCAGTTTTCAATATTGTTTGGTTATTTTCTACAGGGAATAGAAAGAATTTCATGGTTTTGGCACCCTCTTGCCTTTTAATATGACTGTTCCATATACATTAATCCTGAAACGGTTGCATGCTGTAACCGATTTCACAAGAGAGCACGCTCTGCGCTGCTGTTGCGCTCCTATCGCGGCACAGAGTCAAGCCCACGCTGCAAGAGGCTTTGTGCAGCGATATATTCAAGATGCTCTTACTGAACTGATTTTTCCCACCCACCATGAAAAAATAAGTACTGTGTTCCAAATAATTTCATGGCAAGCTCCCAGGGCAGGCCAGGAGAGTCACAGATCTAAATAGACTGGGTTTCATGCATCATAAGGATTACAAGTTTAAAGCAGACAGCACTGCAGACCAAATGACTGACCATGACGTCTATTGCTCTACTGTCAAACAAGCAGTAGAGCATAGCAAATGACTTCTTCAAATGAAGGGTATGTTTGAGGAGTTAATAATTGATAAGTTGTGTTCAAATTTCAGGTTTTAATACTACAGGGAGAAAGAAAAAAGTACTAATTTGGGCAAGATGAATGAACCATTCTAGTAGCATTAGAAAGCTTCTTCGTGACTTTAGGAGACTCTGGATTGGGCTCCTCAAGGGGTTCTGTG
The DNA here is from genome assembly GCF_035582795.1 of Mycteria americana. Classification (NCBI taxonomy): domain Eukaryota; kingdom Metazoa; phylum Chordata; class Aves; order Ciconiiformes; family Ciconiidae; genus Mycteria; species Mycteria americana. Next base: position 5,330,975 of record NC_134369.1, on the reverse strand, counting down.
ACAGATACCTGGGAGGTGATACACCTGCCGCAGACAGGAGGAGTTACTGACTGAGATGGCCTCGAACAGAGCGTAGAAAATAATTACAATGTATGGTGCAGACGTTAAATATAAAGTAAAACTTTCACAGTTTTGCTTTTTTAAAAGAGAGAGCAACAAATATTGAAATAGTCCCACGTTCCTATACAACCCAGTTTTACTACCCAGGAGATCGTGGGGAACACATCCGTCAACTTGTCATCAACCTTGTAATTCTTTCGTACATGCCATATAGTACCTTGATCCTAGAGTGAACTGCCGATTCTAAACGAACCCATGTAAACCAAAGCAATAGGAGACAATAAACAACTGAGTCAATGAGAGAATCTCCGGTTCAGAATCTGAACCTAGGAACCCTCATAAACATTTATGAGTAGGTCTGCTGAGCCCTTTGGAATTACTCATGCAAGCAGAAAAACCTGTCAGATCAAGTTTTAAAATATTTCACTTGCAGATAACTACAGCATTTCCTTCCTTTTATACAGATACAACAGTTGCTCTGGACTGGAGCACTTCCTCAGCAAGCACAAATCAGTGCTACACTCTCTTTAAATTATCTATAAATCTAGAGCAGTGAGACAATTTGTGACAGCAAGGGGATCAAGATCTGGATTCTGACAAGTTAAATTAACCATGGTTTTTAAATGATCTATTTCCATAACTGATGTGCATTCTAAATCATCTTGAACAATCTCACACATAGAACAGGATCCAATCAGCAGGAAATATTGGGCCTTTAGAGAGGCTGTAAAATTGGACCGCGTTGTGGTGGCTATGTATAGCGTAGCTCTTAATGCAAAAATAATTATGCCCGAGTTTCAACATCTCACACGACTAAATCTAGGTGGTGACATTTTAAGGGCAAGAAAAAGTTATCATAAATCACCTTAATTTCGTCAAAATTATTTTAAATCATTACAGTCCAAAACCAAGCCAAGAACAACATTAAAACTGAAGGAGCTTAAAAACTATGTGACACATAATTTACAAAGGAAGTTTATATAAAACCAATACACAAACATAGCAATTATAATGAGTGTACCACACTTGATAACTATCTAATCACGAACAAAAATACAAAGACGCTTACATTAAAACTTCAAATTTTCATTTGTATTAATACAGTGGATTTAGCACTGTAGAAAATTTACTGGCTTCAATCATATTGTCTTGATTCTGACTCCAACCATGCTAGTTTCAGAATGAAAAATCTGTAAGAATTCTAATCGCACTGTTGTATATCTGTATGTTGGTTTTACGTTATTAAACCAGTTACATCTAGAATGCTTCACCCAAAAAGTATGACTAGCCAGCATTTTACACTTGCCATGGCATTTTCCACATGTGCCATGACACCAAAATGCATATGAATGCACCTATCTGCTTCTGCAGTGATTTATTCACTATGTATTATGTATAAAAAAACTAGACAAAGCTCGAGACTGTGAAGAATGAAGATGAGAATCTCCATATGAGTCAAAACTCCTATATTCTTTCATAAGACTTGTGAATATTACACCAAAACAGCAATTAAAGCCGTGATAAGGCATATCAACCATTCAAAGCCTTACAGCTACGAAGATTGGAGGCTATGGGGAAAGACTTGATTGTTCCTTTCCGCTTCAGTCTTGGCCTACATATTATTCATATCGCACTCCAATGTCCCCTAAAGGCTTTCAACTCCACCTCCAACAGACACACGTACATGCAAAAAACATAAACCTAAGTGGCAGTTAGTCACCTTACAGTGATCTAATATACTTTAATATCAAGATATCAGTGCGTCTGACTGTCTCACATTGCTGGCATTTAAAGTTAATCTACCTTAGCATTGCTGATGTCAATGTAAAAGGGACACAAAAAAAAGCAGACAACCCAGCACAGAAATAGCCAGACTGATTTTTTTTTTTTTTTTTTTTTAATTCTTTAGCTCTTACTAAAAATACTCTAGTGTATTTTTCGTAGCAGGTAAAATTTCATAACAGATTAAAATTTCTTTGCCTTTAGTCATCTATTTACTACACCATCACTATACTGCCTACACATTGGAAGATATACAACTTCTTTCACGGACATGTCTTTCAGATTATTCAATATATTTCGAACTAAGAATTACTTTAAAAAATACCAGCTTGGAAACAAAGAAGAAAACTGCAATGAAAGCAAGCCCTCAGAGTGCCCTTTGTTAAAACAACCGATTACAATTTGTGATTAAAACAGTGTAAAATAGGCCAGCTTACTGATTTACATCAAGCAGAAGCAATTTTCAAGCCTGTGATGTACTCTGGTCATCGGTAAACATTCTGAGTGTATTGCGAATAAAGACTCCATATGATTATTCCCATTACCTTATAAAAGATAGGGGTATCTGCTCGAAATCTGGTCACTTTTCATATCAGGTTCCCAGTAAGTTATTCATGAAGTGACCAGTAAGGTCATCAGTAACAACCGCGCTCCCAAGCACACCTTCCAAGGCAAATATATGCGAAGAATCACAGTACAATTAAGAAACTACTCTGGACTTCCAGCTTACACCAGAAGAACTGAGCCACTTCAAAATAATGGCTTTCATCTTTAAGACTCCACCATACACTGAGTTGTAATCCCTTAAGTGTCTCCTGTGAAATGCTGCAGAAAAACATAACAGGGGGAAAAAAAAAAAAATCATATTCTATACTCTGGCAGAAATAAACCATTCTACAGACTGAATACTAATTAGAATAAACACTGTTTTGACTTTTATTTCATAATACCTGATGTTTCTCTGCCCAGGCATCAGTCATATTGCACACATTTGCTTTAAGGTTTATGACTGTAACTAAATCCACCTCATTTAATCATTCTAATAAATCTGCAACTCAGTAGAAGCCACTAAATGAGATCTTAATAGCACACTAAATATACCTGTTAGACAGACTATACAAGTAAAATATAGAAGTACTATGAAAAATATTTGCACTTGTTTAAGTGCTAGACTTCTGTTCATTCCCTAACACAGAGATATACGAAAAAAAGATCAGCAAGCACACCTTGTCCATGTTTTGGAAGAATTGCCCCTGTTTACCACCTGAGTATATGCAAGGCCGCTTCTATTTTTCTGGTAATATATAGGGATTTCTATGGGCAGAATTTATACTTTAAAACAAACATTTGGAATAAAATACCAAGAGCTAGGACAAGGCTTGTATACTACATCTAGGTCTCCTTGTACAAAAGAAAACAACCGCTTGCAACAAAACCTTGATGGTGACTTGCGTATTGTTCGTGCTGAAAAGTCAGATCTATAGCCCCTACGAAATCTAGTGGGTGGGGTTTTGTTTGTTTGTTTTAAGGCATTTAATCCCAAATGTCATTCATTATTTTAGGAAACCTGCTGATGTGTCAATATACCTTGGCTCCTTTCTTTGACTTCAGTCAGTGGTACAAGGCACAAGCTCTATAATAAACCTCTGCTAAGCTGTAGGACTGTACGTCCTCCAGCAAATATTCTCTAGCTTCCATCTCGCCGAGATGAAGTAGATGGTGGAGCCCGAGGTCCTTTATGTTTTAACAAATGGCACGTTCCACTTCAGCATGTCACTTCCACAGCATGAGGTGCAAGGCTGCCAAGTGGAACTGGAACTACAAGTTATCAAGACAAAAAGCAAAGACAGACATTTTCCCTGTACACATTTTCTAGCCTCCCAGATTCAAGCCCTGCCAAGATTTCACACAGAAACACTGCAACAGTACACAGACCAAGAGCCTCCATAGTCCAAATGTGGTATTTATCTCTGTAGTCAATATCCCGGGTTCTTCAGCTAGAGTCATGACAGCGAGTTGTACTCATTTTATACATGACAGAGTCTTACTCTCGCACACACAACCTTGCCTACAGGTGACGGGTTATTCATAAACCTGGTTGTCCTAGGAAACCAAGACTTCTTTCATCTAACCATTGCCACTAAGCACGGATTTCCCACAAGGTCCATCCCGACAGGCGCACTGCAAAGTGCCACGCTGTACCAGGTAGCCATCTGCCCACCGCACCCTTTTTTTTTTTTTTTTTTTTTTTAAAAAAAACTAGAACACTCAGTTGCTAAACCAATTTTTACCACCTTTCCCTTCTACCCTAAGTTAATTGCCTTTATGCTGCACTATTAAATCCTATCCTGAATTTTAGTGAAATGGCTACAATTGTCCTTATTTCACACCCTCACCTATGAATTCTATAATTCATTTACAGAATTCCAGTAAACGGGCATGGCACGAGTCTCCCATTACGCACCTACAACGTCTTCTATTTCCTGAATCACTCTTAGTTCTTTTGAATTTTTTCAGTTTCCTTCATAAAAAAGAGCAACTTAACAAATGTGTAGATTCAGAATCTCTCTATTCAACTAGTTACACTTCTGTCCTCTGCCTTTAATGCTCTAATTTCTTCCAGCAAAGACTTCCCTATTTTACTTTTCATTTTCTGAAGAAATCCTAAGATATAATCTATCTGATTCTGGGTCCAGCACTCTCTCAAATTTACTAACGGTGATGGCACAGCATTGTTCTGCCTCGTCATTTCAGCTCACCTCAGCCTCATTCTGTTCCAATCTATTGCCAAAATTTCAGTGTCTTTCTGAGGTGCTAAAGCCCACTTCTTACAGTGAAATTGAGAGCATCCATAGGAGAAAAAAAAGTCTTATTTGTCTCTATTATACAGTCTCACTGTCTATATATTGGTACCTATGTACTTATAAAATTTTCTTGTGTTCATCTCCACTTGTCTTTCCATTTTTATGTCACTTCAACTATGGCAGTATCTATTTTAATGCAGAAGTGCTGTTGCTCTCGGTCTGCACCCTTTTCCAGCACCTCCCTTCCTGACAGTTTCCACATCTAGTTTGACACAATCCAGTCCTTAATTGCATAGTCTCGTCTACCACATTTACAGCAAAGCAATTCCTTATGCATGAAATTTATTTTTCTACTCAAGAAGTGTGACAGCCTGATTATACAGATTTTTTTAAAAAATATTTGCTTTCCTCTTGAACATTTGGGTTTTGTTTTTATTTCTAAATCCCCAGCAATCATAGCATTCTTATCCAGATTATGTCTGTCCTTTTTATTTCTCCATACTTTTCACAAAAAATGCAAACGTCACAAATTCCTGCCAGAGTAATTTCATTATATTTACCAGTGGTTCACCATGCAATTTAATTTAACTACACATACGTTTTCTTTTCTAAAATACAAATAACAGAATTCTGGGTTTTTTATAAAGACTATCCCAGTGTTATCTAGTAAAGTCAAAGAGGAACATTACTCTGATTTTATTTTTTATAACATGGCTAAAATAGATTGTGGAAATAGATTGTAGAATCAAGCACAAAGCCAGTCCTTTTCTCTCATCATAAAATTATCATTTCTGTATTTATGCTTTTGCTGGACAGTATTAATAAGATGTCTTATTGAACTACAGAGATGTTATTTCAGCAGTAGCTGGAACAACTGTTTTGTGCATGTACGCATCTATAACATGTAAACGATTATAAAGCACTTGTAGATGACTCAAGGAGAAGAGAAACGTTTACCATATCTTCAGATGGTATTACGTTAAACTTTTCACCTTGGCTTATATCCTTGGCTATTTTTTTACAATTTGTATTGCCTGAAGATAAAGCCCTAAAATTACTACAAGACAACATAAGCCGTTTATAGTTGTCCTGACATGTTCACACCTCTCTTTCCTTGTGCAATGAAACCTATGTGACTGGTATCTGATAATTTTGCTGTTACCTGTTCATTTTTAGCCAGATTCCGCTCGCAATGTATCACCGTTAAACTTGGTAAAAAAAGGGGGGGAAAAAGTGATGGTTCTGGTGCTACCGTGGGTAGAATGGGAACGTTTCTTAAATTGGCCGCCCAAACTTGTAACAATCTCAAGTGACCACAGAAGCACAGGCTGAGAAACTCAGACCACCGCTTTACACCGAGTGCTTTACTATTTACTAAAATGCACACAAGTCTAATATTAGCTGGTTTGCAGTAGTAACAGATTATTCTTATCCCTAGTGACTTATTAGACTGCAAACCACTTTCCTATACTCTCCAGTTTTCTGTCCAATTTATGCTTCCCAGTCAGAATATAAGAATGCACCCTCTCCTCTATTTCCATGTACATCTATCTCAAAAAGGCAACTATAACTACATTCATGTGTGCAATTCAAGGCATACTAAAAAACAGATGTAATATATATTTTATCCACAACTCAGATTTCAACAGAATTTTGAGGGTAAAAACATTATTGCGTTTCTCCAGTGCAATTTCATTACTTTGACATTACTAGATTAATAAATATGCAGCAGGAGTTTCGCTTCGAGTTTTTGGCACATTAAACCAAATATCCAGGTGTGCAAACGAAGAAAACCAGTGTGGAAACATGATTTTTATGAACTAATCCAAACATCCCTGTTTCAAAGAAATATGATTAAGGGTTTGTCTTGTTGTGTTACCCTCAGGAAAAAAAAAAAAAAAGAAAAAAGAAAAAATACACCAACCCATCAAACAGAGACAGGCTGTTCACTCAGGCTTCCCTGAAACTATAGTTGCCTATGCTGCAATTTACGTTCACTGTAATCAAAGACTGAAAATATACTGCAACGAGTTCTCCTCAGTATCACCTCTTCATCTCCAATATAGACAGACCAAGGTTTAACTTACCTGCTATTTTCGTAACATTTTTGTATTCCTTCTTCAATCCTTACAAACCATTTTACAGTTTTAAATACAGGGATGCTCTTCTGCAGATGGACAGTACCCCAAGTCAGTCATATCAAAAAGCAATCAGATGGTATATGCGAATTCAGCAGATGACCGGCTAATCTTGGTGAGGAACTTTAGCTTGAAACAAGAATGACATCAATCTTCATTCTCCTCTAAGGAATCGCTCGGCCAATTTACAGCATTCTGGAAAAGTAATATCCAGCCTCTTGTGCCCCCAAACTAAGTACAGAATATTTTACCCAGTCCATTCCTCAATTTCAATAGCTGTCATTTCAAAAAAATTAAAAGTTAGTTTTCTATTACTGCAATTCTGTTTAGAAAGTCAGAAAGTATACAATCCCAGACAAGACAAAAAATAGCTTTTTATGAGACAAATATAACTCTTAAACACATGAGTTACAACTCAGTAGTACTTCATGACACAGCCCTCACTAAGCCAACTAGTTAACATACTCCCTCCTCTGTCTTTATATAACATATTTGCTTCTCTCTCTCTACAGGAACAAAAACAAAAAAACCACCCTCAATGAATGACTTAGCACTTCACAGAAAGCACAGCTGGCTATCGGTATTTCTTGTTTACATAACTGAGAAATCTTCAAAATACATGATTAAAGGTAAAGATTACAAAAAAAAAAAAATCCTTTTTCTGATGTGAGTAGGCAAAGGACAACCATGTGATGTTAGCAAAAAAGACAATTATCCTAATTTAAAAGGCATCTGCTTAAACTATAAAAGCCAAAGGTGATAGCATATACCATTCATAGTTTATAAAACAATGAACGACACTTAAAGGCTGAATTATACCACTCAAAGGACAGTATTCGGTGACAGTAAATGTAAAATACTTTTCTTCTAGCATTCAAAAGTATTTCCTTCTTGCCGAGAAGTTATGCACAAATCAATTCCCATCATCTCCATGCATACTCCATTTGCCAGATGATAAATCTTCCAGCGAATCATTGACAGAATCCGGCCATCACAAGTTACCAGAACGTAGGCGACTGTCAGAAAGTATTAATAGAGTCTGCCACTTCTATGGTGTTTCTAGAGTAACAGGCTTACCTCGGCAGATGGTCCCGTTCCCCACGTATCCGGGTTTGCAGGTGCAGGTATGGCCCCTGACAGTGTTCGTACAGATTGCATTCTCATCACAGTTATGCTGTTCGCTGCCACACTCATCATGCTCTACGAGGATGGGGGGAAGAAAAAAAGTTACAAGACAGACAGTGAGCTTTCAAGCGTGATGACGTGGCATTTGAAAACCAAGTGGAACAACAAGGTTGCCGCAATGGCTGAACGCTGGGAGTTTGGCGTGGGTGTCTGCTACGGGTCTGCTGCAGTTACAAGACTCAAGAACATGTATGTGGTGACAGTGGATTATTTAGGTACAAAAAGAGGAAGGGAAAAAAAAAGAATCGGTGAGGAGGCAAAGTATGGCTACGACAAAAACCCACGAAGAAGATTATCACAGAAGAATATCTAACCTTTATGTCACTGTCCATCACCAACGGTAATAAGCATAAATACAAGGTAAGTGAATACAAGAGAGGGGCCCTAACAGCACACCCTTTAAATACACAACTCAGTTGTCACAGCCACTTGCTCTAATGCATGCCGAGCTGAATCCTTCTCTAATAGCGTGTAATAACATTTTACATTTTTAGAGTACCATTCATGCCAGCGAACCCCAAAGAGACTTCCAGACAAATGGACCACATTTTGCTTTCATCCTGCAACTCTCACCGCTGCCCCTGGGCCTAATTTGCTGCAGCTCCTGCACTTCACTCTCCTGTTACATTTTGTCCTAGTAAAGCATCAGTCAGAGGTGGCCAGCTACCTGACCCTGAAGTTTCTCGCTTCTTCCTGCAATTACTAGGAGCTTCCCTCACGCGGTACGATTGCAAAAAGAAAACCCGAATATTTTACACCTTGGCATTGGTGGATTTACAGTTTTGTTCAGTGGAATCAAGAGGGTGCAATGAAATTTCTTAAAACCATACAAAGGACAACAGACATGATCAAAAATCAGAATCAAGAGGGTGCAATGAAATTTCTTAAAACCATACAAAGGACAACAGACATAATCAAAAATCACAATCCAGAACCCTTCTCAGTAGTCTTCGTTTATGCAACTGCAATCATCAGGCTAGTATCCATATACTGAGAGGGAAAAGGTATTCCCTTTCTGGAATCAAGGATTTGCTTAAATATACCAGCGAGTAAGGGCTGTTCAAAGGACTACAGATTGAATTTAACCTTCTATAGACCAGAGAGAGAGGTAGTGCCTCTAAAACATGTGCAAAATACTCATTTCCACAGACACTGAATGAACCTCTTCGGAAGATTCTCTCCACTGAGAACAACAGGATCACAGGCTTTGCCAGGCTAAAGTTAACCTCTGCAATGCCCTCACTTTACCATATTATAGAACGACAGCCAATTTCAAGATAACTCAAGACACACGTAGATCTGAACGGTGGATTCCAAGGAACCCTCCAAACCAAATACTTCTGGAACACCATTGATAACTATTTTCAGAACATATATCTGACATATGTTTTCTATTCTTCAAATACATTTGACAGCAAAATGATATGGATTGCAACCATTTCATTTCAAAGACCATCGAGCGATATATCACTCGCTGACTCTTTGCTTTTAGCAAGAATCTCTCATACAGACACACTCAAATGTGCCTGGCTTTAGCTGATAAATTCAGGCTTACATTTATACTTGTTAGTTTATGTCGGTCCCTAGCTCTGCTTAGTAATTCACCTCAGCTCCGTTCTAATTTTCAGATGTCTTATGTATTCTGAATGCTAGGCTTCTTCAAGGGCTGCCTGTTCTCTCCTTCGTGTTTTAAGAAACTGTACCGCAGCCCGATTCTTGCCGCTCCGGTCTCATGGTGCTCAGACTGCTGGGTCAGACACAAAAAGCGTCAAGCTCCCCTCCAGGGAAGCGCTTCGCAGGCAGCTGAAGTTGAATGATGCTTTCTTTTAAAACAGACACCCTCTCCATAATCTCTCACTCCTCCTACTACTTTTATTAGTTATCGCCATTAGCTTTCATGTGTTCGTCTTCAAACTATAATGAGAATGCCTTTGTGATAGGCTCGTGTACACACAAGAACATTCCTGCTCAAACAACTGCCAAAATTAGTTGATTACCTTCTCAGCACTTCAAGTATAAGCAAAAGATTTCCCAGTGGTGACGTATGTGTATTTAGGTAAAACACAAGAGATTATACTCTGCTATGTTGTTCTAAGACTTTGACAATGTAAATCATTGTATTTACCACTCCTGCAGATGTACAGATGCCGGCAATATTGAAAGATTTAACACTGACAAAGCTGCGTTCCCACAGTCATGCTTAAAACAGAGGTCAGTTTTTCCTAAGCAGATACCATTTGAAGGGTTAGCACCAAATCTGATAATGGGAACCTGCCCTTCATGAGACATCCTGATGCTGCTGGCACAAGGAGGACTAAGGGAACCTCATCTGCATGAGGAATCCCAAGATTTCCTAGCAGCAGTATGGCTGCAATGATGGGAACTTTAAATGAAATTTTCCCTGGTGTAGAGTTGTCTGTAGATGATGTTGCTACAGGCCTAATAAGAATGAGAAAGCATTGATTTTCTGTCAAGCTACAAAAATCTTCTATTCCAGATGGAAAAATCCTTAAGATTCTGTCAGTAGTAAGTTATCTTGGGTTTCCTTCTCCCTCACAAGAGATGATCCTTTGGAGTACTTGGTGCTCACACTGGGAAGCGAGCGTGGAAGGTGGGCTCACGTTTTGTTTAAACTCAAAAGAGATTATGACTAATTTGCAAAGAATATCCTTTCTTACACACATCACTTTCCAAAATCTCCCATTCAAGCACATCAGACAGAACCTGCTTTTGCTTTAATGTTATGGTAAATACTATCTGACTAGATAGCAATCAAAGACTGGAAGAGAAGGACACTGAGAAACAAGTGAAAGGAGTCACAAAAACTCCTTTCTCTGGGGACCCAGCCCCTGGAGTTGGAAGATAGGGACGGGGACCAGAATGGAGTCCCCATAATCCAGGGGGAAATGGTGAGTGACCTGCTGCACCACTTAGACACTCACAAGTCCATGGGGCCTGATGAGATCCACCTGAGAGTACTGAAGGAACTGGCAGATGTCCTCACCAAGCCCCTTTCCATCATTTACCAGCAGTCCTGGCTAACTGGGGAGGTCCCTGCTGACTGGAGATTAGCTAATGTGACACCCATCTTCAAGAAGGGCCGGAAGGAGGACCTGGGGAACTACAGGCCTGCCAGCCTGACCTTGGTACCGGGAAAGCTGATGGAGCAGATCATCCTGAGTGCCATCACACGGCATGTAGAGGATAACCAAGGGATCAAGCCCAGCCAGCATGGGTTCAGGAAAGGCAGGTCCTGCTTGACCAACCTGATCTCCTTCTACGACCAGGTGACCCACCTAGTAGATGAGGGAAAGGCTGTGGATGTTGTCTATCTAGACTTCAGTAAAGCCTTTGACACTGTCTCCCACAGCATTCTCCTGGAGAAACTGCCTGCTCATGGCTTGGACGGGCATACTCTTCGCTGGGTAAAGAACTGGCTGGATGGGCCCAAAGAGTGGTGGTGAATGGAGTTTACTCCAGTTGGCGGCCGGTCACAAGTGGTGTTCCCCAGGGCTCTGGTGTTGGGGCCAGTCCTGTTTAATATCTTTATCAATGATCTGGACGAGGGGATTGAGTGCACCCTCAGTAAGTTTGCAGATGACACCAAGTTGTGCAGGAGTGTTGATCTGCTTGAGGGGAGGAAGGCTCTGCAGAGGGACCTGGACAGGCTGGATCGATGGCCCAAGGTCAATTGTATGAGGTTCAACAAGGCCAAGTGCAAGGTCCTGCACTTGGGCCACAGCAACCCCAGGCAACGCTACAGGCTTAGGGAAGAGTGGCTAGAAAGCTGCCCAGCAGAAAAGGACCTGGGGGTGTTGGTTGACAGCCAGCTGAACATGAGCCAGCAGTGTGCCCAGGCGGCCAAGAAAGCCAATGGCATCCTGGCTTGTATCAGGAATAGCGTGGCCAGCAGGACTAGGGAAGTGATCGTGCCCCTGTACTCGGCACTGGTGAGGCTGCACCTCGAATACTGTGTTCAGTTTTGGGCCCCTCACTACAAGAGGGACATTCACTGAAAGGGTTATCAAGCATTGGACCAGGCTGCCCAGGGAACTGGTTGAGTCGCCATCCCTGGAGGGATTTAAAAGACGTTTGAATGAGGTGCTTAGGGACATGGTGTAGTGGTGGGCTTGGTAGCGTTAGGTTTATGGTTGGACTCGATGATCTTAAAGGTCTTTTCCAACCTATACGATTCTGTGATTCTGTGAAAAAGTATCATTCCAAAGCACCAGAGAGGGGAGAGCTGAGATAAAAATCCTCGAAGTCATGTCTTATTTTGACAATTTCCCTTTCAGCTGAAAATGAGAAGCATAGGAAAGGGGATTCTAAGACAAAACCAAAAGTCATTCTCAATTTTTTTTTTTCCACAGACATATATATATGTAGATATAAATAAATATGCTGCCATGCTCACAAATAAAACTGTTATCATTAAGTTTGACTGAAGTCATCCATCTCTCTGTGACTTCTATTTGTTATGCAATATACACAAAAGGAGCTTATGATCAAAGACAAAAAGAACGGGCAGGCTCACTGAGGACAGTACTGTAGGATGCAATTCCCTGACCCAACACTCATTCCCCTGGATTATTAATACCCATTTCAAGAAGCAGGTACCACTTCAGAAGAACAACTACAACAGTAGCACCACTCTGGGCTTACAGACAAAGTTAGTTTATTTATGAAATCTCTGTAAATTATCTTCAGCATTAGTATTTCTGATACTCAGGAATTCTGGTTATTGCCGCCTCTATTCCATGCTTTGTCTTTGATAAAGCTAGAGAGATCAGTTACTTTTTTGTGCCTCTGTTTCCCTCTATAAAATGAGAATATTACAAGACTTTTTTTTTTTTTGTATATCATTCTTCTGAAATCCTCAAATACTAAAGGTTTTAAAAAAATTAAAGCATATCAATTTTCTATTGCAAAAAAGGGAGAATCAAATATTAACTGCTGGTTTACCTTCTACTTCACTTAGTTTTCCTGCAAGCAGAGATAAGATATGAAAGGACACATAATCTCTGTAGCTTCAGCTCAGCTGTCCTTGTTTCCTAGCTGCCAAGCTACACCTGAGGCCAGCAAACTACATGTTTAAACCTAACATCTTCCTTCTGGATAAAAACCTTCCGGAATTTCCAAAAGCTTTCATGAACTTTTCCAAAATCCTCAAGAGTATCTTATTTTCTGAGTTCACACCTGAACCGGGCCAGCTTGTGAAGCAATGACTATAAAGTTCATTCTCTCCTCAGCCTTCATCTGATAACGACCATCAGTCTCCAAAAGCACGTGAAAGATCGCTGGTAAGAAGTTCGGCATCCTTTTACAAAAACATATCTCTGCCGCCTGTGTTGTACGGCGCTGTGGACTCATGACGTGCATCAACTGTGGGCGTCCTCTATGCGTACATTAAGCAATGCTTCAGTTTCGAGGAACTAAGGCCTTTAAAACAAAACCGCTACAGAAAACTTCTGTTTGAAAAAGGTGTCACTGGAAAGTCAACCCTGGTTAACTACTTGCCTCAGGCAACTGAAATTGCATCAACTTGAACAGAAGTCCACTCTGATAGCACCAGGGGTCTGGGGACACCATTGTTTATACACGGGTAGCGTTACATGACAGCACGTGCACAATGGTTGAAGATAAGTATTATAGGTATCTCTGCTTTGTTCACAGGCAACCTAATAAAAATAAGTTTATCTTGATGATTAGAATACTCAGGAGCTGTCTGACAGAATTCGTTTCAGTATTACATGGCCTTACAGAGATAACAAGCACATAAAAAGCAAAGTTAATTCACCAGAAAATAGTTTCAAGTAGATGGTTAGTTGCACATCCTATTATAAGAAGCACCAATCCATCCTACAAATCGCGGAGAACCACTTTATACCAAAACACAGGCCGGTCTGTAAGCACATTGATATTAGGGCACACACAATACCTCCTTTTTCCTGAAATCCCAGAGAAGAAACTAGTTACAGTACAGTAAGAAAACACAGACCATTTCCTGTTAAAGTCTCAATAACATGAAATTAATAAGAAACTACTGAGATAAGCACAATTACCAGACTGCCACAAAGGGAGCTGTGACCACGCTGCAGCCCCCCGTTCTGGTGCGCGCGCCCAAGGCAGGCAGACCCCGGCCAAAGCAAAAAGGAGGCCACAGCACCGCACACCAACATCTGCAACATCAGCAGCCAACGTCTACCGCCTACGTATGTAAAAAACAACAGCTGAAGAATACCTGAGGCAGCAGGAGACCAGGAACACAACTCAACTCCACGCCTGCCAACGGAACATTCGCTACAAAAGGCCGAGCCTCTGCTAATAGCTGTATTAGCTACACCTTCAGCCACAGCAGAATAATCAATCGTGCATTTCAGCTGTGAAGCTACTGGCTTAAGTTTTAAACAGACCTTTAGCTTTCTTCAAAACACAGGTACCTGTTTAGGCTAATGAAGTTAAAGCACCTGCAGGCTGTAGCAGCTCCTACACACCTCAAATGAGCAAGCGTCCCAGCTGCCCCAGCATTAATAGGGAAGCCTGCTGACGGCTGATCACTTCAGTGTGAAGTCTAAATAAGAATATTCAAACAAGGACAAAAAAAGTCAGCAACCTTCAGGCACCCCTGTTTCTATCAAATCTTCCATATCCCCACTTTTCTAGCCTAATCTTACTGCGGAATCACATAACTAGTGTTGTTACTTGTGCGATACTTGAAAAATACGTTCTGTTCTGGGCTAGACTGAACGGGAAGAATGCAGGAGGAAAAGCGCTGGGGGCGGGGGGGACGTGCCATACAAAGATTTTGTCTGTCTGAGGTAATGCATTCTGCATAAAGCCACCCACACCATATTGCAAAACTGTTTGGAAGTAAAAACCGCCACATAAAAATAATTCAGAACACATGCAAAGTAAAAAAAGGATTTATTTGTCATTTATTTATAAATACAGAGGCACAAATACCTAAACGTATAAATAAATAATTATAGGTAAATACAAATTTTCGCCATTCATATGTACATGAAATGCAGTGTTTGTGAAAAGTTCTAGGTAGCTCTGACAATTAGCATCAGAAGAACTGTCAGTAATAAAAAAAAGGCATATTTCTATACTCTTGAAGTTTTGGGTATTACAAATATCCACATTTTTACAGTGAAAATTTTTTTACAGTAAAATCTCTTTCTATTCATTATACAAGAGGAAGACTGTCTTTGCTTATATTTTGTGTGTATATTTTTTTAGATGCATTTTTCAGAGGTACTGCAGAATTTCTAGGATCCTTCTGCTTTCCCATGCTGAAAGAGACAACACCATTGTACTTACCAGAATTTGCGTGGGCTCTAAAGGCAGGATCTACTTTGCTTTAGCTCCCCCCCCCCCCCTTTTCTGTATATACATGGAATAACTCAAGTATGTGTATTGTAGTACACTTTGTCTAAAATGTTTAATAGCAAATTAGAACCATAGATGGAAAACATATAGCAAACAACACACAGTAAAGCTAAGAACCTTTTGGTCAAGAGTCATAACTAACTGTAACATGAGGATAGCTTTCTCTTGCACAGTTCAAAAGCCCGTAACGGATTTCAAACTTATAATTTCTAAAAGGTACATTTGACACAGGATTTATTTTTCAACAAGAGTGTTGACCTTTTATCTTTATTTTCTTTGAATAAGGGTGCTCTTTGAAAAAGGACCAACACTGGAATGCAATTACTGGAGACATATCCCATTGAATGGTCTTTCACCATAGCTGCTCTCACTTCTCATTACAAGAAAAGGCCCCAATTTAAACTTGCTTACAAGATGGAAACAATTTTCTTATTGTAAGGGTTTTCTTCCATTAGTTCCCCAAAGCCTTCGTGCTTTAATAATAAAACATTCATCTTGGGAAAACACTGTGCAAAGATTCTGACTGTTTCTATTTATTCTTATTTTTATAACATTGAAAAGATATCTTAGTTGTTCTCTAAACTGTTGAGACGACGGTCTGCTTCTGGGGTATGTAACCACAAATGCAGCAAACATTTCTATACACCAAGAGACTTACAATAGAGGCAACTCACGGAATAGCAAGGCCATCAGATGCTACCATTGTTTATTAATACAGAGGCCAGTTGCACAACATACATGCCCTAATGTAAAATTAATTAGCTATCTGGCAACAGTTAAGCAACAGCCTTTGAAAACTCAGACAGGAGAAAGCCATCTCTGCAGATACTTTTAAAAAGAAGCAATGCTTTGTTGCATGGCATTAGGATTCAAGTGTCTATGTAATAACTAAGGCTTTAAACATGAGAGATTAAAAAAATTAATTTAGGAAGAATTGTGGCCGTAGTGGAATCAGGATTTCAGCTCATAAGAAGTTCTGATGAAACAAAAGGGATAGCTTTTAAATAGACTGAATAAAAGGAAGTATTATTCTGAACACACAGGAAGAATCTCCCCCAGAAGACCTGGGCAATTAGAAACAAGATGCATACATCAAAGAAGAAATGACATTACAGATGGTAAGCTGGTGAAAGATAATAGCTAATTGTAAATCCAGGCAACCCGGGGGGGACGGAATCTGTATTTTCCCCTACTCACGAGAATTAACGAAACAAAGTAAAGTTTATCTAGGCCCATTCTGAACTTCAGTCATCCAAGCTCTCCCTGCCCATTTCCGCAAGGAAACAGGAAGAAGGAACAGGGCGCAGAACAGAAAAGCCCCACTGTTCCTTGGCATAAGGATACGCTGCAACTTTATCCTTATGAGCAGATAAGGATACATATACTGGCAGAAATATCAGGTTCGCTGTTCTTCTAATAAGAAACTAAAATGCTATTGTAATTTACGACACAACAGCTTCTGGTGTTAAACATTCAATTATTTAGACTACATTCTAAAAGAGCAGACACATGCCACTCTTGGGTAATTAGGAAGAAATACTGGGGTTTAATTTGAATATAAAATTCTGAATGTGCATGCAGTTGCCTCTCAGAATAAAACCTCTTGAATGTTTCCTTTTGAATTATAAACTAAAATTCTTTCTCTGGCTTTCTGGCACCTGGTTAGTGTTTGGTCACATTCACCTATCTACAATCAAGTTTATAAAATGAACTACTAATGTAAGCCATGCTTCTTCTTTTTAATCTATTTTGTTCTAATTTATTCGAATAAACTAATCTGCCTAGAACTGTCTAGAAACCAATGTAACAAATTCATGTTCCTAAACTGGTATTTAGAGAGAATCCCTGAGATTTGCCTCAGTGATTCAATTTCAACTTTAATTATTACTTGGTTTAGTTTAGATTTCCACACCACACTGAAATCTTCTTTGTAGTCATGTATTAGAAGATCATAAACAAAACCAATGTAATCTTACTCATGCACTTAATATGCATCATAACTAACATGATCTATGGATATATCTAGGGGAAAATGGACTAAAACTACTAGCTCATCCTAAAGAGGCCAGTATGCAAACGTGGGCAATAATGACACCTGTACATCAGTTGGTATGATTTCAACATTCAGTGAGTGAAGTCTTTACAACTCATGCCTTCTGCACTGAGATGCCCACCTTGCTTTCTTTCCCCTCAGCAAGAAGCAGAAAGCAGAGATGAATGCAAAGGTCTATATTCTGTTCCAGTATATAGAGACTTCATTATTTATTGCCAAAAAATTGACCTTACTAACGATCCTTATTCCTATGAATCCCCTAAGTTCCACTCTTGTGTTATATATACGGACAGAAATAAGAACCACCATGGATGACTAAAAGATCCGCTATAAAAGAAGAGGACATAAATTTTTGTAGTACACAAAACATTTCATAAGCCAATGTTTTTCATAAGGAGCTTTTGTTTTCCCTTTTATGCTTACCTTAATTTAACATCCAGAAACCTAAAGTGCATTGAGTTAAAACTACGTTTGAATAGTGAAGGAAGAAGCATTTGCTGGTACGTTTGGATGATCTACCCTCTTTAGCACTCAATTCAGTTTACACTTTCAGCTTTTGTCTTCACTCAGTCCCGTTCAATCCGTTTTTCATATTATACTCTAAATTATGTGAATAAACCCAATGCATAAAAGCAAAAGTCAGGTTCTGTTTGAAATCAATAAAATATCAGATACACTCTAAATTTTCTCTTGTATCAACACAAGACCTTTTCCTGGCAGCTATTCACATCGTAAACATCCTAAAGAGCGTGTGCGCAGGCGTGCATACCACGTATCCCGTTCCGCAATCTGAAGGAGTTCCGCCCTACCACGTCCCCTCTTGCATTGAAGGTCTCCGTGTCATCCCATCCGTTTCTGAGATGGACAGACCAGAAGCGCACACAGGATTCAAGACACCAGAACATCATGGATTTATACAGTAGCATAATAATATTTTTCATTTCGTTCTCAATGCCTTTCCCAAAGGATCTCACTATTCTGCTCGTCTTTGACCATGGTTGAGCAGTGAGCTGACATTTTCAGAGAACTACCCGCGATAATTCCAGTATCTCTTCTCTGAATGGTAATGGCTCATTTAGAGCATTTGTATATATATCTATCTTCATTTGCCTTTTTTTTTTTTTTTTTAACCCAAGGGAAAAGTACTTTATACTCTGACACTGTTCTGCCTCGCTACTTTATAAAACCAACTACCAATAGTACCCATTTGAATTTCCATGAGATGAGTTCACTAAGCAGTGATAGGAAATTCTTAACTGTTACAATAAAAATGTTTATTTTTGGCTAAATCAAGATGAATAAGAGGTAGCCTTGCTGACAGTAACATTGCATTTGTTTTCTGCAAGGGGAGAAGAAAGAAGAAGTGGATCTCTTGCTAACACACTATAAAATATTTGCACATACATCTTCAATGCCTATATAACATTTGTTAGGAAGTGGGAAGACAGACATTTGGTTTTATTGTTTTCTGAACACAATACTAAAAAAGGAAACAAGAAAGCAAAGGAAAAAGAGGAAAATCTGAAAAAGTGAAATCCTGAAGAACTGTGTTTAAGGCTTGGACACATTGCACCCTGCTATGAAGCTCCCCAAGATTAAAGAAAACAGCATTGAACAAACTAGGTCAAATGTTTGAAAATTCAAGAATCACTGGAAGTGTACACCATTGTTTCCTTTACCTTTAAATTTTATTTCCCTAATCTCTTAAAGTGTGTTTCAGTTGAGTAGACATGTCAAATTAGTAAATAATCTTAAAATAATTTTATTAATATAGAACAACAGCTACTAGATTATTAGTGTGAAGAGCCACAGTATCAAGTGGTTTTTTGACATTGAATTTCCATGTCATATGTACCAGGGAAATATTAACAATATTGACATATACAGAAATTCCAGAATGCATCCTTAACAAACAAGCAGGCTGATAATAAAGTGGCAATCCACCTGCCATACTCTCAATTTAAACTGGATACTTTGCTGCAGTTTTGTGGACTTCTTTTTGGAAGCCAGATTATTCATGTTTGGATGCAGTATTGTCTAGTTGTCTAATGCTGGCAAGTGATCTTAAGAAAAAAATCATTATGTAAACACTACACACTAGGACAGCTTGTATGATTGTCCTAGAGGATTAATAATCCATTACAATTTCCACATCTTCCATCTCAACATATTTCTCACATAACAAAAATATGCGAGGCAACTTTGTCATTAGCAATGCGTACCTTTAATTCTAAAACTTGCCAACAAACTTGGAGCACAATTGTGGGGACAGGCATCAAATTTAATTCAAACCAGATCTAGACAAGAAATTCATTACAAGAGTTTGGCAAGGTCTGCATATTGCAGATTTAAAGATGCAAACAAAAAAATTCCACTAGGGAAGAAACCACGCTCCATTATCAAAAAAGCTCTTTTGTTATCTTTACGCTTTGAAGAGTTGGCAAATTCATACCATCAAAAGAATGAACCCTTTTGCAAGTACGGTTTCTCACTGAGCAAAGAGCTGGCATGTCCATACCACTCATAGTCTTCAGGACTGAGGCTAAACTTCATGAAGATCAGATGATCTTTCAGAACTAAAACTAAGTAGTACGGATTGCCCATTTTCAAGTTTACAGACTCAGAGTAATTCCTAAATTTACTGGCAGTAAGAGTGCACAGGAGCTTCATTTCTGGTCCTACAGCTCAGAATGAATCTCTCCTTATGCAAACTTTTGCACAGGGTGAAGGAAGCATACAGCATATTGCTAATGAAACACAGCCCAATATAAACCCATTTTTAAGACTAAGGGATATCAATGATTAAATCAAAGTCTCAGAGGAACAAGAAATAGTTCACAAAGTTCACAAAAATGTAATACTGTACACATGGGAAACACATGTAGTGTTGAAGAGCAAATAGCTATACCCTCATCTGCAAGAACCAAAACATCTTAAAAGTGTTTCTCCTTATTGGATTTATAAATCAGAATGGCCAGTTTATGCACTGGATGTCTAGAGGTTTGCAGTAACCTGGTCTGCATGCCAGTCTCTTATTAATTATTTATTCATTCACTCATTTAAGGAAGCCAGAAGAAAGTCCAGATTTCACAAAAGATACGGTATGGCCTTGGGTGCAATAGTCAGAGCACAGGGCCGTATGCGGGAAGCTCATTCTGTTCTGAGCCCTCTCACACACACGGTACTTCACACAAGTCATACTATCATGCCTGCATTATAATGCATACCAATATTTTTCAATTGGAACACGTGAAGCGATATGGTCGTCTTGATTATTATTCTGGGATATTAAACTTGTAATACAATGCCTATCTTTTCCACAAACCAGTTAAAAGTCCGATGCCTTGATGCTTATGAGGCACCTTGATTGTGTATATTGATTTGTATATTAGTAAACCACTAGTTATTCCAAATTTCTCTAAGTAGTTATTGCTTTTCTTGACATAGTTACAAAGCAGAGAATTTCATACAGAGAGCAAATAAAGCCTTGAACTCAGTGTGATGTACCACACTGAAAGAAAGCAGCTACACATTTCCAGCTAGACTGGAGCAGTGACATTAATATTGATAGAGGAATGGTTAAAAACCAGTTCTGTGAAGTTCTCAGCTTCTCTAAATCATAGGGCGTTCACTTCGGAAAATAAAGAAATCACACATAATGACACAAGCTGAAAAACTGACTGTCTAGCAGTCGCCGCTGCCTAATTTACAGTTTTCAGCAGAGATGCCTGTTACCATTATATCTTAAGATACAGTTTTATTTTGCGTCTGTATTGCTAAAAGCTGAATATGGTCCAAGTACCTGCATTGTCCTGGAAAAGAAACCCTAAAGCAATATGATACTGATTTATTTATATAGCAATATAACTTAATCTAAAAAGACAGGCTGCTTTTTATCCATAAAATTGTGAAACCTGCATATTTTATGAAGTTGATAGCAGAACCTCATCTTTCAGGTATTTTCAGTTCAACAATAGCCGCAAGCTTTATTTTGCAGAAATCTCAAAATCACTAATGCAAAAAGTATGAAATAGACCTTTGGATGCAATTTTTAGCCAACATTTCATCATGGCTTGATGAACTTACATTGGCGATACGAGTTCAAAAGAGTTTTGGATTTCAGCACTCCACGATGCTTTAACTTCCACATAAAAAAAATTACAAAAAGCAATACATACCCCATTTCAAACTTGCACAGAAGTCTATTAGAGCTATTGCAATATAGTGAGGTGGAATTGTTTCTAAATGAACCCGCATGTGTGACAGATGGGTCGATCTGCTGATACAGGAAGACATAAAATCACAGGTAAGTTTTTGTAGCAGAGTTCAAGTACCATGAGGACAAGACCCGTATTATTTCTTTGCACCTAGCAGAGATGCAACGAAAAGGCTTGCAGAGTGTTGGAGCATGTAGTACAGATGATACGAAAGTCACAAAGACTTAGCATAGTTTTCTCAATTTTCTGTTTACAAAGTTAGACAGAATCGAGCCGTTAGGCTCCCCTGCAGACTTAGCACCTTTATGTTTTAGGTACAAGTTTCTAATTAAGCAAATGCTGCACAAAAAATGGACTCCAGTCTTTTTAAGCTTTTGACAGAATAGAAATGGACTGCTGCTTCTTACTGAAGGTAAGCAGAATATTTGCCTAGCTGCAGCTCACAAAACCAGTGAGTGCTGACTGAGATTCTTAAAAACGGATGTCTAAAAACTGGCTTCTAAGACAGTATTTATGCATCTAAATTACTAAATGGTTTGCTCTCTCAGAGTGCTGAAACTTCCCCCAATGCATTTAACTAGGACAAATAGGATCCCAGCACTTAAAAAGGGGGGAAAAAAAAAAAAAAAAAAAAAAGTCTAGTTCTTTATGTCACTCCTGTGCATTAGCTTTCAGTTTACTCCTTTAGCCTCACAAAAATACCATGGAATTTTTACATGGAAGGAAGTGATCAAATCATTTTACCCCTCAAAAAGTGCAACTTCAGCATTATATTTACTCTCAACACACAGAATCAATTTTGATTTGAAAGCAGAAAAGGCAACTAGTGCATCATCATTTCCTAAGGCACCTGTGTTTTTCCCTGGAGATATTCTACCATAACAGTGATCACAATAGACCATACTTGTCTTATGAGATCTGACAAGATCACAGCCTAAGTTCCTTTGGCTGCAACTAGACCTTCTTATATCAGCAAAACACTGCACAGTATGAAGATCCCACTGCTGAGACAAAAGCCAGATCAAACAGAATTTATATGCTGTGCATTGCTCAGGCTTTCACCACTAACTTACCAAAGGATAATGACAGTACAACTTTATTTTGCACTTTGATCACTTCAGTAAAAATTAATAAAAATTACTTAGATACGCAAACATACCGTCCACGAGACTGAAAAAAGTGCATGGTTGTTGATGTTCATTCAAACAGGGAATTCTTCTCTAAAAAACTTCTGCTCCAAATGCATTTAAAAAGTCACAGCCAGTCACAGAAAAGTAGTAATAAACAGTATGTATTACTATCCAAGAAAAACAGGGATTTAAGTACAGGATTATCCAAGAAAACCGATGATGCAAGAAAGGTGTCTTTTCTCCAAAAAAGCTTAGAACATAATTTTAGGGAGGATAGAGGCAGTAACCTGCAGTACCCGAAATCATCAAACACCACGGAAAGCACTGCAGAAATACACTGGAGATTCAGAGCAGGGGCCCCCGGGGGATGAAGTCACATTCATTTTCTGGCTCCCTTCTCAGTGTTAACCAGTGACTGACTCACTAAGTGCTACCTGAAGTCTGGTACTAGGACACTGCATTCAGCCTTTGGCAAAGCAGGAGCTAATTAAGGAGGAAAGCAACACACCAGGTGTGAGGAACGTCTGCAAAAATGAAATTACAGAAAAAGGCACGATGAAACTCCATACTTAGCTTGAGTACCTAATACTGATAAGACAAATCCATATATATGCATCTATGAGACAGAGAAAGTGGGGTTAAATGACAACAAATCATGAAGGAAGCATGAAACTTCAGGAGGAGTATTAGATCATTTCACTAGAAAAAGTGAGACAGAAGTCAAACGAGAGAGAACATGAGAAATGAGAATCAAGCAATGGTGAACTTGGAAAGAACAAGTTTCTTGTTCACAAGAAACAACCTCCACAAAATACGTGTAGCTGTGCCTATTACATGCTGTTGTGCTGCTTAAAATTTAATTCCAGCATAGATTCCCGGGAAGAAAAGCAGGATTATGAAGAGCACTCCAGCTCAGAAAAGGGAGCAATGATGCTGGTAGCTAAACTGAGCACAGATCTTCCTGCAGAACATGTCCAGAGAAGAAAGCACGATCTAGGGGTGAGAACATCTGGCATAATCTGAATTCCAGCCCTCTCTCTCTCATTAACTGACTACATGACTTGGTGCCTGAGATATTTTTGCCACCTCTTTTGTAAAGCAGTGGTTAGAAAGGCGCTGTGTTAATGCAAAAGTCATCAAATAGAATGAAATCCTTTACCAACCGACACGAATGGGAAAGAGACTGGATTTGGAACATTTGAACCTTTTGAAACCAAAAGATAAGAATCTAAACAAAACCTGACATCTGTCACTGTCAGGTGCCAGGTAAACATTATGACACGCTGGAACACCCTGACACTTCAGGGATAGCTTCTATGTACAAGAGCTAGCAAATAATCAAGACAATTTGAAAAGCGTTGCTGGTAATCACGTAATGATACAAGGAATGGCTGAAACACGTCTGACAAAAGCCCATTGGGAAAGCGATAGATGTTAACTTACTGTCACAGGCTAAACATCAGACAGACAATCACCATAAAATTATCTGGAGGAAGGTGTCAGGAGGTACATCCTCAGCCATTAGCTTCACAGAATTTCAAGAAATAAAAAGATCGAATGCTTTTCTTATTTAAATGAAGACATACTTTACACATCAAATAATATTCCTGCTCTAGATACTACCTAACCCCTGCAAAGACATTTTGGTCTTCATTGGCTCTTTCCTAGAAGAACACCCCAATACGGAGAGGAGAAGACAAGGTTCGTGGTTCCCCCACCTCCTCCTGCCCCCCACGTCCTCCAGGCAGGGCAAGGCAAGGAAGTGATAAGTCCTGCCTGTACATAATTTTGATAACGACTACAATCTCAGTCCTTTTAACATCTTCCATTTAAGAGGCCCAAACCCAATTACAACCATGAACGATCGGTCTCTCGCGTGTCACTTCTGTGACACGTGACAAATGCCTGCGAACAACAGAAAATACTGTCACAGAGAAGAGGTATATACCTTGCCAAAGGACCCCAGAGCTATAGTGCACACGAGCTGAAATCGGCACTAAATTAGCACCAGAGTAACTAAGTAACTTTTTCCCACAGAAGACTATGGAGCTTTTGGTTTTAACTACTCCTCAGAAAACCTGAACACACGTACAGGGCCTGCAGCATCACGGTGATAAATTCCCCGCAGGAAATCTCCTGCCACAAGCTCCCATACATACAGATCAGACGGCAGCCAGGAGCCCTCCATCTAATCTCCATCTTACAGCGACAGAAGCAGGATCTTTATGCATAACAGTCACAAGCACTCCAATGCCACAGAAAAAGATCAGTGAATTAAGATCTTAAAAATTAATAGTAATTTGAATAGTTAAATATTAATAGTTTAATTCGGAAGGAGAAAAAAGGATTTCTTTTGATACTAATTTGACCCGGCATCCTAGGTGACCACACGATGAAGACGACAGGTGAAACAAATTAGCGTAACAAAACAATTGCCTGGAACCACAAATTGAATTTCAATGGGACACCTCACGCCGCTACAACCTAAGGAAGTCATCTGGTGGGGCACACCTCACTGAGTTCACACGCAGTTTAGAAAATTGATAGGATAAAAATGCGTTTCAAATATTTAACAAGAGGCGAGATAAGGTCAACCAGGAATAATCTTATAGCTGAAAAATTATACATATGCAGTATTGGTTCTTTTAACTCTCCTGTAATGAGAGGAAAGTAATCTTTTTCAGCCAGAAAGAGCTTTTCTGATTGATACATGTTTGGCATCCTAAAAAGTATTCACACTGGGAAAGATGAATGATATGTCACTAGTCCTGTCACCAGTGACCATACCAACACTGGCAAAACTGCTGTGTTTCCAAAGAGCTTACAAAAAGCAGCCATGCAAAGTAGGAAGAAAAGTTCAGCTGAGTTAACCCTATGAGAGACCTGAATGGCAGCACATAATGCAGCCTCGTATCAAATTCTTACTTCCAACAAGAACTGTGTCTAGGTGTGGGGCTTCGGAAATAGTCCGACACAGCTCAGCGGCTCCCTGAGTATTTGGGCGGGAGCGTCGATCTGCTTGAGGGTAGGAAGGCTCTGCAGAAGGATCACTGTTCCGTTTTGGGCCCCTCACTACAAGAGAGACATTGAGGGGCTGGAGCGTGTCCAGAGAAGGGCAACGAAGCTGGGGAAGGGTCTGGAGCACAAGGCTGATGGGGAACGGCTGAGGGAACTGGGGTTGTTTAGCCTGGAGAAAAGGAGGCTGAGGGGAGACCTTATCGCTCTCTGCAGCTACCTGAAAGGAGGTTGTAGAGAGGTGGGGGTCGGTCTCTTCTCCCAGGTAACGAGTGATAGGACAAGAGGAAATGGCCTCAGGTTGCGCCAGGAGAGGTTTAGACTGGATATTAGGAAAAATTTCTTTACTGAAAGGGTGGTCAAGCATTGGAACAGGCTGCCCAGAGAGGTGGTGGAGTCACCATCCCTGGAGGAGTTCAAAAAACGTGTAGATGTAGCACTTCAGGACATGGTTTAGTAGGCCTGGAGGTGTTGGATTGATGGTTGGACTAGATGATCCTAGAGGTCTTTTCCAACCTTAATGATTCTATGAGTGACAATGAGGGAACATAAGGAGAAAATAAGCATCAGGAGATCCCTCCTTTCCTTTTCACCAAAAAATGTGAATAAATAACCGTGGCACAATAAAGGGGAAGCATGTCTTAAAAATTGAGTATGTTTAACATGGACAAATGATAGCTTAAGATAAGCCTGTACCATTCTGTAGTGAAGAGGCAGCTACACAAGGCATTCTCTAATTTCAATGTTTCTCTGAAACTTCACTAGCCCAGGCACCCATGGGGAAGTGGTAAATTTGGACCGGGTGAACCAATGGTTAGTTCTGGACCCAAAATAATTTCCATCTTTCATTTCTAACACAAAGAACAGTGACAATTTTTGGCTCATTATCCTATTTTGGCTCATGAACCTATTTTCCATTCTTTCTCTGAACAATTCATGGGGAAGATTCATATTTTAGGTTTATTCTCTTTGAAATACTTACTTGGCATTATTACAGCCTGTGACTTTGTGTTGTAAGGTTTTCAAAAACCCTTTCAAAAAGAAACATTTATTATTCTGTGATGCTCACTGAGTGCTGTTTCTTGCTTGAGAAGGCACAGTGTAGGCTGTATAATAATAATAGAGCTATCAAAAAAAGATCATTAACTACAGCAGGATTACCACCTCATCTTGGGACAGGCTTTTCTCATTTTCTGTGTAGGCTGGAAGGGATCACCGCATCTCTGATCAATGCTGGTATGATAACCATTGGGCCAGCCATAGAAATAGAACAGGATTGAAAGACGATAAACAGCACTAATGGAAAAAAAAATGAAAATGGGGTGGTCCTGAACTACATGCACAAAGGAGGAAGTGGCATGGGAATAAGAAACAAACTAGTTTCATTTGCCGGTAAGAAAAGATACAGGAGGACAAAGCCATGAAACATAATATAAGAGAATGCAAACAGCTTTAGATTCTCTGAAAAAACACGAGCTAATGAGTAACAAATGCAACTTAGTACTTAAAAAAAAAAGTTAATATTGAGGCTTAGAAAGAATAAACTCAACTGAAAATGAATTGAGATGAACTAGAACAGAATGTTTAACAGTCTTTTCTGTAAAGCAAAACAAAAGTGTATACTTCATACGCTAGCTGAAAACATCAAAAAATGCAAGAATGTGTCTCTAAAAGAATGACTGTGATTCTCACAAAGTTTTGCATATTCTTTCCAGTTATTATAAAAGAAAGATGAGATAGTATTTAAAAAGCAGAGGTGAATCAGGAGTGTTGTTGTCTGTACCAATTCACAAATGTCAAGAAACTACAGAAAAAAATGTAGACATCATTATTATACAATGTCTGAAATTGATATTTCACTACGGCTAAAGTTTCCTGGCCTCCCACTGCAGTTATATGCAATTTAAGCGTTATCATTTGAACAGTTACAGACAGAAAATTAAAAAAAAAAAAAAAAAAAAAAAAAAAAAAAGAGAGAGAAGTGTACAGATACTTACAGGAGCAAAAAAACCCTGCAATAGGATTTTGTGTGTAATCTGTGTTTCATTGTAAAACTAAGGTAACTGATTCACAAAAATACTAAGATACTCAGTGCACTCTTGCTTTGAAGGATCTTGAATGATTCAAATGGAAATATCTTAGGACTATAATTATTGTTGTTGTTAAATAGTCTCTGGCTGTTATTCTCCTTTGACTGTTGCTTCTAACAGATTGGTTTAAGTCACATCAAATTCGCCTAATCTAATTAGATTAGATATTTCATAATAACCTGACTGCCTTTCCAGACACAATTTTACTTTAATCATATGTTAAGTAGTCGCATTTTTATATTAGATCTTAAAATGCAAGGACATTGAAAATTATGTATTGTGGCCAATTTAAATTATACCAACAAATAGCATTTGAAGGATTTAAACAGATAGCAGCAATTATCCTCCTCTTTGTGGAGCATCAAAGTGATAAAAATGATTATTTTTCCAAGATCACTATAATATTCATGTATCTACTTAACTTTCTTCCTTGGAAGGTCCCATTTGTTTTCTTTAAAGAAATGAATAAAAAGATTTAAAAGATTATGATTACTCAGTACTTACGAGAAAATGAATAGCAGCTACGGCAAAGGTATGTAAAATGAGTATCCGAATGTAGAAAACTCTCTTACCCAATATTAATAGAAAAGGCTCTCTTGCTTGGTGAAATTAAAGGGGAAAAAAATCAGGGTGGACAGACAGAAACAGGCATTTTACAGAACAGGCCTAACTGATAAAAGAAAGACTGTAGACAGCATTGAGTTTAAGTCCAATAATATTCAAAATAGTATCCCTTTAATGTCCATGAATAGCATGAATAGTTACACTAGCTAGGGTTTAATTATGAAACTATTGATTGTTATGGTTCGAGGCAGAAAATGATCATTAGATGGAACCAAGGAAAGAGATTCCTTCTATGATATGTTATAGTTGCAGGGAGGACTACATTTTCCCTGAGGCAACCAACTTCGCTGTCAGAGAACAAATACTAGGTCAACTGCAGTTCAAGGTGCCAGGTTCTAATAAAAAGGCCATTAATTTTATCTGAAAAAAAGAAACAACCATGGATTTTAGACTGCTATCTGAAGAGATCTCGGGTAGGAGGGTGTCCAGGCTTATTGTGTACCACAATGGGCCTTCCAGCTTACACTGCTTTAATTATTTGTTCTTCAGGAGTTCAGCTGACAGAAGACCAAGTTTACACTCAGTTTGGTTGTGGGAAGGAGGAAGAGTGGGAGGTTGGCCTTCTTGCCTTCATCTGAGGCTAGGTGAACCACTTCACGCAGCAGTATAGGACTACTCAAATTCATGCAAAAGCAGGTGTTACATGAGAGGAAACTCTGAACATGCACTCCATATTCTTCTTCCTGCTGATTCTTAGCTAACATAGAAAGGGCAGGCAGTGCGGTTACCTATGAATCATGCAAATATAGACATCATTGAAGGCAAAAGGCTAGCATGCACTTCAAAGATTAGATTTGCATTTTTCTTTATCGGGAGGCATTGAGTAAAAGGAATTTCTGATTGCTTTGCATTAGAAAAGGCTAATGTGTTCAGTCGTACTGTATAAAGATTTAACATACTCAATGAACAAAAATTATAATCTTTCATTTTAGGCAAAGCAAGCAGTTGGGCAGAAATTACTAAATCTTTCAGAACAGTGGAGAGGACTTTTAGTTTTAGTTTCTGCAATGCTGATCTTAAAGAGCTTACACAAAAGTTTCGAGAAGCAATGTAAGTTTGCCTGTGCAGGCTGCTGGACTAATTCAGTACTTCTATACCATTTTCAGGCCACCCTGTGCCATACACCAAGTGGAGAGTAGTTTGGATTTATTCTTCCTATGGTACTTATTGTGTCTTATCTTTACAATGTTTGTTTCTAAAAGGTAACATCATATTGAACCGTGAATAACCAGAGAGTGAAAGAACTGTTACAGGATCTTCAGACCACCATTGCTTATATGGCAAATCTCCTTTCTGTAAAAATGCACATCTAACACTAGGAAATAATAATGATGAATAGAAATAAGGAAAGAAACACCATCTGTGTAAATTTCATAGCTTAAAAAAGTGACTCTAGCTTTATATTCCTAAGACTTAATTGAATAATATAAAAAAATGATTTTGAGACCATCACCCAAAGTGCTATCTTCAGAAGATATAAAAGAAAAGATAAGGTCAGAAGACCTTTCTCTGCACAGAATTATTGTGGTCGTAGAGCTGTCAACAAGGAGAAACACAAGCAGGATTCATTAAAGAAATCATTGGAAAAAGTGCTCCATGCTAGCAATTTACTTACTTTTTTTTTTTTTTTTTATGTTGTAAGAGAGACATGGCTTTTTTTTTGTATAAGCAACCTCTGTTCAGAAAGTAGCTTGCACTCTTAACTTAAATCCATTTAGAGGAGAAAAAAAAAGTCTGAGATATTAAAAGACTAAAATAATAATAGGCCAAGGTCCAGCTGTTTACAGAGTTAATGCCTTCAATCACTACCTAAACTTGCTTAATTTCTCTTCCCATGTAGCACATAGGAAGGAGAGACAGAAAAGTTCATCAAAGCAGACTCCAAAATACATACAGTGTGGAGTCCTTCTAGAGGTTTGCTGACAACCCATTACCCACATTAAAGTTCACAAAGGGAAGGAACTTAAAATTTTGCAACAGATGCTTAATACTTTGCAAGCTCAGATCCAGCTTGCCAAGTTTGACTTTTGACTGGAAAGCCAACACATGCCTGCAGTAGCATCCAGTAGCAACCTGCAGCTCAGCACCTTGCAAAATCTTTCCAATAACTTAAGTCTTATCCTGACTTTCTGTAAGGCATATTTACATCTTGACTTTATTTGTTCAGTATACAAATTGCGAACTGTTAAAAGATGCAACGTGCTAATAAAGCAGGAATAATAGCTTTTCAGTTTAAGGATAAACCACTACCAAAATATCTGTTGCTGGAAAACCTATATAACTGGGAAAATCTACAGCACAGGATTCAAAATTGATTTGTTAATGTCTTTCAAGAGCTGTCTGAATGTACTCATATGCCAAGCACAGTAAGCACTTAATCTATAGTTCTCCTTATTTTGCTAATCGGTTTCAAACTCAACATCTCAAGTTAACTATGTTAAGAACACTAAGCTTTCCACTGGAACAGAAATTTGGATTCTAAAGGCACTTAACCCACTGAAATAATGTAAGAAAATCATCTTTATGGACTCCAGAAAAAAATATCAGGTAAGGGTTTCATATTTCAAAAGAAGCATGAATTCATTTTGTCAGTAAATTAATTAGCCTTTTTTCTGCAGCACAAAACCAAAATCCACATAGGGTAATAACTGCTCTTGGTCCCTGATCCAATTTATGGATCCTGACAGGCAGTCTAATGGCACAGATGATTTTTCATAAATCAACAATCTCAGAGCAACAAATCAAAAGCAGCAGCAACTTAAGAGACTTCAGAATCCAGTTTGACAGTAGACCTAAATAACCATATATGGTTTCATTTCTACCAGCTATAAACCCAGCCTCCGGATTTTGTGGATTTGTAGGTAACCTCACTTTTAGCAACCTCAGCATTGACTGTTACCTTACTATTTAGCCATATAACTTTTTTATATGAAGCCACACGTAAGAGAAAAAGAAAACCAAACCACCACACACACACAAACCCAACCCTTCCTGCTAATTTTCACATCTGAGTTTGTTCCAAGTGGAAAACGCTTATATGACTATTTCTTGATAAAACATATGCAAAAGGCTGGGTCCTTGAAAGAGGCCTGCATATGTTACATATGAGAA
The DNA here is from genome assembly GCF_035582795.1 of Mycteria americana. NCBI lineage: Eukaryota > Metazoa > Chordata > Aves > Ciconiiformes > Ciconiidae > Mycteria > Mycteria americana. The sequence goes on along the minus strand of NC_134369.1, from coordinate 5,299,374 downwards.
TACTAAAGGGCTCTTAAATTCTCCAATCTCATTACAGCTTTTTGTTTCCAAACTTTCTTTAAAAAAAGTTACGTTTCAAATTCCATTAATGCTTTAGATTAATTCTTTCCAGCTGACTTTTTACACAACTTCTTCAGTTTCTGTGCAATAAAGAAGCCTCTTGCTGTCTTTATAAGTATCATCAATAACGTTCAGCTGTGGATACTCAATCACTCAAAACTGGTCATAAGTTTTAGCAATCCAGATGGAACAAGGCTGCTCTATTGCCCTTAAAAACAGTCCTTTCTGTTTCTTCTGGAAGCATCAGCCATGAAAGACAGCATGTGTGTTTACGTTTCACTCTGCCTGGTGCCCTAAGCAAACCATTCTGTAAGATCTGCCATTTCTGTTACTGTCACACATTCCACATCAGCTAGGAATTTTATTTAAATTTTTTTTTTTTATTTTCTTCTGTAACTTCTTTATGTTAATAATCCTTTATGTCAATCTTTATGTTAAAAATCAGTGGTTCAATTCTAACAGCAGCGACAAGAAAAAATGCAAAGGAACTTAGATCATCAGATGCCGTATACATCTTACTTGAGCTTACAACAGTTAAGAGACACCAGGTCTGGGAAGAGAAGAGTCACTTGGGCTGTGGATTTTGAATCTTCACTGATGAGCAGAATAAACCTAGTTTCCCAAGTGTGGAGTGAAGCGATCAAAAGACTGTAGTAAGTGATTTTAGCGTGCCAGGCAGAGAAACAGGGAACTGAATATGCTTTTAATACATTTAGCTACCCTTGTTCCCAGAGAGAAAGGATTAACCTCCATGCCTAAGACAGAACCCCAAGCTAGGTGGGGCCACAGTAGTAATGAAAGACATTGAGCCTACTGACATCCACACCACGGTGCCATGATCCTCAAAAGGCACGCTCCGGTCCAAGCTCAGATCATAAATGTGATTTTCTCTGGGATTTCATCATGATCCCAGAAACATGAAGTTCCCTGTACTGTTGCCGCACATACCCCCTGTGCCTTCCAGCACCCCGGGAGCAGGCACGGCATGCTGCCGCTCACAGAGTGGGGCTCAGGCAGGGGTGCCAGGCAGCACACAGCTACCCGCTCCATTAGGTCACGGAAAGCCTGCAAGACGTTTCCATTGCAGTACTCTGCATGTGCGAGCTCTTTTTCCCAAAGGTGAAAGAGTGCTGATGATGCAATGAGGGCAAGGAGTGAAGGGACCTACACAGAAGAGAAGGATATATAACAGTAGAGCAAGATTAGATGGAGTCTACCTTCTTGCTTTCCCCATTCTGTTATGAAGTGCATCCAGACACTGCAAAGCCAGGCAAGATAACTATTTACCTTTTCTATTCATAAATTGCTTACAATTGATGATTTTGCATAATGCATCATAGGGTTTGTGGGACTCCTAAAAGCACTTAAAGAGTGAAGTAAAAGAACAGAGCATCTATTTAGCTTTGTACTGAGCAGATACTACCAGCACATGCAAAAAAGACAATAACATTTTATGTTGTGGTGGAATGTGATTACATTTGGAATGTCTTTGCTTTATTGCAAAGCCACATTTATGGCCTAAGTAAAATATAGGATGCAGTTCCGAATTGGATAGATACCAAGGAATCTATCTGAAAGCGAGGCTCCGAAGATCAGCGGGTTCCTTTGCCCCTTTGTGGACTGTACGTGTGCCTAAATATACACATGCTTAATTTACTGTTTGAAGAAGAATTTGCTATGTCAGATAGTCCAGAGAATGCTACTTTCAATATCTGTGCTATTTTTAAAGCAAAAAAAAAAACAAACAAGCAAGCCAAAAACTAGCATAAAGGACAAACATTGGTAGATAGTTCAGCATTACAAAAGCTTATATACATCAAATTTTGTGAAACAGAACCCTCCATTACGTGAAGCACAAAGCAGACTAAACCAAATCCCTAGGATCCTGAAAACATGGAAACTTTTCCTCACCATAAATAAATAGGAAAAAAAATATTTTACCCTTACAGGTCATTAAGCTGTCTCTCCGCAGACATCCTTATCCTTTGCTTGGCAGCCCTGTTTTCTGGCCCCTTCTGCTATCATCTGTCATAACAGGGAAGCCTTCCCCAAAACACCTGATTATCTCAGTCTAGCAGCACGAATTGTATTTTCTGAAAACAAACTTTATTTGTAAACTCTGAAAAGGGAAAAAAAAAATCTAAGCACATAAAAATGGTAACAATTATTCTAATGGGAGCACGATTAGCAAGACTAGGTCATTCATTTGTCTAGCTCTGTCCCACTTCTCTGACAATGAAGAATAAGAGTTATTTCTGGAAGAGTCAGAAAAATCCCCAGTTTGAGCAATTATTACATGCAATCATGGAACTAAATAGGAAGTTTCATACTAGGAGGCAAAAAGCCTACAGTAGAAAGCATGAAAATATGAACTACAAAGTGATAGATCAAAGCACCTCTCTTTCTCCCCCTCCCTGCGCTATTCCCAAAGGCTGTATTTCTTAAGGACCAAGCAAGTCTGCGTGCCAGTGGCAGCTCCTCTACACCCTTTAAAATTATTTCACAAACATTTCAGAAAGGCAACACTACCAGATTTATGGTTATTCACTGATGTTTCCAAATCCAGAAATAAATTTAGGATAGCTAGGTTATCAGACACACTAGCATTCACCTGCAAATACTACCCATAGTATATCTGTATGTTCTTGTTCATAGACAGAACATAAAGGTCCTCCAAAACCAGAATGAGACCACCCAAAAGGACAAACCATAGTGCACACCTTCAGAGCAAGAGAAACGCTGCCCTGTCCCCCACCCCCTAGCACACACGTTTCTGCTGAAAAAAACCCAACATTTTTTAAGTTATCTGGGAAGCTGCAGAACCAGCAAAGCACGAGTCGGACAACCTACAATGCGTGTCTAAACAGGGCTTACACAAAACCCCTGCCACTTCAAACAAAAAACAGATGCCCATCATTGAACCAGGGTCCTAAGGTCTTTTCAGTATCAAAGATGGCTCAGAAGGCGATTCTCTGATCACTTGTATACAGTAACTGACATGCAAGAATCAATAGTTGTTAATAAAATATTAGCTTTCTCCCAATCAATATGCACACTTCTATGAAATATTCAGCACAGGTATAAAAATGAGATCATAGCAAAGTAAGAAATATTAATATATTATTTCCTTGTGTATAAAATACACCTTTAGATTAAAAAAGGAAAAACCAAGGCCTGCAAAAGCCTTTGTCGTACACATTTCTCACTGTCAGAAAAGCCCATCAGACATAAGCACCATGAACTTTATGGAAAATTTTCTGTTGAGCTTAACAAGCTTTACAGAATTCCTTTGTTTCGGAAATAAAGGCCTTACTCGGGAAATCTTAAATCCAAGCAGCAAATACAAAGATACAACAGCAGAGTGGCAAAGTGCTGCACGTTTCACAGATGTGCCGGTTGTTCCTCGGCAGACTAGTCTCATCCGCCATGTCACACTGCCTTTCAGGAGGAAATCCCCAAGTTGCACACTTGTCAAATCCAAGTTAATATACCGCAAGTTCCTGGCCTTTCTAGAGGTCCAGTGATTGCATCCCTGATCATTTCCACCACTCCTTAAATCGAAGTGGTAGGAATTTGGCAGTCCCATGTTCCAAGCGAATGGGCTCCTCTTCCTCCGTAGGGGATTTCTTTGGAAGAAATCATATGTATGTGCCCACACACCGTACAGATTTTGGTCACAGCAGGCTCTGGATACTACACACTGCAAGATATACACATGCATGTTGGAGCAGCATTTGAGCCTTTTTTCCTAATATTTTCCAACAGTAATGTGCTCATTATTACTGAAATCAGACAAGCCATTTAACCCGTTCAAGCACCAAAAGCAAAGACTACAGAGAGTCTGTATCTGGCCATTAGTCACCCAGCTGACATTTCTTCTTTGTCTAGCTGAACAGTGTGTATGGACAGAAAAAGAGGATATACCAGGGGAAATAAGAGAATTCCTGTCCAGCGCGGTCAGCGTTGGGCCTGGCTAACCGGCCTTTGGCGGCAGACATTAACACAACCCAGAGAATCAATATGGGAGGTTTAGGCCACATCTGCCGGTCTGACTTGCTAAGCCCATGCACACTGCACCTCCTACGTGGGATCATTCTTTAGAGCATCTTCCTTCACACACGCCAACAACCTTGCAGCTGAACACAAAAAAAAGCTTTTGTGAGATACCAAAAGTTTGAGGGCACAGGCCCAGCGTTTTCTGAAGGGAAAACATCAAGTTATGATGAAAACCCCCTTAGAACATTTTTGTACTGTTCAGCCATAAACCTTAAAATAGGCTTTTAGGTTACAGATGAGAAGAGTAAAGCATATTCATGAAAAGAGATTTTAAATATTAAAAAGGACTGCGAATAGAAAGGTCAAAGCATTCTCCGTGTTCACTGAGAGGATGGCAAGAGGTGATAGGCTTAAATTGTGGCAAGGGAGATTTAAGGTAGCCATTAAGCAAACCTTTCCAAATGGCTGAGTAAGTACTGGGGGCAGGGGAACAAAAAGGGTATTACGGAATTTCCCTCACTGAAGTTGTTTGGGTTTTTTTTTTTTAAGAACAGGTAAGACAAAGGCTGTTTCAGGGTCTGTGGATCCTGCCTTGAGGAGGAGTGGTGAACCAGATGCCCTTCTCTACGATTCAGTTACTTCCATGATTTAGTAGGAGAGTTCAATTCTGTGTCTGAAGAACAAAGAGTACGTTACAAATGGTTTCTAGAAACAGAATACAGCATGGGGGAATTTTTTGCTTGTTTGGACAGAGAAGATGACAAACCCTGGCTGTTAGAGCTCCAAAAAGATCAGAACTTGATTGAATAAACTCTTTCCCAAAAGCAAGCTACACTCCTGAAGGCATTAACACTTAATGTGGAAGCAGATGACTAAAACATAAGAGCTTTTTGCTTCCAGCCACTACCATCAATTCTACAGCCGCTGCATGTTTTCAAGATAGCATGTTCCCACTAAGAAATTAGTGTGGTGGCTCTCATTCCATCTCTCACCTCACGGACTGTTTGCAGTAATTGCTACATTTGGGAAAGAGATCAAGAATTCATGGGCCATAGAAATAGATTTAGTCCTAATGTATCAAGGGGAAATCCTGCCATAAGAGAGCTCAGGACAAATAATGACCAGGTGACATAGAAAGGCTTGCCCTTGCTTGTTCTTTAGATAGACGGCTTCATTCATAGGTCTTGAATGAGTATTAAATCAATATTATTATATTTAAGCATGAGCTTCATGCTTAAGTTTATGCATAAGCATGAATATGCATATGTAAAACAATTTGAAATACTAAATTTTTGTGATAGCATATACACCAGCACAAAAGGCTGCAGCTAAGAAATCATGTAAAAATGCTAATTATGCCTAAGTCAAGAAATACAACTATCAGCATGATTTGCGGTCAGCTGTTTAATTAATTTTAGTATTAATAAAGTTACAGAAAATCAATGTGTCAAAAGGACTTGAAAGGATTACCAACTACTCTGGACAAATTAGCAACACTTCCATGCCTAAAGCACAGGAAAGCACAAAGATTTTTAATTAAACTATTTACCGCTGAGGAATTTAAATCACTATAAATATTACATTTTTAGTACATTTTTTCCTCAGATTGAAAGCACTTAGGAGCAAATAATATGCAGTTTCCCAACGGCATTTTTTTAAAGGAAGGAAGGTAAAAAATGTTGCAGTTAAATCCCGTAAATGAAGGTGAAGTCAGGAACAAAAGAATGTAACGTGGCATTTAAAATTAGAGGACTGGGGAATAATTCAACTCCAAAGTAACAAAAGATGTTACAAAACTGCATGGAAAGAGGAAGAAGAAGATTTATAATGTGAAGGTCACGTGGTTACTCAGGGCCCACGCACACTGTGCTTCAATGAACTGCTATCGGTTCTAGTGAAAATATCATACCTATAAAAATAAACCTCACTGTTCACTGAATCCTTGTTGGTATAAGTCTGTGTTTCTCCCATGTCTAATTCTTCTGATTCTGTTTACTAGACGCTCCAATGCTGCCACTGTCTCAGCATGAATTTGGGCAAGATGCTCCGCTTCTCTGTGCCTCAGCTTCCCCTTTTCCAAAACAGCAATTAAATACTTATCAGCCTTCTAGGGATGCATTGAGAAGCTACCTTATTCATGTTAGTTCAGCATTCTCTGACAATACAAAAGACTAATCCTTTTTAGTATTATTATAAACAGAGCTTCCCTATGGCAAGAGTGCACTAGTTATCTCTCTATGGGACTTATCTAAAGCCAAAATGAATGCGACTGAAAGCTTTCTATTGAGTTAATGGGTTTGAGTCAACACCTGCATGCGTATCAGTCATCTGACGTGGAGTAGCTCCGGTTTTGTTTTGCTGGATTGACTCAATACTCTTCTAGCCTTCCGTTGACTTGTCCTACAGAGCAAAGAAATGCTCTCTGATGCAGGCGATACCCATTGGTCCACAGATTCCCCGCTGCTGAACTTGGCCAACAGTCCACTGAGGGACTTGAAACAAATGTTTCTGCATTTCAAGGCACCTGGAACTAAACAACTTTTCCCTTCACAGTTCTGGGAACAGAGATGTTACTGACTGCAGTTCAAACAAGAGAGTACTACTTAACACTAAGAGCTAAATCCTGTCCTGCCTTTTAGCACCTGACACATAAGGATGTCAGGAAAGGAGAGACCAGCATAAGAGTATTTCGTGCCTGCTGAGCTAGTACAATCATAGTGTCGTCCCTTCAGGTTGGCTTAAGACCAAGTTCCAAATGCATTTGGAAGTGCCTGCGTGTTGCCCTGAAGACACAGTGCAGTGAGAAGACAAGCACACAAATCAAGATGCAGCTCGTAGGAGGACAATGGGCTCAGCGCGTAGAGGACAGAATGGACTCCAAAGCAGGGAATGCTTCAGAGAAGTGTGTATCAATATATTAGTGCCAAGTAAAATCAGGAGGGCCCAGATCTGCCTGAGGTCCTTATCCCCAGTAACACCCATTGTGCTGAACATCTGCTGCCTAAACTATAGTGACGCATAACTATGACCTCAACCCAATTAATATTTTCATAATGTTTCTTTAAAAATTATGTAGCGCTAGGCAAGATACTCACTAATGATATCCTTTAGAACAGCAAGATCTAAAGAGGGTTCTTCCCCAAAACATATTTGAAAACTATTCCACCACAGACCTACCTTCAACTGCTTACTGACCCAGACTTGGGTTTTCAGCTAGCAGACCCATCTATCAATTCACCAGCTCCGGGCCATCATGTGAACAGTGGTAACGCTTGTTTAGTGACCTCTGTGGACAACCAAGACCCTGCACAGTACTTTGAAAGTTCAAGTGCCACACCAAAAATACTAACGTTGCTTTCTTGAATGCTAATTTAGTTCACTGAAAAGGAAAAGGGGGAAAAGAGGGTCCGTAGATTAGATCGCAGAAATGACACTGTCTTTCAAAGAGTGACTGTATTATCAATTGGCTGCCTAAAAGCTTCTATTCAGGTCTTTTTCAAACACATGCAGTTGTTCTGAATGAGAGGCCAGCAACCTGCCCTTTGAGATTGCCACTTCACCATTGTGAAACTTGCTGCATTATTAGTATTATCATGGGGTCAACTACACCACCTTGAACCTGACAGGTAAACTCCAGCCACAAAAATCTAAAGGCATCAATTTTAGTGATAGCAAACCATTTGAACAACATTTGTTCTAACCATAGCAGGAAATTTCTGCAGTCGAGTTGCCTTTCACAGATAGGGGAGGGGAAGAAGGGAAGAGCAGGAGAAGGGGGCTGCTGTTTTTTTCTCTTGAAACTGAGATTTCTCAGAACTCTATGTTTTTCTATGCTTTAGGCACAACTTTTCCAGTAACATGCTGCAGAAGGGCTTGTTCTGAAAGGTGCATTGGATTCAAAACTGAATGCTACTCCAGAAGCCACATAGGAGAGAAGTGAAGGGCCTTACGGGATAACCTGTCAAAATCATTAGGTTTTCTTACTTCTTCTTCTCTACCTATGCTGTAAATCAAATTAGCATATAAACTACAGACTAACATTTAAATTCTAAGACTTCTTCTAAACATTATATTTCTACAAAATATCCATTTTTCCCCAGAATTAAAATACCGAATGATGTATTTTGAAAATACTTCCTGTTTCTGCTGTAGATAAGGGCTTGTTTCTGCACGTAACAAATAATTCTTTTAGTGACTCATTGCTTAGAGAACACACAAAATGAGGACTGAAAAAGGGTTAAAAGCACAATCTGGTATTCAAACATCAGGCAGAACTGCACAACTCCCCAGTAAAATCTGGAGATGGGTTCCTTTCACAGAGGAACAACATCTGTCAGCATACCTTGGTGCATAAAGAGGAGGACGTTTGCATATAGGTCGCACCACATTTTGGCACGACATGCTGCTGACATATGTTGGGTGGCCAGATAATTTTCCATACTATTTCTTGAAAAGATGCCCCTAGAGAAAAATGGGCCGAGTCATTCTCAAGTCCAAAGTTTCTTCATTTTGCAAAAGGGCCATGAGTAATACATGCAAATAGAGGAATAAAAATCTCTTGGTACTCTCATTTGCAAAGGTCTTTTTTAAGCTTTAGTGCATAACTAGTGAATATTTGTAGGAAATAAAAAAATTAAAACCCCAAAAGAGAGCATCCAAGCCCAGTAATAACTACACAAAATGAGACAAACAACTTATTCTGTGAATGACTGCAGGATTTTAAGAAGTTTTCAGTGTCTTATGCTGGCCCAAGAAAAATACTGCAAAATTAGGGTATTTTTTTTTTAAATGGTTATCATAGATGTTCAAGGCCAGGAATCTTTATCATGGCTACCTTCACAGAAAATGCCAGTACCATGCAAAAACAGATGAGACCCACCTACACTGTCACCTCGTCGTATCAGCATCATATATCTAGTTATTACAGATAACTTACAGCCTATTAAGGTGAACCAGCATTTGTTTCCTTGATTGAATGGCAGTGGGACATAGAAACTACATACACATCAGACAAATACATGCATCTTCAAAATCATACCAGAGAACAGATGAACAGATGCAGCCCATCAAAAATAAAATCATGAGATTTTTATGATGTAATTTAAAATGCTTCAAAAAGCATGAAACTAAATAATGCACTTTTGAAGCAAACTCCCAAACTGGTATGTTAGAAGAAAGCAACCCAACAAAAGTTATTTTGCAACAAACAAGCAGGGTAAAAACCTGTAGAAGTCAATAAAATGCTTTAAATCAGTAGATTCCAGTAAATGAGAGCATCTGGAGCAGCAAATCTTGCTGCCATTTTCAGACTGGGCAAGACCGTGATTTACCTGAGAACAGATAAACAACCTGTCAGCGTCCCAGGGAGAGACCGAAAGAAGCTTCCGATTCAAGGGTAACTTTTCTTAATAAAACTGTCTTTCAGTCAACAACTTAATTAACATTCAGAGCTCAAAGCTCTCAGAATGTGAGCAGGAAAACACTAATGCACCTTTCTTGGTGAACATAGGTTAAAGTTATTGCTAGGCTGACTAACCTGTCACAAAATGCCATGGGATGAACCTCAACACACCAGGTCTTTTGCTTATGTGAGACTGAACGTTGATTATTTATTAAAATAGCCGCTACTTAATTTTAAATCGTCGTTCAAAATTCAGTATAATTGTAGACTTCATACAGAATATTATTTTAGTCACTCTGTCTCTGTGACTGCATTTTCTGTGCAATCAGCACAGCTTCCAACACAGTAGCTTCTTACTGATAACCACGAGAAGTTCCTACTCCACGATTCTCATGTTCAGAAATGGGAAAGATTATTCAAAAATTGTTTTGGGAAAAAAAGTTTCATCAACACCAAACCAGTAGAAATTAGTTTAATTCGAGAAAGGTGCAGAGTTATAAGAAAACACACCGCAAGCTGCATATTCAGAATTCAGCAATATCCAAATTAATTTAATTTTGCTCAATTCAAATTTGACCTAGCATTTCAATATTCACTTGGTTTCTTTTAATAAAGATAAAACCCTCAATAGAAAACTGAAATATTTCATTCAGCTCAAAAATTTTTTCTGACTTACAGCTTCCACATATCACTGCTTTCCACCTTTTGAAAGCCACCAGAGCACAGGGGCCGGCCACCAAGGCCACCAAGCACAGGCCTGCTCAGCAACACACAGAATCTGCTCCACAGATTGAATATACCTCGATGAATTAGACTCCGACTTCCCAAAACGTGACACCTCCTGCTCTATGGAATAACCTTGCTTTTAGGCCAACAGTGTATAAAATACATGCAATGCTGTGCACGTGCCTTAAGCACTTACGTTTGAAACTTGTTAACCCTTATCTTGAACCCATTAGAGCCTGACCCCACGTACACAAAATTCAGCTGTAATCAGAATGCCAACCCATCTCAGGCTTTCAGATTTGTCCCCAAATGCACGGTTCAATAACAAGATAATTTCTCATTTATTTTGTTTGAATAAAGAGGAATAAGTTTAAAAAAAACTGAGTAATAGCTACAATCTATTTTGCTTGTGCCTGTTATACATTGCTGCCAGCATGAGGGGGAACTAGTTAAGCATTTGCTGCCTGATTTTTTATTATTATTGTTATTTATTTTTTTAGGATTCATGAGAGGAAAAGTCTGTATAAACATAATGCAAGACACAAAAACAGGATTAGTGCTTCTATTGTAAACACTTATTTTAAATACATTTATTATTATAACATACGATTATTTCTAGATACAACAGGCAATGAACCAAGTTTCTCCTCTTCTATATTACATACTTTCTGTGCTTTTAAACTGTGATGTCAAAAAAGAAGTCATTTTAGCACGACAATAAACCTGCAAGAAATAGTTATCTCACTCACGCTATTATTTCATTCTCATACCGGTTCTGGATTTTTTGTGTGCGTGCACTTTAAATAAATGTTCATCCATTACTGTCAAGCAACTTGCCTTACTACATCACACTTTTTCTGTAAATCACAAATACCCTGCTTTCGAAACCATTTGCATGCCTAATGATAGTGCCTTGCTGGAAAGAAAGGAACATTAGGAAACCAGTAGTGCGTATGAGAAAAGAAAGTGTCAGATTATCAAAAACACTTTCCCCATCACTGTGAAGGCCGCTACCTCACACAGCACACGCTTTTAGAACAGTATTTAAGGGCTGAAACTTTTCTGACATGGCAGATTGTAAAAGATCAAGGAAAACCTCAACAGTTTACTCAAAAGACACAGATTATGTAGAAATAATAACTCTCTGGGCAGAATAAAAATCAGTTTCCTGGCAGCTATTTAGTATCAGCCTCTCTCAAGAGGTGGGCAGGACTTTCCTACAGTTTTTATGAACTACATAATCTTAGCTACGAGACATGCTGTCATCATGAAAGTCAACATTTCCTATGACCTTCCCTAAGGATAACATGTGCATTACAACGTAATTATTCGGAGCTGGAAATCATTCTCATATTGAATACTCCTGTGCCATCTTTCCACTTGAGAAAATAGCTCACCCAACACAATTCTAAACATGGTATTGTGTCAAGCTGACTTATTTCCATTTCAATAAATCTGCCTGCTATTTTCCTCGTTTACCAGACAGGTGCACCATCAAAATAATCCTGAGATCAGCCTTTCTGGAGGGCTGTGATTGAAAGATATTATCCAGTTAGGTATAGTTGGACTGAGCGATTCAGCAGCTTCTCACATGTTTCCCAGAGATCGCCAGGGAAGGTTCCTTAAAAACTTCTAGATGGAAATGAGACCTACCTACCTTCGACTAAGAATTTTTAGCACTCATTTTGCTGACAGGTATTAAAAGAGAATCACCGGATTTATTGTCTAATGCTATCCCGCTTGTTCTCTTTTCTCAATAACATGTGTCATAGTCCTGGATACATTAATTCTCAGCATTAATAATAACAATTTCCAAACCATCTAACGATGTATTTGGAGGACTTTAGACATTCAGTTTTGCTTTTATAAATTTGCCTCAGCTCTGTCCAGAAAGCTTCTCCTCCTGGATAATTTCTCATGTTTCAATCCACTGACCAGTTTCAAAGCACAGGTAATAAAACAGTATTTCTTCTCACCACACGTGTGATCTGATCTCAGCCTTTGCACTTCGCCCGCAAGCCAGCTGTGGGACACGACGGGACCATGGCCCGGTGGACAACGGCACTTGGTGCGTGCACCGCAGGGCTTCTTGAGCCACCTTCTAGTTAATCCCAAAGGGCCCATACATAGGAAAGGTGCCTCATACCACATTTACCCATCTCGCTTGTGCCTAAATGTTAAGCCAGCAGAGGGCCAGCTAGTATGTGGCATTTGGTATGGCACAGGGGCTAATTAGAAGCTAAGCAATACACACAACACAGAGTGTAACACTACTATTGCTGCATAACCAAAAGCTCACCTGTACAGGAGAAATCATCCACACGGACATATCCCATGACACAGTCACAACGATAGGATCCAGGCAAGTTAACACACACGGTATTGGCATGACAATAATGCATCTTGGCAGCACACTCATCAATGTCTGCAGGGAAGAACCAAGGAAGTCACAGTCAGGCTTAGTGAAATGAATAACATGACACAATATTAGAATAAGAGAAAATAATTTCCATTTACAACTCCAAAGGCAATCTGGTTCAACTCTAGTGTTAAAGAACAAGGCACATTTAGTAGAAAAGTATTCTTTAAAATAGAGCTAAAAGTCCTGTATCATAGTAATGGGTTCCTTCCACTGTTCTTCTTGAAATCCTGAATTTTTTTAACACTGGAAAAGTAACACATACATTTGGGTTTTTTCCTATGACAACATTAAAAGACAAAAACTGATGCAGATTTTTCAAAACCATAAAACAGCGTCAGAAGTATGCAACACTGAAAATCCTAACTCTGTCTCATCGGTAACCTAAAGCATGAAGGCACAGTAACTGTACAGCATGATATCAGTTGCAGTGCTGGATAGATAAGGCATTGGCAGCGTTTGTCAGGCAATGTAGCAGATTCAACTGCAGAGTTGATCAGCAAATATTCCAGCCCTCCAGATTCACCCAAGTGCTCCGAGTGCCCTATCCCTGAAACATGCTTCTGCTGCAGAAGTTACTCAACAGCACTCTGGGCTGCTTCTACATCCCGCGCAAGCAGAAGATTGAGCCAGTCACCTAAGCCCATTTTAAGCCTGCTTTACATCATCCCAATGGAAAAAAAAAAAAAAAAAAAAAAAAAAAAAAGGAGTGGTAGCAACTTGACCCCACATCTCAGTTTGCTTGAGCAATCTCTCTTGCTGCTGCAAATCCAAAATTCAAAACTGTTTTCACAATAGTGAATCAAACCGATCATTTACTTGCCTGTTTAAATATCCCAAAGCTCTATGATATTGTAAACTGTAAAATCTTCCCCCTTCCTTCCCCACAAAACCAGATATTATACTGAAGAATTCTCTTCTTTTTTTCTCAGCACGATAGATTTTCCGCTTAGTAGCACAGATTTTACATAAAGTAATTCATGGTTTTCAAAAGATTAATTCTAGTGTTCCATATGTCCACACAAAGAAAGATGAATCAGACTCATTTCCCCGCCCCCCATTACTTTCACCTTGTTATTGCTTGCTCACACTCAAGAGAGGTATTAATTGACAACACAGCCGAAGAACTTCCTCAGTCGGTGGGGTAGAGATAAGTCGGTCACCCCACAGTGGGCTCTCCTACCACATCCCTCCGCACAGCCATTTATCGAACATTATACATGTTTCTTTTCCGGGTTAAATAAAGGTGGCCCATGCACCTGGGTAGAGACCGGTAATTAATGTCTTTTGGCAGGATAGATGACACATCATGAACCTGGAGAGACCAAGCTACAGCTTCTCCCTCACTACACGGTGCTTACAAAGACACAACGGAAGTGCTACAAGGGGTTAGTACCATAACATCAGGATTTAACCCCAGAAGATGGGGGAGTTCAATTGTGCACATACTGAGTTCTTGGTTGCCTAAATTCAGGTATCTTGTTTAACCTCCCTAAACCGAGGTAAATCCACACTTTCCAGTTGAGGTAAATCCACACGTTCCAGACTCTAAAAATGAAACACATGCCAGCTATACTCACACTTTCTATACTACAGACATCTGTCCAGAAGGAATGACTAGCTACATCACTTCGTGTTGGCCACCAAACAGCTGTCAGTTGGCAGTGATTTCTGACTGCTGCCAACTTGGGCTGAATTAGAAACAATGGCCTGCAGGCAAAAGACTTTGTATACCATTGCAAACACCTTGAACTATCTCGTGCCCACATTTCTGTTGTTTCTGCTGCAGTGCCACTTGATTAAATGAATTTTAAAAAGTCAGGAGCATCAATATATGGAAGATAAAAGCCAAGAAAAATCCTCCCACATGTCTTGTTATCACACCACTGAGTGCTAGAGCCACTTGGGAAACACTCAGGTGTTGACATGTGTTCACACTGTTCTGCTTGCAGCCTCTTTTTAATAGGCTTTTGGAGCATAGCTTTGAGGAGTTTTGTTCTTGCATATCTAATAATTTTCTAGCATAAAAGGGAAAGGAACAAAAAGATGTCTGAAAAGAAAGAAAGAATGTCAAAACAGCACCCAATTCACCTGAAAATTAACCTTATGCACTACTTTCTATCTCCAGCTTCCTCATTGAATTCACTGGACAACACTCCTCCTCTTTCTTCCCCCAAAGGGAAGCGAGAGGATTAAAAGTCTCAAAGGTGAAGGAATTTGAACTTTGATTCATCGCAAGCAAGGCCCATGTTACCATAACACAAAATATGACAATACCCAGAGATAAAAAGAAAATTCACAACCTATATGAAAATATCGCTGTGGGAGAATTTCTCAAAAGGAGACTAAGGACTTGAAGTGATGACTTGACTATAAATAGGGGAATTGCGAACTACTGACACTGGGTTGCTGCAGAAGTCCTTGAGTCCAGGAAGAAAAAGACTGGGCCTAACAAAGGAAGCAGGTGGAACAAAAGATCCCTCTCTTCAAACTTTGCTCATTTATTTAACTCTCTTCTCAATCTTTCTTGGTGCATTTTCCATAAAACCTTTCAGTATTTCACATTTTCTTTTACCTTTGCAGTATTAGCCTTCTACTAATGCACGCATTTCCTTTACAGAGAATAATATTGAGAGGTCAAAACTGGCAACAGTATTTTCTTATTAAAGCCTGCAGGGCAAAGCTAAGGCTGTTGTTCTGGACCGCAATTCTACAAATTCTTGTAAAAGGTTAGGTGTTCATCACAAAAAGCTTTGGGTTTTTACTTAATATTGTTAGAGTAAAAACCATAAAGCACACAGCGGTATATATCAGCTCAGCTGTAATGGAACTCAAATTGTGATTCATGTGTATAGATTGCTTGTCACATTTGAAATATTAGAGCTCATCTTCTAGTAGTCTTTTGAGGTGATAAAAATACATGATTTATGTTTCTCTCTAGACTTGTGAAGTAGTTTGTTTTTCTTTTAAAAAGGTATAGTTATGGTCTTTAAAATGAGACTTGACACAGCATAATGATCATTTACATATCACCAGCTTCCATCTACACAAGCTAGCTCTTTGCGGCAAAGACATTTGGGCTTCAGCTTTTCGGTAAGGACCATTACGTTACAGGGTGAGTTGGTTTGGTAAGCGAGTGCTATTCTACCAGGTTCAAGTGTTTCCTTAATAGTCAACAAAATGGGGTTCATTGCCTATACAGAGCTCTCTTTACCACAGTACTCACCTACCCTATAGCTAATCAGTTATCACCATTACTCCGTGTAGTTCTAAAGAGTGTTCGTGAACTTCTAGGGAAATATACTCGTGTTCTCTTTTATTATTTGTGCCAGCGCACGCAGCGATGCCGAGAGTACAGCGAGGCAAGAAAAGAATCCCAGTGGAGCTACCTGCTTCGCACCCGACGTGCTTTTTGCCCCGTGGCAGGCACTCATCATCTCATACCAAACAACCAAGCAAAACAAGATGGGATGGAAAGACAATACAAATGGTGTTCAACCCATGGCCAGTGAAAGAGGCTTCCTCGTCTGTAAATGTACTTTACAAACTTTACAAACCACTTAACTCTTTTCATGCCCAACCTGGAATCCTATTGCTAAATAATTAAAATATTTAAATATGACAAAGAGACACCAAATCACAACTAGAGCATCTTTTTACTGTTCGTCCCCTCCAACAAAACTCACATCAAACCAAATTAATCTCTGCTGTAAAGAGGGCATAGTTCCTGTTAATGGCAATGGGAGTTTGTTCATTCACCCAAAAGGCGAAATGGCCCTACTATTTTTTAAACTGTTAGTCCTGTAATAACCACGAGTGAACAATCTTAAAGCAGACTCTGCCTCTGGAATTGCAGACCACTGTTTGCATGCATTTAATACCAATCCATTTGGACATTAGCAGTATCATCACCTGTTGTTTGGGGCTTCATAGTTTAATTACTGGAAGACAATAACATTCAAATCAAAACAAAATGAAACAAACTATGAAGCGTTCCAGAGCACCAACAAATGATGTATTTGGAAATCTGCTAAATATCAGAATCGATTATTCGATTTGCAACTATCTCCCAACTACTCGCTTTCTCGTCAGGGAGCATATTTTCCCAAACTTAATTCTAATTTTCAAGCACTCTGTAAGGAAGCAAAGACAGAAAAGCAAACACAGGGGAAAAAAAAAAAAAGGACAGCTTTGCAGAAAGCTCCAGTCTCTGCTTCACCACTCCCAACTAGAAAACATTATTGGGGGGGGGGGGGGGAGGGGGGGAAGTTCCCCTCCCCCCTTTTATTCAAGTTAATACTGTGCCTTGACTTGAACTGTATTAAATCCTGGTCTAAATTATCTGGATTTTTAAAAATGTAAAACCAACCTGTGTTGTTATTTAAATAATATCAAACCTTAAAATATGTTCACAAGCTGATGGAATCATATAAACAAAGTTTCCAAAGCAGCGGAGCACAACAGTAGTGGAGCATCAGAAAGGTCCTAAAATTTCACTCACCCTATGCTTATGCAAAAACGAACACATGCTATTTTACTCCACTGACCTCGCAGCTCCTTTTTCATTATATTTACTTTTGGTTCTCCAAATTGTCCTTGATTCTGTCCTCTCCTGCTCTCATCTCCTTTCCACTGCCGGACTCGCTTGACCTTAGCTCTGCTTGCTTCTTTTTTCCCCCCTCCCATTGTTTGTTCTCTTTCGCGTGTGTCTAACACACCCCGTACCCATTTTTCGCCTTTAACATAGGGTTGGTTTCTCAAATTGCGCAACACAACCCTCAGCGAGCTGTAGACTAGACACTAGACAACACTAGACAACAGCAGTCAGCAGTTCCCTGTGAGCTGGCAGCAGCTCAGCTGCCCCTAGTTGTTGCCTGAGTAAGAAAAGACTAATTATTGGCTGCAAATGCTTAAGCTAGCCTTAAAACTGTTTACCAACTTGGACTCGCTGAAAGTAATTCATCTCCTCCAAGGCAGGGCACAGGCAACCCTCGCCATTCCTCTGACTTGGAGGGACGGAGCTGCCGCCCAGCCAGAGGCAGGGAAACAACCCAAACCAAATGCAGCTAAGCCAAAGGAAAATTTCCTTTCAATAAGGCTGAGAAACATTACCCTAACGTCGTTAAGTAACTAACTAGCTAAAAATGCCTTCATAAATTACGGCTGGTGTAGCATCACCTGGGAATCCATAAGCAATAAAATAACTATCAATATAATAACATCGGGAAGTACTATCGCTTTGACTTTTAGAGCGTCATTAAAATGGTGCAGCCTCTTCCTCTGGGCACAGCATAAAAGTGCTCTACATTGATATACCTACTTTATGATCAGGACAAGAGTACAAATATTCCAAATCTGCTTTCTACCAATTTAACTGCCCCTCTAGGGATGACAACTGTATAACTATCAGGTTAAACAAATAAATAAATACTTAAAAACAGACATTCACATGCAAATCACACTTGAACACTCATACTTTCCAGTGCAGACCAGCCCTGAACTAATGTCACATTCCTGAGAAGGACAAAAGAAAATTCAAGTGAAGCTACCTTCCTCCTCTTTACTTCAATACTGTTAGGCTTAAATTATTTTACCAACCACACTCCATAAAGCAACTGGTCGTTCTCAAACAAAGATCACAACCTTAGCACTCCTTTGCTACCTATTTCTCAGCTACATGAGTTAACAGTCCACCCAGCAGTCATACAGGAAAGTGGTTCCTTCCTAAAATCTGCTCTGATGACATTCAGCCTTAGACATTCAAATATTGCCTAGGCACAAGATGAGCTCCTCTTCTCCATCCTTGTTAATGCTTACAAGAATACACAAATTATTAGTCTCTTTAAGTTACAATTTTTTGCCTTAAAAAAAATGAAAAACAGAGCTTTTCACAACCTGAGTCTCCAATAATCTGACCAACTCTTTGGAGCCAGGATATTTCAGCTACAGTCATTTTGCTCATCATTCCTCAAAATATCACAATCCTATCATGAAAGAAGCACCAGACTCTTTAAAGCTTGCTGTCCAGACTACCTAATGTCCCTCTAAGTGAGGAGATTTTCCTTTTATTATTCTACTAAATTCTGCTCCTCTCTAAGGAAAACTGCAAATTTGCAGTTCCTCTCTCCCTTGTGCTTTCCATCACTACACTGGCAATTTACGATGCATGATTAAATATCTGTGTGGTTGGTTTGGGGGGATGGTCCTCAAGAGCCTTGAGATCTCTTAGAATAAAAGCAGTTTATTTAAATTGAACTTTTTGCACAAAATCATTTAAATCAGTTAGAAAGCTGCCACTGACGTGTTAGCATTAAAGAAAATACAAGTAAAGTGGTGGTGTTTTTAACAGAAAGGAGATGTTTTCTTAACCCTAAGTGAATGACTGCATTCATTTGATAAATACATTAATAGAAAATGTTCACAGACTTATAAATATTACTTTTTTTAAAATGTTTGCAGCTATAGCTCTTAGGGATGGTTGATAACTTATTCATAAGTTATCTCTGACAGTTGCAAATAAGTTATTTTAAAAAATACGCAGCCAGAATTCACATATGATAATGCAGCTTAGAGAACACAGATTAAAAATAATCACAAAAAGCAGAATCAAACATTTGGGGGAACAGGTTTTGGCTAACGGCAGCAGCTCAGTCATTTGCTCAAACATGCCAAAGCAACTAGCAAAAACAAGTCAAGATTCTTCTTGTAGAATAGCAGACGCTATGATGTTTAGAACTTAACTGAAATCCAGATTGCTTTATCCAGGATTATTCAAGCCTTTTAATTTTTTCTTTCTAATTATTCTTTGCAAATATACTGATATTTGTATTTAGAATGCACAGCAGCAGAACAGGCTACTAACTGGTGTGCCTGAGCGGGTGTAAAGACTTTTCTTTAAAGATGCTGCTTAATTTGCTC
Organism: Mycteria americana; assembly: GCF_035582795.1. Classification (NCBI taxonomy): domain Eukaryota; kingdom Metazoa; phylum Chordata; class Aves; order Ciconiiformes; family Ciconiidae; genus Mycteria; species Mycteria americana. The sequence goes on along the minus strand of NC_134369.1, from coordinate 5,279,854 downwards.
TTCCACTAAGTGGCTTATTGAGAGGCTATGTAACGACCAAGCTACTTGTCTGTTTCGGAGTCTGTCTGGCCAGCAGGATTCAGAACTTTTACCCAAGTCAGCGCCACCGTCCCTGCTCTCCAGCTCTGGCTTCTTGGACTCAATCAAAGCAGATCAATGTCTTTGAGGATAGTCTGCTACAAGGGATTCATGGATTCTGAGGAGCATTCATTACGTCCTCTCGTGGACATTATGGCAGCGAGGTTCATCGTCACACCCAGGTATTTTAACATACTCAGGAATACCAGCAGCTACTTCAAGAAAGAATTCTATATTTCAGGGAAATGACCTGGTGTCTATCAGAAAAAAGCAAAGAACACTTATGTCCTCTCAAGCTGTATTAAGCCCTCTGAAGAGTAATGAGTAAGATGTGACTGCTTCTGATTATAATGACACCACTTCAACTAAAATGGAGTTAATCCCAAATAAACTGGTGCTGGCCCTAGAGGAGTTGTTGGCTCTCAGAACTTTGCAGGAGCAAGCCTATAACAGGACAAGTTGTCCACTCTTTGGTTGAGAGTACCCAGGGGATTTCATGGGTTACAGAACTACCCCTCGAGAACAGAACTATGTAATGAACCAGCAGGGATCTGTGCTATCTCTATCTACAGTCAGAGTAATATTCCTGACAATATTGCCAAGAACACTGCAATAGGTAAGAGATAAATTCAGAGAAAGACAAAAGATAGACTAGAATAGATTATTCCAGTTGGAAAGGACCTGTAACGATCATCTAGTCCAACTGCCTGACCAATTCAGGGCTGACCAAAAGTTAAAACATGTTATTAAGGGCATTGTCCAAATGCGACTTAAACGCTGACAGGCTTGGGGCATCGACCAGCTCTCTAAGAAGCCCGATCCAGTGTTTGACCACCCTCTTGGTAAAGAAATGCTTCCTAATGTCCAGTCTACACCTCCCCTGATGCAGCTTTGAACCATTCCCACACGTCCTATCACTGGACACCAGGGAGAACTCCTCAGCACCTCCCAGTCCACTTCCCCTCCTCAGGAAGCTGTAGAGAGCAACGAGGTCGCCCCTCAGCCTCCTTTTCTCCAAACTAGACAAACCTGAAGTCCTTAGCTGCTCCTCATAGGACATTCCTTCCAGCCCTTTCACCAGCTTTGTTGCCCTCCTCTGGATGCATTCAAGGACCTTCACGTTGTTCTTAAATTGTGGGGCCTAGAACTGCACAAAGCACTCAAGGTGAGGCCGCACCAATGCTGAATACAGCAGGATGATCACCTCTTTTGACCGGCTGGTTATGCTGTGTTTGATGCACCCCAGGATGTGGTTTGCCCTCTTGGCTGCCAGGGCAGACTGCTGACTCATATTGAGCCTGCTGTCAACCAGAATCCCCAGAAACCTTTCTGCACGGCTGCTCTCCAGCCACTCCTCTCCCAATTTATACTTGCGCCCGATGTTACTCCATCCTAGGTGCAGAATCTGGCATTTCAACTTGTTAAATTTCATCCCATTAATCTATGCCCAATGCTCCAATCTGTCTAGATCCCTCTGCAAGGCCTTTGGTCCCTCAAGAGACTCAACAGCACCTCCCAGTTTGGTATCAGTGAACTTGCTAATGGTGCATTCAACTCCTGCATCCAGATCATTGATAAATATATTGAACAGAACTGGCCCTAGAATTGAACCGAGGAACACCACTGGTGACCAGTCACCAGCCAGATGTAGCCCCATTCACTATAACCCTTTGAGCTCTGCCTTTCAGCCAGTTCTTCACCCAGTGCACCATGAACCCGCTCATCCCACAGTTGGACAACTTGTCCAGAAGGATTGCTGTGAGGGATAGTATCAAAAGTCTTACTAAAATCCAGAAAAACTACATCCACCGCCTCCCCTTCATCCACTAGGCAGGTGGCCGTATCATAGAAGGATATCAAATTAGTTAAACAGAACTTTTCCTCTGTGAACCCATGTTGACTGTGCCTGATAATTGCATTATTCTTTAAATACCTTTCAATAGTACCCAGTATAATTTTCTCCATAATTTTTCCAGGAACTGAGGTTAAACAGGTCTATAGTTCCCTGGGTCTTCCCTCATGCCCTTTTCATAGACTAGAATAACGTTGGCCGGCTTCCAGCCAGCAGGGACCTCCCCAGACTCCCAAGACCTTTGGTAGATGATCGAGAGGAGTCCTGCCATAACATCCACTAGCTGCTTCAATACTCTGGGATGAATCCCATCAGACCCCATGGACTTGTGAACATTCAGCTGATACAGCTGGTCCCTACCAATTTGAGCGTCCACAAATGGAAAGTCACTGTTCCCACACTCGTGGTCCTCTGACACAGGGGACCGGGCAGCCCAAGGTCTATTAATATTATTAAAGACTGAGGCAAAAAACGCATTGAATGTCTCTGCTTTTTCTTCATCCCTATTAGTCACGTAACCATCTTCAACAAGTACCCACCCAATGTTTTCTTTAGACCTCCTCTTGCTGTTAACATACTTAAAAAAGCCCTACTTGTTATCTGACACAACACTGGCCAGTTTCAACTCTAATTGAGCTTTGGCCTTTCATGTCTTCTCCCTACATACACGAAAAACGGCTCTGTAATCTTCCTGTGAAGCCTCACCTTGCTTCCAGAGATCACACAATTTCTTTTTCCTCTTGAGCTGCACAAGGAGTTCCCCGTTCAGCCAAGCTGGTCTTCTCCTCTTGCTGGACTTACGACACAGTGGAATTGCCTGCTCCTGTGCTTCTAAAAGGTGATTCTTAAAGACTGACCAGCACTCATGGTCTCCTAAGCCCTCAAAAACAGATTCCCAGGGTAAACACAGAAAAAGGATGCAATTCAAATATGATGCATTTTGAAAACTTTTCTTATAAAAATGTGACATTAGAAATAAGCCCATGTGGCTTTAAGTCCCATGATGGCATTGGCTTGTTCTTTCATATTAGTTTTGTCTTAAAAACAGCTCAAAAAACTGTTTGCTGTTCTTTTTTATGGTTTTTTTTTTTAGAGGTGGTATGTTCACTAGTTCACATTATAAATTCTTTCATCCATCATCCATACTTACTCAAAGTTAGCAAATAATCATATTTGTACATGCTACTTTTCTCAGAATAGAAGTTTTCTTAAAGCTTCACTCCAAATGTTAATTCTGGAATAAATAAAAATTCCTACAGATGTGACAAGTGAAATGTTGGGGTACCCACAGTCCATCCTTGTAAATGTAATAAATGCCTGCATGGGTAGAGTGACATGTATCCCAATAAAGAAAATATTGCTTAACTTCACCACAGTAATCATGTTTGGCAGTTCATCAGAAATGAAACAGTACACAAAATGTGAAAAGCCACTGGCTCTTTCCATCCTGCAGCAGGCAACAGACTGAAAAAATTATGAGATTCCTCCCTAGGCATCCTAGATATCTTTCCCTAAAGCAGGAGATGTTTTGGGAATCTCCTAGCTGTTGAGGAGAAGATGGTGAAAAAACAAGGTTCGTCATAAGGCATATGTGGGACAAATTCTTGCCACCAAAGATGATTTGATAAATTGTGAGCTATACTGTCACAGTCTGTCAGCACGGCACATCTCCGGGCAACTGCAAGCTTTACAGTTTGGAACCAGCAATTTGATGCTGTTCTTCATTACTCCCTTGCTAAAACCCTGAGTACGATGACAAGGGTCTGACCTGCGCCATGCTCCTCCAATGAATCCATACAGATCAACAAAACTGTGAATACCTGTAAAGTCTATTCCCTTACATAAATGGTGCTCATCAGTGCAATACAACTTGCCTAACCGGGACACAGAGCGACTTAATGGCTTTCCCCTGGCTAGAACCCATGACAGAAACCTCAACAAATTACTACAGGGACAGGAGAAGGAAGAGTTATATATACTAAATCTAACTAGACTACTCTCCCTTAGTATTTAGTACCACTCTTTCACCCATTTTTCTTCTTCAAAGGCTCTTAATGCATGAGATTTCATTCTAAATCTAACTACTTCATGCTTGGCTGTAAGAGTTACCACTACATAAGTCTACGTCAAATAAAAGGGTTATGCTACTACTGTTCCCAAATATATTACAGCCCATTAGAAAACAAACCAATATAATCACCTCATTCTTACAAAAATAGCTCTGTTCCCTAGAAGGATTGCCTCTAGTCTACTGATTACATAAATGTACTCGCAAAGCCCTGCTTGCTTTGGCTTTTATTTCATTTATGAAAGAAACTCCTTTTGGATCTCAGTAAGCACCGATGAAATAAATACTGCTGTTGGAAAAGGAATGTCAGATTTCTGTAATAGATTCACCTCCTTATTTATCGTTATTTTTTAATCTTTCCAAACATTCTTAGAGATACCAGTGGATGCTCGTATGGGGGGGAAGAGGGGAAGGGGAGAGGTGAGGGGAACATTGTTTTTCTCTAGTCTTCTGTTCACCTACATTATCTATGCAATACGATACATAGAAATAACTGTATCTATTTTCATTCAGCTAATACCTTTTGAATCCCTCCTATCTGATTTTACTAATGGCTACGGGTGAACAATGGATTACTGTATCAACATGAACAACTCTTTCTTCATGCCGCTATACCGAGAGCAGTTACATTAAATACCTGGTTCCATTAGCACTTGTCTTATAGCGTTGTCCACAATTTTTGCTTCACCGTTCTATTTTTATCCCTAATACTTTTACCCAGTTTGCCTCCTTCTATCTATGTCCTGCAATATTGACTGGCTTACTCTTTCAAATCCACACAAATGCTATCTTCAAATGATAAATTGTAGAAGGCTACCCATATAATTGATCTAGAATCCCTGTGCCCACAGCAACCTTTTACTGTGGCATTTTGAAGGACACTGTATCTCTCTGAAAAATTAAATGCTGATGAAAACTGTACGGGGGTTTTTTGGGGGGGAGGGGTGGTGTCTTTACCATGTCTAAAAAAACCCTACAGTCCCTGGAAAACTACTGCTCTTGCATTTTATCATGACTTTTAATATACACTGTTATTATAAATGAGACGTGATATGTTAGCAGCAGAAAATCATACAAAATTAATACACCACCTCTTTCACACTAAAGTAATTTGTTCACTCAGTGGCCATTTGTGCAGTGCAAAGCAGCACACAGGTAATGGAAAAATATTGTCCCCTGTTGGTAAACACTCACTGTGCCTTATCTTCTCTATTTATGGCCTTCACGGCACTATTTGCATTTTCCTAAATGTTCTCTCTTACCATCTTTTCAACCATTCATTATTCATCTGTTTCCATCACATCTTGTTCCTCTGTCCAACTCTGCTGAAAAATCCATGTGGAAACACTGAACTTAAAGCGGCAGACTCATCACCATTGCTAAGTTTGCAACCGTGCCTCTTCAATGCCACACAAACCAAACCAGGCGGTTTCACAGGATAGAGGATTTACTGATTTTATTTTCATGGTCCGGACTATGCCTTGTTAATCAGGTTCCACAGAGGGTTAGAGCCAAATATCTTATTCAGATAAGAAAATTATAGATCATTGCGAAACAGTTCCTTTCCCAGTATCCCTCTAAGCCATGCTAAACATCTTTCTTTGTTCTACATCCTTGCTGCACAATCTAGTTTTATTGTTTGTGCCTTTTTAAATTTAATTTAATCTCTAATGTGAAAATAAAGAAATAAGCTAACATCAGCAGAAGAAACCCCCTTAATTTTAGATACTATAAATATTTTTTCCCTATAAACATAACCTTAATTGACATAACTGAAAAATGCAAGATGCACTTCTCATCTGAGAAAATAGGTAAACGGGTGTGATTTATAGCACTAGTTACTGAGAGAGGCATTTCTGGTTTGGAGATTGCAACAATACTGCATTCCTTAGGCATAACCTGAGGGGAGCTAAACAAGAGGAACAGTAAAAGGGGGTGGGGAGGAATCCAACAGAGGATCAGAAAAAATATTCTCTACTTGCAACCCCAATTC